>NC_044582.1:10246667-10549697 GCF_901933205.1 Camarhynchus parvulus
ATCACATGGGAAGCAGGAAGAAATGACAGCAGAGCCGATGAGCTGGTTGTTCCCCAAGACCTGTGCCCATCACCAAACCAGAACTAGAAATGCTGGTGCACAAATGGAGTCTGCCATGGGAAAAAAATCCTACTCTCAGCAGCTTCCTAGGATTGCTGTGGTGGGTGCGGGGTTTCTCATCTGCAGGTCTGATCCTGTCCAACACAAGCACTTTAAGTACAGACTGCTAAAGATCCCCTCGCCTTCCACGGGCTCATGATCAAGTTGTAATTGCACAGCCATTGCATCTGTTTGCCTAATTAAAACCAGCTGTCTCTGTGAGAGCTCCCATCCAAGAAATAGCTGTGCAAATACATTTTTTACTGTTAATGTAAAGAAGAAATCTGTGGCCCCTGCCCTAACTGGCCCTTCAAAAGCAGCATTGGTGTTTTAATTCCTTCCAAGTTCACACAAAAATGTGTTCACCCAAAACAATCAGGTCCTGTCCTTTCCTACTATCCAGCACAAGGCCTGAGACATTTCCCATTTGTATGGATTTATTGCCTAGTAATTATAGTTCATGAAATCCATTCACAGCAAAGTGTGTCCTGGATACTCCCACTCATCCTGGCAAACCAAATGTTCAACATCATGAGGGGTATAAAAATATAAGCAGCCGTGTTTGAGTCACTTTTAGTACAACAGATTCGTTTGCAGGGTCTGGCAGTGTTTATAGTATAAATCACAATTTAGAGATGGGAAAATACTCTAAGATTATGTAGTTCAACTGAGTTTTTATGTAAGTATGTATTTTCTGCTGCCTTCATCAAAATCCAAATTGAGAAACATCTTCATGTACAAGATTTCCACCACTTCCCTTTGGGATTATCCAACAACTTGACAGAAATGACTATTAGGAAATATACCCTGACATTTAGATCTACAGTCTCCATTGCTCAGTTTCAGCATCCCATTCCCTTCCTTTCTAGATCCTTCAGTGTTCACAGCCTCCAGATCCCTGCAGCTGGTTCAAAGATCCTGTCACTGTCACTGTTTGTCCCAACTCAACTGTGTGTCAGTATAGACAAGGACACTTCTCCAGCTCTGCTTTCCTTCAGGTCAGGAACCACCCTACAGCTCTTGAACATGGGTTTGTCAGCAGCAGAGAAATAAAAGGATTGCTAAGGACTGGTCAGTGGCCAAATCGAACAGGTATGCTCACATAAAGGAGCCACTTCCAGTATTTTGAATTTTTCAATTTTAATAGATGTTTTTCCCTTCTGGTAATGGTTCAATCACCTTTCCCTTAGCTGAACCACTCCCCTGACAAGAAAACAGGAGCAACCAACTGAGGCAGGTTTGGAGCTGAAGGCAGCTGCTGTTTACTTGCCTGCTTTGCTTTCTCTCAGCAGCGCTGGGTACGCCGCGGCCTTGACGCTGAGCAGGGAGAGACTGTGTGCATGGGGCATGCAAAGGGCATTTTCCCCTCCTTGGCAGGAGGCCCTTGGCAGCAGCAGCAGCTCCATGCACAGTTCAGAGCCCTGACTTCCTCCTGCTGACCCCCTGCTTGCTGCTGTGCCCTTGTGGGGACAGCAGGGCTGCAGGCAGCTCAGAGTTCCCACCGGCTCCTCTGAGGGCAGGATTTCATTTTAAATGACCGTTCTCCAGAAGCAATGAAGGATTAAAACTGCGCCACATGAGTGCACTGGTTAAAATGGAGACTTGCTAAGCAGTTGCAGGGTCCAAAAAGAGTTACTGAGGGTCAAGTTTCCAGTTCAGTGAACCCTGTCAGCTGTCCCACGGCACTGCCTCACTTGGGACAACAGACACACACACCAAGGAGAGCTAGAGGCTGAGATTTCCAAAACTCAGGGCACTGGACACACAAATGCTTTGCTTTTATGCTGATTGGGAATCAGATTCCTGCCAAATCCGAGCCCAGAAATGCACACACTCTGCTCCAAGTTCAGAATCAGGTGTTCTGGATCTGTCAACCCCTGGCATTGCCACAGTACCTGCAACAGCTCTACTCCACACCACGGCTCACATGGCTCCTGGAAGAGGTCCCAGCTCTGCTGAGAGCCACAGGCTGCTCCAGCAGAGCCATGCTGACAGGTGCTGTCACTGCTTGGGCGGCCACAGGGCTGCATTGCTCCCCCTGCATCACTGCCTTTTGGCACAGAGGAGGCTGCCAGCAAAGACATCAGGGAGTGGCTGAGATTAGTGGAAAGGGAAGCAATGAAGGAAAGAATGCAAGGCTAAGAGAAAATCTTTCCCTTTCAGACTGTCTGGCCTCTTAGGAGTTGGGTACCTACATGCTCATACCACTTCAATACAAAAAGAGGCAGCTTAAGGTGCACAGGATGGAATTACCTGTGTAATTTTACATATGCAGAGATATCTTGCAGCAAGCACTGAACTGTTTTGTTGCCAACACTGTGACCATGTTCACAGGGGTCCGAGGATGAGGGAAGAGATGAGAATCTGACTCCATGTTTCAGAAGGCTTGATTTATTATTTTATGATAGATATTATATTAAAACTATACTAAAAGAATAGAAGAAAGGATTTAATCAGAAGGCTAGCTAAGAATAGAAAAAAAGAAATGATAACAAAGGTTTGTGGCTCAGACTCTGTCTGAGCCAGCTGACTGTGATTGGCCATTAATTAGAAACAACCACATGAGACCAATCACAGATCCACCTGTTGCATTCCACAGCAGCAGATAACCATTGTTTACATTTTGTTCCTGAGGCCTCTCAGCTTCCTCTCAGGAGGAAAAATCCTAAGGAAAGGATTTTCCATAAAAGACATCTGTGACACAACAGTTTAGCCATATTTTAAATAAATGCAGAACAGAATATCTCTTTAAAAATGACTGAAACAAGCACGTGGCCAAACTAGGTAGCCTTGTCCCTCTTTTACTGAGGGCAAAACTCCTGTTTGATCGTCTTACAACACGCAGCAACCTGCAGCTGGGAGAAGAATAAAGCCCTTCTCACAGAGCTGAAGTGTTTATAAAACAGTGACCTGCAGCAATGGTAGAACAAACACAATATCAGGTTCAGCTACTTCTGTGCCCACTTTCCGTGTGTGGAAATGTCACCAGCTGGGCAAGGTTGGCAAACAAGCAGAAAAGCACCTCAGCCCTTTGTACAAACTCCTGCTCCTGAGGAATTGCCCCTCTGAACCCCAAAACACATATCTCCAGTGAGGCAAAATGCTGCTTTCCTCACCTTAGCACCTTCCAAAGGGCCCAGGTGAGGCAGGGTGTAAGAAGCAGCACAATCCAGAATGCCAGTGTTGAGCTGAGGTCCTGCTGAGAGCCTGCAGCAGAGCTGGTCCTACCAGCACAGCATGAGCATGGGTGTGTGCCAAAACCCCTATTTTGACAAAACAAGACCTATTTGTACTGAGCTGTACAGAGCCAGGAGGCCTTCCATGGTCCCAGCAAACCAAATGCTTCTGTCTTGGGCTTAGTGCTCTGATTGTTACTCTGAACATGTACCACAAAATGCCTCTGCTCTGCTGGGATCCCAGTTGCACAGGATGGAAAGCTCTTAAGATAAAAATGTCTAGGGCTTCAATGAAAAACCATTCTGAATGCAAAGCTGAATTCAGTTCAAGTTCAGAGTTTTTCGTGTTCAACAAATCAGACCACAATATCGTTTGTAGCACGAATACGCCAGTCAAAACCTCTGCAGCTTTCTGACAAACCCTGGCCTTTTGCAATGTGCACCTCTCTCCAGGGAGAGTGCAGTGTGAAGATCTACACAGTGTCCTGTCATCTCTGCAAGGTATTTCATCAGTCACCAGGCTGTTCTGCAATGTGCTTAACAGCAATATTGTGTAAGCTCAAAGAAAGTGAAGGCAAAGAGCAACTTTGGTAATCCCTGTCCAGGCCACTGAAGGTGATGAAGTCTGGGAATGGTCCTGCCATTCAGTCACATTAAAGATCCTGATTAGATATTTGCCAAGGCTTTTGCAGGTGTTTGCAGTGCTGAAGCAAGGAAGCCAAGGCTCTGAAAAGGCATAGATTTAAGCTCTTTTATTGCATCAAGATGGTTGACTAAATACAGAAAACAGTGTAAAATTTAATATCTGTGTTTCTTCCCTTTGCTGGAGCTAATACTTCTTGATAAAATTGTGGTTTTTAATACCTTTATTAAAAAAAAAAAAGGTAATCAGCAGTAATCATAATCAATACTTTGCAAAAAACAGCCAAGGGAGATGAGCTCGAGGGAATGGATTGAATCAGCTTCATTGACATTTGACCTAGTTAATATAACTGGAACTGCTGTTCTGTCTTGTTTAAGGAAAGAAAGTCTCGCCAACTCAGCACCAGTAAACCCCAGACTGTTCATGAGAACCAGTCTTAACATTAGATCAGGGAGGGGAAAAAAACCAACAAACCACCAACACCAAACCACGTTTGTCTTGCACTTCCTTGAAGCTTTCTCCTGCTCTGAATGACACTGCAAGAGCTGACAGTGGCTTCCTGCTGCCCACAGGATTTTGCTTAAAAAACACCTCACTTTGCTCTCTGGAAACGGACACATTAAGGTAATACACACTTGAACATGAGATGGGTTCTACAGCCTCGATCTTCCTTTCATTCCCACACGCACCCAGGGGTGTCTTTTCCTGCTGCTCTTTCAATTTGAGGGATAAACAGCAAAAGCCAGAGTTTCCAGGAGCAGGGGCAATGCATCCAGACAGGAACCACCCCATGCCAGCCACCTGGCAGGACACACACGCTGCCCTGAGTGGGAACTTGGGTTTTTTCACATGGTGAATGCACGTGAGGATTGTTCCAATGGAAGGTGCACAAGTCCCGTATTGATCTTCCCAAGAGACAACAGCAGCACAACGTGCCCTGGCCCTGACCCCAGGGCTGTCCACTCTGGCTGAGCTCTGGGCGCCTCCAGGGCCAAAGCCAGCACAGAGGGCAGGTAATGTCACCACTCTGATGACCAGACAGAGGACATTTATTGATTGGGCAGGTGAACTCGTTCCCAGCAGGAGGGAATTTTGTTTAACACTGCTAAACATCTCCAAATGAGTTCTTATGGCTCATAACCTGGCATTGCAAGGCACAGAGGAAATCTGTACAGTGGGGGCTTTCTATGGAAGGATGGAATTAGGGCTGGCCTCTGGCAATTCATGCAGCAGCATCTTGCCTGCTCTGAGGATGCTGCAGACAGCAATACCCACTCACTGATCACAGACAAGGATGCAAGCAGTCCACAGAAAAACCTTACCTTTAACAAAGGTTAAAGCAATTCAAAGCTGAATCAAACATTTGTGCTGACATACAAAGTCTTTTTGGCTCTAGATAACCAGTGCTAATTATACAGATTTTATTTTATGGTGATATTGCAAAGTCATGATAGCTCAGACAGTTCCTGGGTGAAAAGAGCCCAGTTCAGCTCAGAGAGGGTTTCAGACAATGAAAGCCCAAAAGCAGTTGCCTTTAGGCAGAGCCCTGGCCTGTTACCTCAGCTTCAGGGCCAAGGTTTGGCAATCCTAAAACAAAGACTGGCTTTCAAAAATGGCTCTCCCCTGTTGAGAAACAAACCATGTTTCTGCCATCCTCCCAACAGCACAGTGGTAAAAAGGTGTTTCACAGACAGTCTTGGAGACAAGATTCCCCACATTAAAGACTTACAGTCAAAATAAAAAGCCAAAGAAATAAGAGAACACAAAAGGGGAAAAAAATGGAAAAAATTAAAAAGCAACTGGAGTGCACTGATTGGGGACCTTTGGGACACTCTGCCAGAGCTGTCCTGGGGACTGGCAGATAATCCCAGAGCTTTGACTCTGAAAACTTTTGCCAGCAGCATCCTTTGGCCTGAGTAACAAAACAGTCAAGCACCTCAAAAGGGGCTGCCAAAGGCATTTGGATTCCCTTGTGACTAATTATAGATTTTAAAGCTGTTGAGGGAGCGGGTGTTTCCCCATTAATAAAAAAGTGTAATTGTAAAACTCCACACCCCCTTCCTTTCTAATGCAGTGCACATAGGGAACCTCATACATCAACTACAAAGTGTGCATTGTTCTGTGTCAGCAGATAAATAATTTGCCATCTGAAGACTTGGAAGCTGTTCTCTTAGTTCAGGATTATTGTTCCACTTGAAGCATGAAGTTGGCAGCTTTACTTTCTTCTTCTTTTCAAGAGAATTGGATCGTTCTAAGACTTGAGTGACTTCCAGGCCAATAACTCACCAAGATATTTGTGTGAGCACACACATGCATTCTCTGGAAGGAGTTAGGTGGAGAGGTGATTTCATTTGTCTTTTATTGTCATGCATTCTTAACTAGATGCTCTTTATAAAAAACCCATGGTGTTGAAACTGTTGCCTCTTGAATTTCTTTCAGTCATCTTTAAAATCTTTGATGCTCTATCTGCCAAAAGCTTCAAGGGAGGAGGAAAGGGCTGTGCTCCTGTTTGAGGGTTTCTTTTGTTTTGCTAAAAAAAAAAAGTATGGGATGAATTTTTATTAACACATATCTGACCAGGGTATTGCTTTGTGGTCATGTCTGTCCATTATGACAGCCTGCCCCTTGCTAGACTGCTGCAGCAATCAAAGAAACACATGTTTTCTAGCAGGTGTGGATGGACTGGTCTCATATCCCATTTTTCCATTTTTCAAAGGGGAAGTCCAGATCATTATCCAGTAGCCCCATTCCTAATATTCAGTAGTCCAGAAAATAAAAAAATCAATATAAACCTCCATCAAGAGAGCAAATTTCTAATGTGGTTATGCTTTCATTCTAGTTCTCTTAATAGTAATTAAATTCTCTTGAAGAAGTATGTTTTTCATTGACTTCAGCAGGCTTTGGATGAGAAACAGTCTGGAGGTTTTTTGACAAAATGTTATTTTGACAGAAAATGCAGACTTGCTAAAATTGAAACAGTTCCTGGGAATAGCTTTCACAGTGACAGCTCAGTGAAAACGCTGCTGTTATCTCAGGTCCACAATGTACTTTTCAGAACCAGAGCTGGAAGAGAAAACATGAAGTAGCAAAGTGCTCTTGGCCAGGCCATCCACCCTGAGGCAGCAGGCTGAGTTGGGTTCAGACACTGGATTTAAACACCTCCCATCTCCTCCAGGAGAATCCAGATTACTGGGGCTTTGACTGGTCATAATGGGCTGCTTCTCCTCTCCCGTTTGAGAGCTGTCAGTCCATCTCAGCACGGAGCAGGACTATTTTTTGAAGGTTTCAAGTGTTCTTCAGGATAGGAAAAAGCGTTTCCTCCCAGCTGTACTTTAAATTGGGCCATAAAGCTTTACATTTGAAAGGGATTGTGAAACATGACTCAAACAGGATGCCCTCGGGCTGCACACTAAAGACAACAGCAGCTCTGCCATGAGCTTCAATGAGCACTCAGCTGTACATTTGCAGCTCCACATTTCATTAAAATATTCATACCTCTCTAAGAAAGAGTGGGAACATTCTGCCTAGAAAGAAAAATGTGTGTAGTGCTCACAGTCTCATTCTGGACCTCTGCCTATATTACGGATAGAGATGCAATTGCCCAGACAAAGAAAAAATTACCTTGAAAATCAGAGAATTCAAACAGCACTGTTAAGACAAACATTCAGAGAAGTAAACAGAACTGAGGAAGTTTCTATTACTGCAAAAACAAGTGGCCAAAACCTCATTTGGTATTAAGTGGCATACTTGCTGTGAACTCAAGAAGGTGATATTGATTTACACCTGCTTAGGAGTCATCACAAAAAGATTTTGTAAAATGGACCCAGCATTCAGGGGAAATTGGAACATTTTAAGTCTGGGAGAGGTCCAAGAAGAAAGGACCTTCTAGGCAGAAGCTGTATGTGAAAGGGATGGAAGAGAAGCAGCTGAGATGTGGCATGAGCTGTGTGCCATGCTCAGCACGTGCTGAAGGGGGGCACAAGGAGCTCTGTCCCCGCAGAGCCAGCCTGCGCCACACCTCAGCCACGAGGGCACAGCTACACAGCGGGCCAAGAGAACTCTGCAAGAAGAACAAACCAGCCTGTTTGCTCTCTTAAAACAACATCACTGAATGGCCCACTGCATGTCAGAAGAGGGCACAGAATTTAAGGTTTGTTGGTTTGTTTTGTTGTTTTTTTTTTTTTTTTTAACAGCGCACAAGAGCCCGTGGCTTGGAATGGGGTTGTGCAAGGATTGCATTAAACCCTGTGGTACATTTCCAAGCCTTGTTTGTCTGAACAATTGACTCTGAGCACAGACACTTATCAATAGAAGCCTAAGCAAATTTCAGAACAAGCTTTAATTTTTTTTTCTGACTTGAACATCAAGGTCTGCCAGGGCTGCAGTTGCTGTAGCAACTGAAAGGAGCTCATTAAATGATCAGCCTGAAGGCCAAAGCTATCAGAGTTGAAATGACCAAAAGTTAATATTTAACCTAAATTCTCTTATTTGTTTTAAAAACATGCATCTCACTTGTATTAGCAGCTGCCTCATGGACCTACTTCAAAAATAAATGTAGAACCATGAGATGACCAAAATTTTCATACATGTCCCAAAATAACGTCCAGTTCCTCGGTGGGGCAGGCTCTGAAAGCTTCTTCCTACCAGAAATCATGCAACAGCATGCTTAGGTAGAGACCTGTTCCCTCTGATCTTTTGTGTCTGACAGTCACTTGTCACTTAAATTATTTCCACAGTTTATTGGCGTTATACATTATTTTGTTTTACGAGATGAAGAAAAGGAGCCTTTTCTGGCTTCACTAGATTCTGTGCTTTGGACAACCATTCCAGGGGCGAGTTAAGCTTTGCCTAGGGCCCAGCAGGCAGAACCAAATGGAAATAGATTGCTGTGGCAAAATTACATGACCCATCCCCTACTATTGCTTAAACATGTCTAGGCTCCCTCACTGCTGTCTCAAATGCTTGGCAGGCCACTCTTTGCCCAGCTTTCAGTGCTGGCTGCTGGTTTTCTTCAATGAAATAGCATCTGTGGACAGCCAGGAGGGACCTCTTGACTTGGGCTGCTTTAGGCTTGTCCACCAGCAGAGCAGAGCAAGAACACATCAAAGATGGCCCTCGCTTGGTCAGCTCCTGCTTCAGGAACACACACACTTTCTTCAGTCCACAGACACCAAAGGACCTCAGCAGACCATTGCTTCCAGCGACTTCTTGTGGCTTCATGGCCAGACCAGGTCCCACATGTCTCTGACAACACCCATCCCAAATGAACAGAGCTTTTAATGAAAATACCAGGAGGAGAAAACGCCTCTCTAATTCCTACTGGCACTCCTGGCTCAAGGAAGGGTTCTGCCAGCCCTGGGTGCATTACTCTGCCTACAGTTTGACAGTTTGTTTTTGAGAGATCTCATTGCAGGTAGCAGCTGCTGATACAAATCATTTACACACAATCAGGAATTACTTGGACAGTAATGTTCAAGCCTGCCCTGTCCCAAGGTAAAGGCAGTTTCTTAAAACAGATAGGGCATGGCAAGCCTACCTCATGGGATCTCTCCAGGCTATTCAAGGCTTTTAATACACAGAATAAATGACAGTTCACTGCCATTTGTGACCTAAATAGGCAACACTGTGATTCTGATTAAACAGCAGCCGATCACAGGCAGAAAAATGCAGGTCATGCAACCAAGTGCAGTGACATACACATCACTGAATCACAGCACTTTCTTATACTTCTGATCCTCCTTCCCCTAGGTTTCAAATCCAGAGTGAAGACCACAAAAACAAATCCAACATTCAGGATTGCACATTAATGGTCAGCAAAATCACCATTGAAGTAAATCTGTGAAGCTGATTATGTTACCCAACAGCTTCACAATCTTTATTGCCACTGCTGATGGAGTGGGAGGCCCCAAAGCTTTATAATATGTTGAAGGAGTCCAGCCCAGGTGTAACTGCCTGTCCTGGGCTCCATTTTCAGGCTTGAACCTGACATTGCCTTTGCACCAGGACAGCTGGAGGCAGTGGGGTGGGAGGCTGTCTTAATCCAGTGCAAGACTATCTGTTTAATTCTGAAGAGGCATCGTCCTTAATTAAACTGTTGGGTCTCTTGCAGAGCTAGAAAGCAGTGTAGACAGACCTGAGACACCCACCCACACATCTCAACGTGTCCCAGTTAGACAGTACCTCGCTTCAGTGTTTTTGTTATCCCATTGCCCCTTGTTCAGCATGTTCCAGCTGACCCTGTGATGGAGCAGAAATAGCAGTGTGGTGCCAGGGTGGCACATCACAGCTTGCAAACAGGAATGGGAAGGAAGAACAGGAGCCATGGTGATGGATGCATCCACTTGGAGTTCCTTCAGCCACCCTGACCTCAGAGCACAGGAATGACACTTGTCATCATGAGACCCTGATCTTCCCTTGCCAGACACCCCCTGCCAGGGCCTGGCATGCCTTGGGCACACTCCTCCCTCAGCTTCCTCCTGTGTCTCCTTCATCCTTTACCCCTATATTTGACACAAATGACCATGAAACCAGCCAGGAGAGGTTTGCTTTAATCACCTTTACACTGATGCTGTGAAATTTGTGCTCTGCAAGTCAGCAGAGATATTTCTGCAAGGGTAAGGCATGCTCTGAGCCTTCCCAAGGAACAGCCCCCCCAAAACACAAATAAATAAACTAATAATTTAAAAATCCCCCACAAAACAAAGCACAACAGCAAAGGTGAGCTTTGCTGGTGGTATCTCCTAGCTGCTTTATCCAAGCTGCACACTCCAAGGAGGAAATGCATTTGGAATTTACACAGCTACAGTCAGCATGGAGGAGGGTTTCCTGCCTGTCCCATCTCTGAAGTGCTCCCCTGTGTGATCCCACTGCAGATCCCTGCACATCTGCAGCTGTCAGGGACTCATTTCTCTCCCTGTGCTTGGTAACCTGAGGCTCTGCAAGGCAGCAGGAGCTGCTGCCCTCGCTGCCTTCCTAAGGCAACACTTGCTCAGCAAACACAAATATGTTTACTGTGGAAACTTTGTGCTTGCCTTACTGCCCTCGCTCTTTGCCAGGTGTTTTTCTTTTTATACCCAGAGGAGATGCAGAGCCATGTTCTAATATAGAAATATAGGTTCATGTGCATGTGTTTATTAATAAACAGGTGGGCAAATCTATTTGCTTGCTGCCTCATTTGAGTGATTTATTTAGTTATTTTTAGACTTGGTAGCTGTACAGCCTCAAATCAGCAACATCAATGGCTGAGTATTGTAATATATTGAAGCTACATTCAAGACTGATTTTTCCAGAGAGAGAAAAGAAAAAAAATTGAAAAAGAAAAAAAAAAGGAGACATAGCTATAAGGGCAGCCAGCACAAATCAGCCCTGCTTTCCACTCACCAATTTTAATGCTGCTGTCATTATTGTCTTTCCTAATGGTGCCCTGGGGATAAGCTGGGAAGAAATTCAGTGCCTAGGTATACCAGGGCCCCTCAAAGGGCTGCAGGGGAGCATCATGTCTGGGCATCCTGACTGCATTGCTTAGAGCAGCAACTTCCTGCACTACCTATGGGAATATTTACACACACATGTGAGAGGCCATGGTTTCATCTTCTGCTGTAAAAGCAGCTTGAGATTTGGCTTTTGTACCCCCAGCTTCAGGGGCATCAGAAGCAGACCAGGCAGCCCATGAGAAGCCACACAAAGCAGAGGGGAAGGAGAAGTTGGTGCCAGTGTAAAACAAGGGGCTACAGCCCGTGGTATCTCTCCCCTTGTTCCCCCATCAGAAATCTTGAGATGCTGGGCATTGAACCCAAACAAATCCTTTTCCCACTGACACCTGGCTGCTTAGGGAATCTCCCAGCAATAAAACCCCCTTGAACAACCCACTTGTGTTATTCACAAGGGAAAGAAGATAAAACGCAAAACCTCCTTTCCTGGGGTACTGCCTTCACTTCCAGAGGATGGAACCCTCCCCAGATCCACGAGGACACACCACAAGGAGGGGGCCTAAAACAGCACAGCCAGACAAGAAGCACTGAGGAGACGCAAGAGCTCCTGAATGCTTATGGGTCAATCAGGGTCCCCCAAAGGCTTTTGCTTTGACAAGACCATTCCTGCTGATTCCTGGGCTCTGTCTCCCTCTGAGCATTGCACAGAGCCTCCCCAAGGTGTCTGGGTTTTGGATCCCTCTGGGGATGCAGACAGAGCTGAAGAGGCACTTTCACAGTTTGGAGCATCCTCCTGCTGCCCTGTTGCAACAAGCAGAGTTGCTTGTCAACTCCAGCCAAATAAGCAAGCATAAATGCCAGTAAAAGAAAACATTGCATACATCCCTCATCTGGAAATTATTTTTGTTTGTATTTATGTTCTCACATGTTGTCAGGGTGATGTCTGGGCTCAAGCCCACACGTGGAAAAATCTGGACCGTGCCCTGTACTAGGAAACTCTCTAGCTCAGAGGCAAAACTGTGTTTGCTCCTCCTTGCCTCACAAAAAAACAGCCTGTGTGCTTGTCTTTGTGGTTCAGAGCACAGCCTCTTTAATCCAGAGAAGAAGAAAATACACTGGAGAAGGAGGAAGCCCTCTCCCTGTGCCAGGAGAAGAAAAATGAGAACAGGTCCAGAAAGGAGCATGATCCCCTGAGTCATGGCTTTTGGCACAGCCTAGGCTCAGCCACCTGAGCTGAGCCAGGGCCCTGTCCTACACCCTTGGGCAGAGCCAAACAAACAGGACTAAGCTCAAACACCTCACTGAGGGAGCACCTTGACTTCCTACCAGCCAAGCACAATTCATCATTGCCTGGGCTCAAACACCAGCAAACAGGCTCTATCCACCAGCCTCAAGCCCCTTTCACACCTGAATCTCAAAAAAAACCCCCAGAAGTTCAACCACATCAATCTCAGCCTTCCCTACACAGTACCTGCTGAAGGTTCATTTCCCAAAGCCTCTCACCACACAGCTCCTCCTTGCTGCGGTCTCCCTCCTTTATCACTCCCTGAAGGTTTCTACACCCAGACTCCCTCCCTAGCCAGCCCTGAGCACCCCATCACCATCCCACCCCTCACCTGAGCTCCTCAGCCGAGACCTCTGATCAAACCCAGGCCCAGGTGAGCTCCCAGGTCAGCCCAGCAAGCAGAGTCCTTAGCCCAGGGCAGGGAGGGCTGTCTCAGCACAAACTGAGCATGAAGCCATGGCTCTGAGAAATTCAGTGAGGCTTTTGCCTGCACTGACAGAGATGAGACCTCTCCTGGGTCAGAGTTCTTTATGTGTGGCTCTCTGCAGCCAGAGCCTGAACAGGAGAGGCTCCAAATCCATGTGCTGCAGCTTGTCAGGATCCCACATTAAACAGGAGGCAGGACATCAAAAGCTGCTGTTCCACCTTTAGCAAGGAGGTCCAGCCACCTCTGTCCTTGTGCCCACACAAAAAATTAGGGGAGCAAATGTCTCTGCATTGCCCCAGCAATGCAGCTGAGCAAACACGGCAAAGCATGGCAGAGAATGACTGAGCTTAGGAATGGCCAGGAATATCACCTTGAACATTTAAACATCTCCTCTCTCCAGAGTTTTTCTCTTTGCTAACATAGTCTTAGCTATGGCTTCATGAGGAGCCTTCAAGGACAAGCTTAGAGAAGATTTGCTCCTCATTGTCTCTGCACAGTTGTGTGACCACAACAAATCCCCAAACAGCACTTCACTTAAATAAACCCCCAGCTGGCTTCCATGTTTTGCACTAGAAACTTTATTTGTCTTTAACATTAGCTCAGTCATAAAGCTCTTCTGACAAAATCACAACTTCTTCATTTCACAGGGGGAGCCTCAGTGGAAAGAAAATGAGGAAGAAGGAGCAGCACCTCAAACCACCCAACATGGGCAGGTGTGGGTGTCTCATTGCCACAGTGAGGGACCAACAAGCCAGCACAGCCAGCATCCTGCCTGCCACCACATTGCCAGTCCTGCTGTCTCCCCGGCCTCCCTTGCTCTTTTGGTGAACACTTTGATTTTTTTCCTAATGAGAAAGAATTTATTTCTTTTCTCAACAGCCCCAAATGTGCTTTATAAGTCCTGTGCGTCTTGTTAGACTGCCAGCTGAGTCAGGCTATTAGCTTTGCAAATGTACAGCAGAGACCCTACTTGCAAGGCTTCTCTGTGGGTTACAAACACCTCCTTAGTCACTGCAAGGTAGAAACCTCTCTCTGCCAACAGCATATCACTCTAGCTTGTGACTGGTTATTTGTTGATCAAACAAACTGCCTGGAAAGCAATAATTAGAACTTATCACAACATAGTTTATTAATTCCCACACAAATTATCTAGTTCCAGAAGTTGAATAAAAGAGCAGGATAAACAACATAGATTACATTGGAGTAGTTCTGTACTCTCTTACGCACTCTAAATGCACTCTTATGCAATCTAAAATGTTTGGGTTAATAGATAACAGCTCGTGCATCAGCAGGTAATTTTCTTTAGAACAAATGTGTTTGAGAACAGCAAGCTGAAGGTATCAAAGTTAAGGATGAAAGATTGTAGGTAGATGTTTAGGAAGGTGGTGGAAGGTGCAGGTTGGATTTTAGTGCAAGGAGACCTCAGAGGGTGCTAATCAGCCTCCTCTTGGTCACACCAAAGGGGTGACAGCTTCAGCAGTGTGGAAGTGCTTCATGGGGTGATAAAGGCAAGAAAAAAACCTGAGCTGAATTTCTTGCTGCTTGCTGTGGGAGCCAACAAGTTTCCACAGAAGATGAAGAACCTGACCCCATCTTGCAGAGGTCACCGAGGGCCATTGCAATGACTCAAAAGTCACAAGCAGATGCAGCCAAGTTGCTCCCCTTCTGCTCTCCAGGTCCTGCAGAAGCTGCAAGGGCCACACCTGCACCAACATCACTCCTGCTACATCAGCAAAATAAGCATGTTTCTTATTCCTTGATTTCACCTCATGCAAGCCTTAAGCCTATCCAGAGGGCTACAAAGCATCCCCATCTCTCCCCCAGTGTGCATCTATACATCAGTGTGCAGATGGCTCCAAATCACTCCAAATCATTAAGCTGTGGTTGATGTGTGGGTCTGAGGAGGAACTGGTACATCTGGACTTCCTCAACAGCTCCCCAAGGACTATTGGTCAAATAATTTAAATCCTTTTTCTGACTTTGCACAGTGAAAGTGACAACTGTTCTTCAAGGGGCAGGAAAGGCTTAATTTCCCACTGGGAAGTGTGTTCAGCTCCTCAGCTGGAAGATGGTAGAGGGCTGCCAAATACCATTGTCCATTTAGAACAGCTAATTTGATTCAATGAGATTGGCATGAAAATGCAGAAGCAAAGCTAGGAAGGTAGCTCCAGCTCTTCTTGGATTCATGGTCCTCTACCCACCAGGGATCAGTCACAGGGTACCAGGTAACTTGCATGAAGTCATCAGGACCAATTCCAATTCAGTAATCTCTCCTTTAGGCATGACAGAGATTGATTCACATTAAACTTTCGTGGCTATTACTGATCTGAAGCCTGTTTTATCTGCCAGGCAGTGCCAGGGACACTGAGTGAGGGGTTAGTCCTCAGGAGCCCAGGCAGGGCCATGCTGGAGAAGGGCAATTGCAGCTCCAGCACCAAACAAAATCCACCCAATGCCTTACTAATGTGTGTTTGTTTATCAGTTGTTGGAATACCAACACCCAGCAAGGAGACTAAAGGTCCTGGGTGGCAGGTAAATGAACACCCTCCAGTTGTGCCATTAATGCCTAAGGAGCAAGTGGGAGAGTCTACCAGGAAACCTGTCAGCTGTAACTAACTTGGTTTTCTGAGAGGGGACAGATTGCTCATCATCCTGAGCTCCCCTTCCAGCCACAGGGGACCTGCCCCAGGAGCATCTGCCCCTTCCAGCAGTGGTGAGCCCACACCAGGGGCCATTGCTAAACCAGCCAAGGCAGAGCTCTCATTAGAGCAAGGGCTTCCCACCACCTCAGCCCTGTCCCTGGATGCCCAATGCCCTTCCCAGCTCCATGGGCACACAGAGCCCCAGCCAGAGCCCAGAACCAGCACAGGGGAGCTGAGGACCAGCATGGGCAAGTGTCCCTGGGGCTGCTTACTCCAGCACTGCCACCGTCAGCACAGCCTGGTGTGATTGCAGCCATGCTGGCTGCAGGATCACTGCTCTGACACAACGAAATTTCCGAGCCCTTTGCCCTCCCTGATGCATTATCTGCCACCAGGGACGCAGGATCTGAATGAATCTAGCTCCAGCCAACTCTCTGAGGTCCAGAACATGTTGTCCATGGAAAAACAACACACAACAGAGAAACAAAAAGTGAGAGACTACCTGGCTGCTGTTTATAGACTTCTCAGAAAAAGTCAGCAGTCAGCAGCCAAACTCAAATACTCACGTCACTCCCTTATGGAAGGTGAGTTTTTAAATGCCTGGACGCTTTTCAGCCCAATAGCCCAATTCCTGTATTTGCAACCAAAATGTTGGAATAAGTAGCAGGGCTTATGCTGGGGCCCACTGGACTCAGTAGGAAAAGCAGATGCCAGAATCTTTTTAGATACATAACAGTAATTCTTTTTACTTCTCTTTTTGTGGGCTACTGGACTCCACCCTCAGTCACATGCAAAACAATTCCTGGGTAGATCTTTCTGCTAAATGCCTTGGACTGCTTATGGAGGTTCCTGGTTTATATGGATAACTAGTATTTCTGCTTTGGAAAGTGCTAAGGATCCCCTAGAGTCCACTCCAAGAATCAGTTACAGATTCAGGAGAAAAGCAGTATCATACCAGGAAGGGACCTGAGGGACCGAGAGAGAGCAATCCCAAACCCTTCTCTTTGTGACTGCCAAGGGTCCAAGGCACAGCCCTCTGATTATTATTCACTAGACCTCCTGATGTAAAGCTGCTGTTGCCCCAGAGCAGTGCACAGCAGCTGCTCTGACACTGGCTGCCAGCAGAGCCCTTTCTGCAAAAAGAGCCCATGGCTCTCTTTTTACTGGAAAAGACAGAACAGTGCCTCTTACGCCATAACTTGCTCCAGCTTCTGTTTTCCTTCCCCAGCTCCCCCACAGAAAACCATAGGCCACATTCACCTCTATTTTCTCTCCCTTTCAGGATGCTTTTGAATCCAACGTGAGCAGGGCAAGGGTTACCAGATGCACACCAGTGTGAGCAAGAGGAGAGCTGGCCTTCCTCACAGTCACTCACCACTCCTGTATTTCACTCCTACTCCACCTAATACCTTGTCTTGCTGTGCTTGGGCAGAGATGCCCCCTCTCATGATGGCCAAGCCCTTGTCAGATGTTGTTCTAGTATTCAGGGTGATTGAACAGCAGTCTGGGGTTCAGTGAGATGCTGGCCAAGGCACACACACTCCACAGAATGTGTGAGTGCAGGATGAGTGAGCTGATGAGAGCTCTCTGCAATAGACTTCTCCAGGAGCTGAGAGGTCCCTCCAGCCTTATCTCTTTAGGAGATCAGGTACTTACATGTGCTCTGAGCCAGCCCAACCACAAAACTACCAGAAAAGTAGATCATAGTAGGGAACCTGGCAAGAGATGAAGGATGTGCTCCTGCTCCAGCTGGAGGAAGACCTGCACTGATCTGGCAGAGCAGATGAAAGCTTAGACCTGTGAAACACTGAGCACTGAGGAGCTGCAAACCTCATGATCTGGATGATTTAACCAGAAGAGGCATTATGCCTCAACCCTTTGAATATTCTTCATTACCTATTTTTCACACATCACACACCTTCAAACAACTCCCACCCCAAAAAATAGGCAAGAACAAAACTAAGACCCATGGAACGAGAGATTAAAAGCCACAAAAACACAAATGTCCCAGCAGGAATGAGCAAGGGAAGCCAAGGACCTGTTGGGATTTGCAGTTCCTGCCTTAGCTGGGAAATTTTTCCCCGGGATAAACCATGGCAGTCACCGTCTTTGGCTTGTGCTGAAGCCAGTGGGAGCTTAGCACAACTCATTCTTTAAGAGCAACGTCTCTGAATAACAAGCAAGCATGGCATGGCAGCCACTGAACTGAGTGAATAACGGGTTTCATAGGTGCTGTCAAAAGGAAAATCCCAGCTGGCTCCAAAGAGCTTTCTGAGTGTGTTGGCAGGTCCTTGGTATTTCTCCCAGACGGGGAGGGCAGGTCCCAGCCCAGTACAGCACATCCAGGCTTACATAACCCAAGGGGCCCAGGGTAATCATTAACTCTGGATTACTGCCACTGCCTTTGTGCTGGAGTCACCTGGTTGTTTGGATTAAATGTACAGTGGCCATTTAGACAAGGAGAAGGCTCCTGGCACAAGGACTTCAGCGAAAACAAGCCCCAGGGAGGGTGGGAAGCAGAAGACTGCTGCAAATATCACAGGATCTAAACTCCAGCACTCCCCCAGGGAGTTGCCAGTCCTTCCATCACAACACCCTGCTCCACAGGCTGCTTTGCTTTCCACGGGGGTGCAGCTCTCCTCAACACCACCAGGGTAGAAAGCCCCCACATAACACAGGTCAGGGGGCAGAACTCTTCCTAGGGAGCTTTACCTTGGTGACTCCCACGTGTGCCACACCAGCAAGCAAGACCTCATTCCTCTCCCCTTGGCATCCTTTCCAAAAGCACACACTATCAGTGCAACCTGACTTTACCTATGTCCTGTCCTTATCCTTCTTTGTTTATCTCATGTCTCACGTGTCCTGTGACTCTGTGCCTCCTGTGTGTTGCTGGCATGTGGTCTGTGCCACTGTCTGGGGCAAAGGAGCTTTAGGACATCTTGGTTCCGCTCCCATTTCCCCTCTGTGCTGTTCTGTGGTCTCAGACTCATCACTGCACTGCTCTATGTTTAGCCACAGGTCACAGAAGTCAGGTCACCTTACAGAAAATTCACTTTACTCCTATTCCTCCTGCTCAGTCCTTACCTTGAGTACAACCTCCCCAGCTGACAGCTCCTTATCTGTCCTAACACTCTCCTTCACCACTGGCTCTACAAAGGGACTACAAACCTTTTAAAAACACACAAAGTTGTGGCAAGCATCAGGAACCAGATCACGATCATTTTGTGAAGGCTGTACCACTGCACACACATCAGAAACCAAATTACAGAGGTTTGAAGTCAATGAGACTTAGGCATATGTATAACTGTGCTTTGCCATGCAGAGTTGCTGAAGTTGGGACAGCTTATCCAGTTGTGGCATCAAAACATTTAAATATGTGTTTATCTTCAGGTGGATTAAGTCAGGGCCACATTTTTCTCATAAATCCGCAAAGGCCCAGCCAGACCAGTAATTCCACATAAAACAAACATCAAAATCTCTCTTGGAAATTTCTACTTTTTTTTGGGACAAAACTCTGGAAATGTCAATCATTTCAAGCAAAACTACCTCTGCTTTCACAGCAAACATGGCCCTACTATTTTCAGCAAAATATTGCAGCTTTTACAGAAATCTACATTTCCTTAGGTATTAACTAGAAAAACCCACACAATTCAAACTCAAAACCCATACTTAAAACAGACAAGAGAGAAAGGAAAAGAAAAGAGAGAGAGAATACAAATTTCATGGAAAATACTACAGGCTAAAACAAAACTTAGATTTCTGCCCTGCTGGCTCCAACAGTAGGCATTTTGAATTACTCCACTTCAGTTTTAAGTATTACCTCTGGCAGAAAAATAGCAACTTCTGCCCCAAAGGCCTTGCAGGGTGAATTGCCCAACTTTACAGCAATATCAGAACTCCAGGTGAGACGGGGAAGAGACTGAGATGCTGGTTAAAAAAAAGCAGCTGGTTTAATGGATGAAGTGGATAGGGTGAGAACAGAAGGGAATTGCAGATCCTTTTGGTGCAGGCTTGCTAATTAAAGCTTAAAACCACTGTCCTGAGCACTCTGGTCTTCAAGCTACACCTCAGGAGGTAACCACAACCTGGATTGCACAGAACTTAGTCTGCCTCATCCCTTGGTCCTCTTGCCACACTTAAAAGGATTCTCTGGGAAAAATAATCAGGGGTCTGGAGAGCCCTGGCTCATCAGCTGGCGCTTTTTGGTGGCTGTTCTTCAGGGAGAGACTTTAATCCCTCAGCGCCTGTTAGTGTCAGAATGATTCTTGCTGGGAGAAGATCTGGACCCACTGCACCATTGCTCCCATGGAGACTCAGAAGTGACTTTAACACCAGTCGTGTTCCTGCTTTCTTCTTCCAGTGGAGGCCAAAGCAAGCAGAAGCACAGTGCAAGACATGTCCCAGCTTGCAGGTCACGAGAGCATGGTGTTCATGCCCCTGTTGTTACAAATGGAAGCAATGGCTTTTGCAGAACAGGGCGTCTTCTCCTCAGGCCTGAGGCAATTCTTCCTAGCACAGCTCCTTCACATCACTCTGTCAGGCGTGGGATTTGCAGAAGAGCCAACTGAGGTGCCCTGGCACCAAGACCATCATGCTGGGCCTTTCTTTAACAACCTAATCCTCTGACTACTGGTCTCATTGCTTGCTCCTTCCATCCAGGGATCACACAAAGGCAAATAAAGTCCCACAGTATCATTGTCGTGTGTTATTATCCCCTTTTACAAGAAAGGGAAGTGCAGAACAGGCCATGGAGTCCTTTGTCTTGGGTCACACAGTGCGTCACCGTCAGTCTGAAGCAGACTTTGCAGCCCTTCCTCCTCCACACTAATCACTAAAGCTGGAATTCCTTCAAAACCTGCTTGCTCTACTTTATGAACCACACTTTTACTGCATCTGTAGACCTGTTCCACAGCAGTCAGGAGCCATGGGAGGCATTTGTGTCCCAGCGTGGCTGCCAAGCAGGGCGTGAGGGCTCCAGTGAAGAGAGACAGCTGAGACATCTCACGCCTCCCAAGCACTTTCTGAGATGAGAAAAACTGAAGGTAACTTCAGAACTGATCCATCCTCTCCCTGTTACACAGCACCTGAAAAGTTACGTCCAGGTGAATCAAAATTTCAGAGCTGGCTATAAAGGAAATTAATGAATAATAATTTCAAGGAGGGATTTAAAATTTCCATTTTCATTTTATTGTCAAAGTAAATATATTTTTATGAAGAACAAAAGAAAATATACAGAATTGTAACTTATGTACACTGGCTTTATAGGTATTTTTGTTTCCAATTTACACAAATTTGATACGTTATTAAAAGATATTTTATATAGATATGCATCTATGTACAGTTTTATTTACATACATTCATAGGATGTGATATAAACCAGTCAATAGATGATAGTTCATTTATATTAATTTCTAGAGGACAAAAGGAATGCATTCACTTTAGCCAGACCTGCTGTTCTCACACAGCATGGGCTCCTGCTCTGCCTAGCTCTAGGATCACACTTTCCTACTTCCCATTTTGCCAACAGAAAAGACAAACAGATGCCTCTGCGAATGGAAAAGAAATGCAACATCCATTATAAAATCATTCCTAATTACTGAATCCTATTTTCTTCTAAAGCTTCTTACAATCGCCAGAGTTCAAAAGGAAAAACAAAACAAGAAAAACACAAATAAAATCACTTGCCTGCTACCATCTGATTATTTGCTTAAATTCCCTTCTTAGCCAGCTATCACACAAATTTGTTTCTTTTGGCTGCTGTTCTCACCCGTTTGCCCACCCCAGCTGCATGGAGCTCTGACATGGCTGTGGGGAGGGAGAGGATTAGCACTGAGGATCACCCCAGAGCCCGGGCTCACAGCACTGTCCCACCAGCTCGTGGTTGCTCCCACCCTCCCTGGGCACATCCTGCAGACCCTGCCAGCACACAGAGACTGAGCTCCAGCCAGCCAGGCCCTGACTCTCGGTGGATGTGAGGATGCCCAGTGCTCACCAGGCACCCCCAGGGCTGGGGCTCTGCTTTCTCACCCCCAGGTCACACAAGAGGGCAGGGGCAGAGACAGAACAGAGCTCAGGGCTCTCACAAACACCTTTGTGCTGCCTTGTGGGCAGACAACAGCTCTTCTGCTAAAGACAGTGGATGCTGCAAACCAGCCTCAAAGGAAAGCAGTGTCCTTTGGAGCCTGGGCATCCTTGCACCCCTCAGCAGCACAGGACAGAAGCACACACACAGTCCCAGAGGCTTCACTCCAAGCCATTCCATCCAGCCTGAGCTTCTGGATTTGCTTGGGATGTGTCTTTGCTTAAATATATATATATATGTATGTATGTATGAATATGTATACATAAATATTTATCTATAACCTAGCCAAGGGAAAGGTAAATGTGAGCTGGGAAAATCAGAGATGCATGGAGGCACATTCCAGTGCTTTCCAAGCCCTGTCTCCCCCTATCCCCAACTCCCACTGTTCCTCCTCCTATGGCCAGCCCCTACAAATCCTTGGCTCAGGCGACCCAAAAACAAAGGAGTTGTTTTCATTTCAAAAGGAATTTGCTGTTTCCAAATTGGACAAATAGAGCAGCTTAATAAAAACTCACAATGAGTGGCCTGTACATGAGCAAAGCCCTCAGGAATGCCAGGGCTATAATTAACTAGCAGCAAGCAACTTTTACATTTTCCTGTGCAGCAGAAAACAGCTAAAAATAAAACACTGTAATTTCCAAAAGAAGCAGCAGCAAAGGAGAGACAGATAGAAGGAAAGGAAAATAACATCCTTAAAAGAAAAAAAAAAAAGAAAAAGGAAGAAGCGCCCCGCTCCCCTGACCCAAAAAGAGCTTCATTCTCAAATCATCTTTGAAGGACACGGGGCACTCAAACACGGTGGTATCAAGTAACAGCATTGACTGTTCTGTGGAGACAAATAAATTATCACTAGGAAGGTGGTGAGCAAAGTGCTGTGGTGGCTCTGGGGACGGCTGGCCGGCAGGGAGGGCAGGAGCCGTCAGTTCACGGCGCGCACGGAGCGGCTGCTGCGCGGGAACCGGTGCACCTTGACGTGCTTGGACAAGTGGTCACTTCGAGCAAACTTCTTCTCACACACTGGACACTGGTAGGGCTTCACCCCCGAGTGGGAGCGCCTGTGCCGGGACAGCTCGTCTGACCTGGAGAACCTGCAAAGAGAGGAGAGGCCTCGTCAGATAAATGGGGGTTTGTTGTGCTACGCGTCGCACAGCGAGGTAAAAAAAGTCACCCCAGGTCACTGGGAGACTCCAGGAGGTGAAAGGGACACACAGCAGGGCTGGGCTGGTCCCAGTGATGATGGAAACACACAGCTACCAGCCCTGGACTCAGGGCAATGCACAGGGGCAGCATTGGTACCAGCCTTGTCCTGGACTCCATGGCATGGGTACAGCTTGACAAAAGCAGCGCTGCTCTCGATCCCCCTGCAGTCCCCTCCAAAGCCACCCCCACCATCTCTCTCCTGTAAATCCAAGCACAGACTCCTCAAGCAGAGACAACCATCATTGTCCTGCAGGTGAGGTCTGTTTCAAGCTCCCACTGACACCAGCACACCCCCTAACTGCACCCAGTTTGAGAAGGATTCCAGATAAATCCAGCCAGAGCTACCTAGAAACAACATTACTTATTAGATCCAGATGAAAAATTGGCTTCCATGTGTGCTCCTGCAGGTTAAATAAAGAGTCATTAATAGCACCAGAGATGCTCAGCATCCCAACAGCTGAAATTCAGGTGGGCCCCAATGGCCATTTGCATAGTTATAGTTAGCATGGGTAAATTAAATCAAGAATGAGCCTTTAATTACCAAAACTGTATTCCATAATCTTTCAAATTTTAGATATTTTCCACCTTCCATCTTCACAGAAAAATCCCCAAATAGCCACCATGAATCCCACAGGCTTTATTGAACCCAAATGAGCTGATCCTTTGGCCTTAAGAGCAGGGGTGGCTCTATTTCCACTTTGGACATGACTAGGAGACAGAGGGTTAATTAACAATGTCACACTAATACAGCCCTGTCCAGATGGGTACAAAAAATTTGCTGCCTGACAAAGGGCAATTAAGGGTTTTGTTGCCAGAGCAGTAACAAAGAGCAGCACAGAAAGAGAGCTTGCAAGAAATGGTATCAGCTGTTTATTTACAATAAATAAGTGAAGTCATGGGCACTAGCTGAACAAATCAGGGAAAGAACATGTAGAAAAATGTGCCCTTCTGGAGCAAAATATCACATCACCAACAGAGCGAATACGCTATTTTTATGAAAGGGAGAAAACAGGACTGCTGGGCTCCTATGAATAAATCCCTCATGCAAGAAAAGTAAGTTTCCACATAAAGGTTTTAATTAGCTCTGATCTCCCGCCAACAGTTGAGGACCAGGGCATAGGCACTGGGAAAGCTGGTAATGGTTTCCTCAGTTGCTGCAGCTCTTCAGACTGGTCATGCTCCCCAGAGAGCACTCATCCCCTGGAAAACAGATCCAGGCACTCACCATGGGTAAGGTATGGTGTGGGCATCTGTCCCAGGGGCATTTCTAAGGGAGATTCTTTCACTTATGCACTTGCTTTTCTTCCTTTCCTTGCTCTAGTATCCTCATGGTGGAAGAGTCAAATTCTCCACAATGAATAGCCAGCTGTTATGGAACTGTCCACCTGAAGGGATGACTCTTCTCCATAAAGGCCATGACAGAATTTCTCTTCACACCTCCTACTTGCATGTTTGCTTTCTCTAACACCCCTGGTCCTTTCAGCCATAGTTTCCCAAAACCACAGTCTGGACCCAGGAGCAGCAGGGTCAGGGATTTGTCCCAAGTCCTTAGCAGTCAGCTAGTCCCAGTGCCAGATCCCTGCAGGGATGCTCTGGTAGGACTAGGGTCTGGAGAGGGTAGGATGCTGCCTGTGCAGACTGCCTCAACAGGACTGAGTGTTGGACAAGGAACAGAGCTGTGCCACATCCAGGGAAAAGAGGAAAAGCACTTTTGCAAAGAGCCATCCTCTAATATACAGACCTCAAAGAAGTAAAACCAGATGCAGCTGGATTGTCCTGTCCTATGTCCTTGGCCATTAAGGTCACCATCTGGAACAGAAGTGCAGTAGCACTTGGCTAATCCTGCACAAGAGCCTCACAAGTGCATTTTGAGGGGAATTGCACGGACAGTGGGGGAGAAAGAGGCACATGTCAGGAATGAGCTTGGATGAGTTCATCTGATAAAAATACACTCTGCCTCATAGCCATGTCCTTAGCTGAAGAGGCAGGAATGTTGCAACACTGTTCCCCAGCAGTGACGGAAAGATCAACTTACAGAGCCCACAGAAATAAACCTCAAGCTGTCTGTGTGTTTACAAAAAAACAACGCAAAGGTTAGGACAAGGAAGCTGGGAGGATCTGTCGGTCTGGCTCTGCAGTGAAATATCTGCAACACACTCTGGCACTGAGATCAACCCAAAGAAAGTGAAAATAATCCACTGTGGAATGCAAAATTCAAAAGAGAAAAAAAAAGAAAAAAAAGGAAGCCCCAAGGAATACCTCACTATTCTGTCACTGCCATTTCCAGAAGGATTCCTTCTTCAAAAGACAAGTGAAGGGATCTGGGAAATCCCACAGCAACTAAAAGAGCCTTCTTCATCCTTCTATCTGGTAGGACCCCAAGGGACTGTAAGTACATCTCCCTTGAAGAAAAGTCCTAGAGCTCCCTGACGTGTAGGACATGTCCTGTGTCTCCCAGAGACATGGGGACATTCCTATGTGGCTCATGGGGCAAGAAAGGTCAATAGTTTTAGCCTGGTACTCCTGGTCCCTGCCATGGCCACCAGCCTTTGAGGCCAACTCAGGCTGTACCTCTCCTCCACACTGGAGGGGAGGCCCTAGACAGACTCCTCCTGCCCATCCCCAGAGCTTTCCTGCGAGGAACCAGCACAGCTCCTGTGCACCTGTCATCCCCTTGCACAGCAGCAGCAAGAAAAGCCAGTGCCAGATGCATGCCCTGCCCCATGTGTGGTACTGCCCATGGCCACTCAGGCCACACGTGTAACAAGCCTTCAAACCCTCCCTGCCAAGCCAGGCTGAGCTTGTGGCCCCTGCTGTCACCAGCCAGAAGATGCAGTGGGGCATTGAAAGGCCATGGCCTCATCCCCCAGCCTTGCAGCAGCTTTGCACAGTGCTGTGCCAGGGAGGGAAGCAGGAGCTTCTCCTGCTCTGGGCCACAGCACAGCTGCTGGGCCCAGCCCGTGCTGCAGCTCAGCTCTCTGGCCTGAGCACTGCTAACCAGGGGTGCCAAAGGTAGAAGGTGGCAGGACACAGATCAGTGCCCTGACCCGTCCAGGGAGCACAACGGGTCACTGGCCACTGCCAGCGAGCACCACTCTGCCAAAAACAGCCCTGTGCCTAGGAAGGGCACAAGCAAGCAGGGCTCAGCCTCCATCACGGGAGGTGCTAGGGGTCTCCAGCCATCCTCAGGGTTTGCTGGGTACACAGTCCAACCCTGGTGAATTTAAAACATCGTGCACAGAGAGCTCAGGAACCTTTAACCCTCCCACTGAGCTCAGGCACGTCGTGCTAGGCAACACTTTGTTTTGGTTTTGAAATTACTATCTCCAGTGAATCAGCTCTTAAGTGTCTTCAGTGAAAAAATAAATACACAAGCACAAGAATGCAGGGGAAAAGGGGGAAAGCAGAGTCCAGCAGTGTTTTAGAGCTTAAATTCATTTGAGATTATGTAGACCTGGGAGCAAACAGAGTGGCCAGATGCAGTGGACTTAAGTCATGTGAGACTTAAGTCACAGCTCTCACTGAACTTCTGAAAAGGTAAACATGGTTTATTGATGAAAGGGGACTGAGTAATTCAGTGCTCAGTTGGGTCTGGCCTTTGATGTGGAGCAGCATGCAGGGGACGTGCAGCAATCTCAGGCTGGTGCTGAGGATTGCTGTGAGCACAGGAAGCCTCTCCTGCTGGCTATAAACTTCTCCTCTTGCAGCAGAGCCCGTCCAAAGTTTAGGGGTTTCGGGGATTGAGATTGCAGCTCAGGCTGTGAAATTCAACAAGACAAACAGCACAAGAGTTTGAAAAGCCCTTTGCAGCAGCTGTTTGTGGACAAGACCATGTTCTTCATTATGATTAATTCCTCCTTCCTGTTGGGCTCATCTTTAAATGTGGTGGCTGAAAGTTCAGGGTGCTCCAGGCTGTGGGACCTGCACTTCTTTTGGCCCTCCAGCCAAGGCAGCAAATCATTCACCACAACAGTTTGAGAAGAGAGGCACCTGTTGTAAATTTAATCAACCTTTATCACTTACTATTTTTCCTAAATATTCCCCTTGGTTTTGTATCTTGGGGAACACCAGCTTTGTGATAAGACAGAGCTGGAGAAGGTCATCCACAGGCAATGCTTCAGGCTCCTGACCTGAGCCACACAAGTCCCTGGGAGCATTGGTACAAATCTCAGCGTGGATTTGACAAACCCTCACTGCCACATGCATTTGTCACAAAAAGGAGAGCTGTGCTCACATGCAGGGAAAGCCAGCATGACACCCACAGGCACATCTGCAGCCTGTACACACATACTCTGGCAACCAAATAAAAAGCAGCAAGTGCCCGTCCTGCAGGTTGGGAGCACCCAGCCCACAGTTTCTGGGACCAAACAGCTGAAAAATGCAGCTTTGGTGAGAGGATACCCTGAGCAGCCACAAACAGCCCATGAGAGGTGCCACCAGGACAAAATGAAACAAATCACCATCAGTCTGTAGAGCCACCATAGTCTCATCTCCCCAGCCCTTCTGAGAAACAAACTTCAGCCTGTCCAGCTGGAGAAGAGATGGTTCAGCTCCACTGTGACCTTCTCCCTCAAACCAACCCAGCCATCTCTAACTGCTGCATGTCTCACATACTTGCATTTTTACACAACATTCTCCTGTTACTTTTTACCTCATCTGTTGCCCATGATCACAACCCATTTGCTCATTAGACATTGCTCACTGAAGCTCTGCAGCATATTATTTGCAAGAAATTCAATTTAATTTAACACAAGGCAGTTAAGATTATATTTTCTCCCATCATCATTTGTGGTGCTGTACATTAACATTTGCCAGCAGGCAAGCCAGTAATAAGCTAACTGGAAAGAGGGAGGAAGGCACCTGTCAAAGCTTCCTTAAAATAAAAAGCTGATACTTTTTAAAAGGACTAAATTTTTCAATTCATATTAAAAATAAAATAAAATATTTTTAAAAATCCTTCTGCCAAACATTTTCTCAATCAAACCTGCAATCTTTCATTCAAGCAATGCTTAACTCCACCTCAGCCTTCTGGTTATGCTGTTACATCTGACAGCTTTTTTGCAACTTTGAGTGGCACCCACGCATTTTTCTGAATCAAGACAGAGAATAAAACCCAGAGTATGCCAGAGTGTCACTGCCAGCATTTTAAGAAGGAGTGGGATGGAGTGCATTTTCTATGAAAGTGCACAGAATACTGCTTTTAACCATACTTGCTTATCACAGGCTTTCACACGCCACATTTAGTCCCACACAGGGCTGTGCACAGCAATTCTGCCCTAAACCATTCAGCTCACTCAGCCTCAGCTGGTGCCAGCCATGGGTCTGCTGGGGCTGGTGTGCTGCAACCACACCAATGCAAACACCAGGTCTTACCTGTGGTAACAAGCTTCATCTGACCCTCTAGAATGAAATACAAATTATGATGGATTACTTTTGTTTTTTTTAAGACACTAAAGCTGCTGGTGCCAGCAGGTGATGCTGTGCTGTTTAATTTATCAGAACGCCTGCATTACCTAACAGGAAGGAAAAAGGTCTTCATTGTCAAACCAACCAAACAAGCTCTGGCAACAGAAACAGTTTATAAATCTGAGTGCAGACCTATTTGCTCAGCAAGTGAGCAAGAAGGGGAAGGGGGACTGGACAGAGCTGGACCCCAATACTGACCTCCATCCACAGCCCGGCCACGTGCACGCAAAGGGCTTTTCTCCTGTGTGCCTCCTCAGGTGGGCTTTCAAATGGCTGCTTTTCGTGTACATCTTGGTGCAGCCAGGAAAAGAACATTTATGCATTTTAATGAGTTCAGCTGCAGGGTTCTTTTGAAATTTCTGACCCATGATGATTCCCGTCTGCCCCTGGATCATGCCCCCTGGCCCAATTGGCTTGGCGGCGATGGGGACGGGAGCAATGCGGACAAATTTAGAGGACAAGTTCAAATTGGACGACTGAACTATCTGAGGCACAAGGGCAAATGTCTGTCCTTGGATGTTGACAAGGAGCTGTGCAATTTTAATGTTCTCCTGTGCTGGTCCTTGGGAAGTGGGGCTCGTATTGGACTCCTGTTTGATCTGCACAGGCTGAATTTGGAGCATAACTGGTATTCCATTCTCCAGGGTCATTCCTCCATTTGAAGCTTGGCCACCTTCCGTTGAGCTAGTCAACTGCTCATTTTTACTCTCTTTTAAACTAGTACTGGGTAGCATATGGTCTTTTTGCTGCAGAGAAGCAACAGAAACCTGGCTGCAAGCTCTCAAGTCCTTGGTCTCGCTTTTCGGTCTTTCTTTGAGCTCCAAGTCCATGTTCTCCTCCAAAAATTCCTCAATTTCCTCAAGAGTGGGCTGAAATGGTCCTGAGTCTTCCATATCCACGGGAAATTCAGGCAACCTAAAGTACTCCTCTTTCACTATTGGCTGAAGTCTCCTTTTGTCCCACCATGATGCAGTGGTGTTCCCCAAAGATGCCTGGGACAATAAATAGTCTAAGATACTGTCCTGACTTTCTGCACTGGATGTGCTTCCATAGCTGGAGCTGAGGACCTGGGAGTCAGGGCTGGAACAAGAACAAAAGCTGGACGAGTCACTGTCATCTTCTGACAGGGGAGAGGGCAGCATTTGGTAGGACCTCACGCCAGCTGTCATGTCCCCAAAGTATCCAAGAGAAGATCTTGTTGATGAAAAGGATTCATCAGTAGGCAGCAAGTGATCCACCATTCCTGGATGATCTCTTATGGATATCCCAACAGCATATACCAGGCAGGCAAAGTTCAGGTGAGAGCCTAAGTGCAGGAAAAAACAAAACAGCAAGAGTCAGAAGTTGGTTTAATCATTTATCTCCATGAACCGAAACTCGTAAAGCCCTCTAGCCCACAGGAACGTCCAGAGCATCCAGCCTCCCTGGGTACACAGGCTGCTACAAGCTTTGATAGGTCTGCACCACCCCCTGAGGACTGTCAGGGCTGAAGCGTTTTGCAGGATTGCACCACATATTTGCAAAAGAATGCTGTCAGAAATCATTTCCCAACCGTGTGTGTGCTCCAGATTTACAGCTCCCTTATAGAATATTACCAGCAAGAGAAAATAAATAACAAGCTTTCACCTAGCAGTGAAATCCAGAGCCAAAGAAGGGAATGGGAAAGAAAAGATAAAGTGTTGAAATTTTTACCACCAAAAAGAAACAAATAAAAAAAGTTTATTGCTGGTGACCATAAAATGCAAATCCTTTCTCTGTCTTGTAGCTTTCCACCAACCTTAACTACCTCAGTTCTACAAATATAGGCTGTTCAGCATAATGAAAGAATCAATCTGGCAGGAGCCAAAAATATTTACTGTGCTTCAGCATTTACTAGGTGGATTTTCCCCTCCAGATGTAACGAATCAGTGTGCCAATGTCATCATCACCTGCACTGTCCTTACTAAGGCTGGCACTGAGCTAATTACCATGCCCTGCCAGCCAGCTGGTGGCTGCTTTCACTGCACTCCCCTCTCTCGGGGCAGGGGCTGAGCTGAGCCCCGGGCCAGCTGCTGCACCGGGAGGGCTGCACGGCATCCCGGCCTGCAGCATCCCGCAAATCCCGGTTTCCATGAGCCCCAATCCCACTACAAACCATGAGCAGCATCCCGACCTGCAGCATCCCGCAAATCCCGGCTTCCATGAGCCCCAATCCCACTACAAACCATGAGCAGCATCCCGACCTGCAGCATCCCGCAAATCCCTGTTTCCATCAGCCCCAATCCCACTACAAACCCATAAGAGCAAACCCTGCCCTGGCCAGCACAGCCACCCCAGTGCCCACCGACAGCCGAGCTTCTCCTGCCCTTCCCCAGCTAAAACAAGAAAACTTCCTAGAAATGCCACTGGGGAGGGGGAGGCAGGAGGGACATCTACGTATTATTTTATTCCCCACATCCCCGAGGGAAAAAACAGAAATTGCTTACGGACGGAGATTGTGCCCCTTAGAGAGCAAAGGCAGAGAGCTCAGCATGGAGCCAACACTGGCCCTCAGTCACTTGCTCAAGGTGACTGATTGGAAACAGAGCTGTACATGTGCATAATAAAACAACTCTTTCTGTGGAAGGTATGTGGAGTGCAGAGATAGCAGTCATTCGATCAGCCTATGAGCTTGTGTGTGTGTGTGAATTAGCAGGCATGTGACCCAGCGTGAAGGAAATGCCAGTCAATCTTGTTACACGCTGTCATTTTCCACAGGCTCTGCCGCTGTGGACGCTTTGCCATGAATAGTCAATAGCTCCCAGTTTTGTGCAGCCGAGGGGACGGTTGTTACTGCTCTTGCAGAGCATCTTTGCTGCCTCCAAAATCTCCAAAATTTGCCCTGTCTTTCCTTCTCTGGAGAAAAACCAAAAGGTGTCTGTATGCTCAGTGCTGCAGTGAACACAGAGCAAAGTATTTTACACAACACCCTTAAAGAGCTCTGTCCCGTCGGCAACATCTATTTCCCAGGAAGGAGGGGAGGAAGCCACATTTCTTAAAGACTTGTCTTCCTCCTTCACAGACACATGGAGGAAACAGGGACAGGTTGAAATAAAGACTAAAAGTAAGACTGCACATTTTCCTGGTCTGTGTTGTCCTGTCAGTCAGCTGTGCCTCTGAACCAAGAATGAAAAACCTACATGTGCTGAACACGAGGAAGTTCAAACAGAGGTTAGTGGCTCTGTTTTGTGACCTTGGCCTATAAGAGTCAGAAGAACTGAACTCTTTCTAACACACTTTTTTTTATTACTCTCTATATTGCTGGAAAGTTCCCCCAGCAGAAGTCCCATAGTTGAGCTATTCCAGTTTTGAAACAGAAAGCACCATCTGCTTCTGACAAATTAGTACTGGCATCTGGTAAGAATTCACCCAAGCTGATTGTTTCTATCTTGCACCAAAAACTGGTGACTGCCTTGAGAAACATAGGGCAGAAAGGAAGACTTGCCCTCAGATGGTTTCTGATTCTTCCTTCAATGTCTGTATTATTCCAGTTTAAACATCTGAAGAATGGGGCTGTGAGGGAAATCTGGACTGCAACATGTGCTTTTCTAAGAAAAGCTGGCATGCTCTGCATGCACCAAATGCAGTTGGTGAACTCTTAAAAAAAATAAAATTTAAATGTTCAAGGTTTCTTTAAATGCTGGGAAGCCACATATCAAAACATCCATGTATTTCTCTGGGCATAGAACTAAACTGCAATTTGAATTAGGACTTAAATGAGGGGGGGAAAAAACAATAATGAACCCCTAGCAATTGCTGTGGGCCGGTTACCTCAGCAGAAAACAGCCAGCAGGCTTGTTTCCCATCTCTTTTGACAAGGAACAATGTCACTCGATGTAACCAGAGGCTTTTTAAGAGAGGACTGTCAGAGCCAAATAGATCCAGGCATATTACGGGCCAGTTCTGCTTTCTGCGCGCTCTCAAAACTTGCAGAACAGCCAAGAAGATTTTGGAGAATGCCTGGAATGCAGGATCGGGCCCTGGCTATATTTTTTTCCTAAAGGCCAGGCTAACAACCAAAATACTTTTATCCTTACTTTGCCTGAAGACAGGGCCAAAACCAGAAGATTAGAAAACAAAACCAAAAAAAAGCCGGGGCTGTGAAGGCTGTGAAAACTAATGATGCTGTTTCCATAACACACTTTCATCTCTAGGAACGCTGAAAACACGTTGGAAATGTAAGCACCTATAGTGGGACTGCAGTGCCTGAGCCACTGGAAACAGCCTCTTCGGGAGTGAAATACAGCAGCTGCTCGGCAGCACCACCGACTCCAACTTTTTTTTAAGAGTTCCCTGGGTTGTTATGATGTCCTTTCTGCCAAAAACATGTTGTTCTGTTTAAAACCTGACCATCTAATTGCCAGCTAAAAAAAAAATAATTACAAAAAGCAAACCAGAGAAGACATATTTTCACGCAGAGCAACATTAAAATGTAAATTGCTGGGAACTTGCTGAAACACGGGGATGTATTTCCCAGCCTGTCATTTCTGGACAGTCAGCCCAGCACAACTGATCACACAGCATATATGAGACGCTGACAGTCATTTCCTACATTTACTGCCACAGCTTTTTCTAGTTTAAGACTAATCTCTTCAGGGTTTTCTCTTGTTCCAAATCTGTTCAGGCTGACTTCTGCTCCACAGACAGAGCCATAAACAAGGCAATGAAGCAGGCCCAGAGCTTCTAAGAAATTAAAAGAGAAATGCAAAGGGGGAGAAAAATATAAAAATAATAAAAAATAATAAAAAGAAGCCGTGAGCCAGGAATAAACCTATTTGCTCTCATCTCCTCCGCAAGGTGGCTGTGCTGCTCCCCGGACACAGTGGGCTGCTCAGGTTTGTTTTTCCCAAACCCGTTGCTCCTGGGAAGCTGCAGAAACATTCCCAAAGCTTTCTTCTCTGAAAACTATCCCGCTCCAGCCCCAAACTTTGGCTTCCACAGGAGGAAGCGCGTCACCTGCAGCGGGCACAGGCAGCGGCCCCGGCGGAGCGCACCCCGCTGCCTCTGCACCCCGCAATAACGCGGGGCGCCGGCCGCTGGGCAGGGAAAGGGGTGCGGGACACACACACGGAATTCCCACTCCAGCACAGCACAGCCAGGCTTCCATGGCTGCAAAACATGTTTGTTTGGGTTTTTTTTAAATCGTGGTTTGTTTGTTTGTTTATTCCGTATGTAGAGGGTTTTAAAAATTATTAATGTATTGTTTTTTTCTTCCATCCCTTTTCAGGAGGCTTTGGGGGCCCTCTCTCCCCTCCGCAGCGTGGAGCGATGATCGGGAATAAACCCCCCCTCGCCGCCTGTCGCTCCGTGGCACGGCACCGCTGCAGCCCGCAAACAGCCCCCAGCCCTGGCCGCTGCCCCGGCGGGGATGGAATTCCATCTGCCGGCAGCAGGGGCACAGCCCCGGCCCCGCCGAGCCGCGGAGGCACTGCCGGCGGGACGCGGCCCCCGCGCCCCCATCAACCCTTACCTGAACTCCTCTGCGAGCCGGGGGGCAGCAAAGGCCACGGGCGACCAGAAGAACGCAACAACAACAACAACGAGAACGAGGGGGGGGAAAAACCCAAACAACACAACCAAGCCACAGAAAAAAAAAAAAAAAAAAAAGAAAAAAAGAGGCAAAAATAATTCTAGAAATAATGATTCTTAAAAATCAAAGAAAAATTTAAAAAGGCACACACGCGCAATAAACCCGCGGGAGTAGACCCAAGCAAGCCCCGAGCAGCAGCCCGCGGAGGCAGGAGCGGCCGGCAGCGCGGAGCGGCGGCGGGAGGCGGGCGCAGCTCCCCCGGGAGGCGGGTGCGCGGCTGCGGAGCGCGGCCCCGCTCCCGTAGTACTATATCCCCCTCACATGACGGCCGCCCGGCCGCCGCGGGGGAGGCCGGGGAGAGGCTCGACCGCGTCCGCCGCCCCCATTGGCCCCGCGGCGGCGGGGGCCGGGCCGGCCCCGGCTCAATGGGAGCCGCGCTCGGCCCCGGGGCGGTGCTGCGAGCCCCAGAGCGCCCAGAGGGGCCTGCCTCACGGAACGGGGCCGAACCGAAACTCTTCCTCCGGTGCGAGGAAGAGTGTGAGGCTGATGAAACACCGGAGTAGGTTGCTCGGAGAGTCGGTTGTTGATGCTCCATCCCTGGAAACGCTCCGGGTCAGGTTGGACAGGGCTCTGAGCAATTTGATCGGGTTGAAAACGTCACTGCTCCTTGCAGGGAGTTGGACTGGCTGGCCTGTTAATGTCCCTTCCAACCCCAAGCACTGTGAGTGTCTGTAAGTGTGCAAGGCTCTGGACATCTCCAGGAGACAGGAGAGTCCCTGGGGAGGTATGAGGAGCCCATGCCCTCTCTCCTGCCCCACACCTGCCCCTTTCCTGCCTGCCAAAGCTTGGTGGGGGGTTTCCAGCATGCTGGATGTGTGTCCCACACACACCCCTTTGTTACTGCAGGCATCACTGGTTCTTCATACAAACACACATAATAATTTATGGATATGTATATACACACAAATACACTGTAGTTCTGCAATACTTGGTATGGATCAGGATCTATGCTCAGCTCCTGCAGAGGAAGCTCACGGTGGGGCCAGCTGCAGCAGCAGTCAGGTTTGCTGCTCAATCAGTGGTTTTCCAAATGCAGTTTTTCCTTTTTTCAGATTTCCTGGGAAGGTGCAGCCTGGCATATAGAATGCAGTCCTATGACAACAGGTCTGTGCACCCTTTTGTGAGGGCACATGGGACAGCACACCCTTCCTTCTCCCCACAGAAGGCCTCGCTGTCCTGCAGAGAAAATGAAGTATTATTCTCATTTTATGGGGAAACAGAGGCACGGAGGCTCAAACAAAAGGCCTGTGGCAGAACCAAGATGCAATCTCATCTCTTTTCAAATCCAGCTCAATTTAAACTAGCAAAAATATCCTCCATCTGCATTTCTTCAGAATTGCCAGCAACACATCCCACAGCCTGGCAAACATAAACCACTCTCTTCCCAAGGGGACATTCAGCCTCAACAAGTCCTGGCCAGGCAGCAAGGGTGACCCTACAGGTGCTCCTTCATCCTGCTGGGGACCATCAAAGGAACTGGGGGTGCTCAGGGCTCTGCTCTCATGCACAGACCTCGTTCTTCCTCTCCACATTGTCTCCATGAATAATGCATGAATACGTGCTCATCAAAATCCTAGATACTATATTTGTACAAATATATCAGGGCCAAATTCTGCATTAGTGTAACTTCACTGACGTAAAAAGGATTACGTTGGTAAAAATGTGGGCCTTAAATATTTTTACCCAAAATAGATGTTTGGCAAACCTCGCTTTTCTGCTTTTTCTCAATTAAAACCCCTTTGTTTCCTGAGTAGGTGAAGTTTAGTGTGATTTAGCAATGCAAAGGACATGAAATTTAGATACAGCTAAAATCTAAGCCAACAAGGCTGGGCTTTAATGGAATTTGAACATGTACAAAATTCCCTTGTAATGTTTATCACATGAAAATAACCAAAAGTTGCAATCCTAACTTTATCATTACTATAACCTACCTAGGCACTGGGACATGTTAGTCCTAACTTGCATTTTTCCACTTGCAAAAGGCAATGTCTTCATATTTTAGTCACTGTCGTTCTGAACTTTCTTTAAATTGCTAGAGATGCAGTGAAGTCCCACATTTACCTTATGTGGAAATAAAACGGTGTTTTCCCAGTTCTGCTTTTCAAGTTTCATCTGTTTTACTGGGCCCACAACCTTTTCACTTCCCTAAAAGCACCACTGGAGGCTGGGTCCTTTGCCCACTGCGCAGCTTCAGGGCTGTGCTGCTGGCTGTTTCTGAGGCTGGAGATAGGAAGGTGAGAATTTTCAGTGGGCTCAAGCAGATCCAAACGTGCTGCGGTGGGAGGGGATGCACAACCTCCATCCCTTGTGGCAGCACCTGCCCCTGTGTGGCTGCATGTCGTGATGGAGGAGGAATCTGATAGTTTTTCACATCTGAAGAACCCTACTGAGCATCTCAGCCTTTCCATACTGCTGGGAGGTGAAATGCAATGGAAAATATCAGGAAAGTGTAACTAAGGCATCTGTATTTCTCACTGAGATTTCCCTGTGAGGGAAAACAAACAAACAAACAAAAAGTATTAGAAATGCAGGCAGGCAGTGCACAGCACCTGGGAAGAGAGTGCAGAGCACACAGAATGAGCCCTGACCCAAGCTCACTCATGCAGGGTGACAAGTTCTGGATGCACCAAACTTTTGCATGTGTCAGATCCTCTTTGCTGTGCACACAGAATCCAGGGGAAACTTCAGCACAGCCCTTGTGTGTAGGCTCAGTGACTGCCTTCAGCATCCCTGGGTGTCCAGAGCTCCTGTAGTAATTGCTGCCCTGAGCAGGCTGCTGGACATCAGTACACCCAAGATAAATATCCAAAGTCTTCTTTTCTGCTCAGGCAAAATTTCTAGACAGACACAAAGGACATGTTAAAACCAAACAAACAGATATACAACAGCACAATATCTGATGCCTCACTACAGCACAAGCCTGTCACCTTGCAACAGAGAATAATGGGAAAATGCACAGGAGTCACTGCCTCCTAGAATGCCAGCCCGGTGTTGTCCTTGCTGAAACATCCCTGCTGCTTCATCCATTACAGCATCCTTCCTGAGCAAACATTTTAACAGAGAAATTTCCTTTCTCAGATAGACCGTATTTTCTTATCTGTGAGTCTCCTGGGAGCGCCTCAAACTGCAGACCTGTTTTGAGGTCTGCAGGAACACTTTGGGGCATAAACCCAAAACTGAAGATTGCAAGCTGCAGTGGCAGGTGTCAGCCTCTGAGCTGACTCTGCCCCTTTTCCATTCCTCTGTGATCTCTGCATGCATTTCTCAAGCTGTGAACTGGTTAATTCTTCTGAGCCCCACGACAGTGAAAGCAAGCTGACACGCATCTAAGTTTTGCTCAAGGCTTTGGAAAAACTACAAGCCTTTATTAACAACAGGAGAAATGCACAGATCTAGACAAATATAATTACTTCTGATCCCTTTTTTCTGCCAACTTTTCATGAGAACCAGCAATGGCTGGGACAAGATTTTGGGAATGAATTTTTGTGCATCTGTGACTGATGTGTCACATCGGCATCCTTCATTTGGTACTGCAGCACAACTGAGACCTCATTCCATGCTGTGAAATACATCTGAATTTTCCCAACACATCCATTTTGTGCATCAGGAAGAGATTTCCTTCCCTTTTTTCACGCCTTCAACAACTCCTTTGAAAATCTATTGTTACTTCTGTCCCTTGATATTACTTGGGCATTTTCTGTTCTTTCTTTTGCCACCTTTCAGGAGAGGACTTCAGTCAAACTGGTTGTCCTGCTCAGACAGCCTTTCTGGCACTGGCACAGCCCAGTCAAACGCTGGTGATAACACAGAGTTAAGGTGCTTTTAAGTGGCTTTTGTCTGGTGACTGTGTGCTAAAGACCTAGCCAGGAAAAGCAGATAAACCTCAGCATTCAAGCTTTAAAAAAATTTTCCTGTAGATAATAATTGCCCTGCTTTATAAAGTTAAAAGGAGCCATAGGCTGCACTATTCGTGAGTTGCTTGATGCCACATAGCACAGAGCCATTAAAGGTGGGAAAGGCAGCAAAGGCTCCTCCACACCACACTCAGCAGTTTACACCTAAGAATTGCCTGGCTCTGCTCATACTTTGCCTTTCCACACATGCTCTAGAGGTTGACTTTTCCTGCCTATGATTTTCTCCTCTTTTTTAGGTTGCTTGCACAGTTCTGTGTTACAAATTACTCCTCATTTTGAAGGGGACTTGAAAGAAAAGTGAACTTCATGGATGGACAAAAGGAGAGATTGTGTTGCATTGGGTGAGTGCTTTGCTGTCTTTAGAGGTCACCTGTGGTATTTCTGCCTCAGCCCTTGCTATTTCCCATTTACTGCAGCAGCAAACTATTAGTAATCTGATGAGCCAACCAGCCACCTGGCAAAACAAGGGTTAGTCAGCCTGAATTGATTATTCACACATTTCCATCTGATTTACAAATCAAGGCTGAAAGAAGCAAAAACAAAAATCAAGCAGAGTAAAAAAATAAATAAAAAGGAAGTTCAAATTCTATTTGTTGGTTTTGTGTGTTGTTTGAGGAAGTTTTTTTTTTGTTTGTTTGTTTGTTTTTAAGTTAGTCTCCTGCAGATGGATCCCTTCCATGTGCCACAAAGCCCATGGTCACATCTAGCTGAGCTCTACTGGGCTTTGGCTTTCAGCACCAGAACAGTTACAGAGGGAACAAAAAAGCCTGTCAGACTCTCCAGTAATGTTATGATGACATTAGCTTAGCAGTCCTTGACACTCACAGATAAGGACTGTAAGTTCTCTGAGTACTACAGAAATATTGACACAAAGAATATGTTTATCCCTGGCTGTGTCTCTGCAGGACAAGGTGGAAACAGCAACAGCAATCTCAGGACTTAATTTCTTTGGCCTTGCCAGGGCATCCATGCTCCAGGGACAACAGTTTATTGATTTTGGGATTTTTTCTTTCCTCCACTGGTTTGGAAATTATGTTGTCTTTTCAAGTCAGCATCATAGGTCCAGGGGGAGATAAGTTGGAAGAAACTTATTTTAGGATTTTTTATGCTATTAGGCTTTTGACTGTTAAAGACAGTGAGGGGACCTGGGGAGAGTTTCTGATTTTCTCCCAAACTTTCTGTTCATGAAGAGAGAAAATGTTAGCTGACCTTCTGGCTGAATTTCTCTAAGCCATCTTTAGCCAGATCCAGCTCCAGCCTCGGGTTTCCATGTGCAACCCCTGCACTTTAATCTGTCAAAAGCGCCCACGGAGCAGAGCTGTTCCTGCTTGAATTGTGGACATTGAGGGAATCAGACCCCCTCTGCAGGGACAGGGTGTGCTGATTGTGTGATACACAAAGTGTCCCATCACTGCAGGGACAGGGTGTGATGAGTGTGTGACACACAAGGTGTCCCATCACTGCAGGGACAGGGTCGGGGTGTGCCGAGTGTGTGACACACAAGGTGTCCCATCACTGCCTCCCCTGCCTTGGTGGCGAGCTGAAGCACCAGAGCTGGAGCTCCGTTCTTTCCACCCTGGTCCTGAAGCTGCCCAGCAGGTGATGCCTTCAATGGAACATACAAGGCTCATGGCAAGGGGTTCCAGAGCAAGGGGCACAGCCCAGCCCAAGCTGCCCCTCCCGAAGATGACTCAGGGACAGACAGGTCTGTAAATGTGACAAAACCCACTGACTCACCTGGAGGAGATTCAGAACCCACTTCTGCTCAACCAAGTTTAGGAAAGCAAAATATACAAGACGTAGAGGAAGATGTGGGATTGGATGGAGGTTGGCTCCAGTTCGAGTGGATCTGCGATAAACTGTGCTCCCCTGCCCTCTCCTGGAAGGAATACGCCAGGGCTGGGTGCGTTCGTGCAGGATCCTTGTGCTGAGCACTGCGGGCTCAGGGAGAGGCTGAGAGGAGGTGCTGGTTCTGCAGACAGTGTTTACAGAATGAACAGCTATGACCACCTTGTGTCCATCGTGCATTGCCAACACCGTGTCTGCCAGACACTGGCACACCTCTCGAGAATTTTAATATCTTCAAGGAAGAGCTGCCTGCCTGTCTGGCTATTTGCATTCAATTGGGAAACAGAGAGGGTGACCCAACCGAGGGAATTCAGAGCCTCTCGCTCACCTTCAACAGCAAACACAAAGCCTACATGCAAACACAGTGACCTTGGCTCAGTCACAGCTGGAGCACCCCCTGCTCAGAAATGCAGCACCATGGCACCAACAGACAGAGATCCTGGGGGTACCAGGGCAGAACAGGCAGCTGGGGCCCCATCACTGGGCCAGTGAAATGGTGGGAGCCAGCACAGAGGCCAACTCAATCTCCCTGGAGGCTGTAGAGCAGAGAAAGCACAAAAGTCCTCAAAATTAGAAAGATCCAGGTCTGGTGGCTGGTCCTGAACCTTCAGCTGTGATGCTGCTGTTACTGCTCCAGGCACACAGTTCAGTGAATATGACCCATTTACATAGATTCACACCCAGATGTATGAGGAGATTTTGCAAAGCTTCCTGCTCCTCCAGGGACACTGGAATTACATTCTTCTTTTTTCTAAACATCAAACAGCCAAAGCAATACTAGTCCTGTCCTACAAAGAACTGATTAGCAAATCACTGCGGTTGAGATAATAATGGGAGCAATGAACCACAAAAGCCAAGTGCACAAACTCTATAAATAAGTCTCTGGTTCAGTAGTTACAGCACAGGACTGTGGATCAGGAGCTCTGGAATGGCAGAACCAACCACATGTGCACTAGATAACCTCAGAAGTGTCTCACATGCTTCAAGCTTGCTTTCTAGTTGTGTTCCACCAAGTCTTTCTAAACCCAGCAAAGAGTTGTGCAAAGAGCTACCCTCTGGCACGTCAGGTGGGTAAATCACCTCCTTCCAGCTGCGGTGCTCTCAACCCAGCATTGTAGACAGGCTGTGGAGCAAAGGCTGATGAGGACATGATCTTTTAAACCCTGACTAACTGCTCTGTCCTCATGATGGAGGAGTCTCTGAGAGCAGAACAGACCCCATCTAATATCTTGACCAGTTTCACAACTGCTTTTTCCCTTCTCCACCTGAACATAATTCCTGTTTGCTGGGTTTGCAGTATTTTCAGCATTTCTTTACCCTCCCCTTCACCCTCTTATCAAAAAGATGAACTTCAATAAAGTAGTTCCAGCTGTTAAACAGCGAGTTTTGTATTTCCTGCTTCTATACAGGGTTAAAAACAATGTTTCTGTTCATCACAGAAATAAATGTTAAATGGAAGTTGAGTTATATCTCTCCTGTGACTAATGTTCTAGCTTGTTTTCCAAAGTTAATTCTTCATATGCTTTTTTCCCCCTCTTGTTCCTTTTTACATTTGTCCAGACTCCTGTGTTCCCATGGGACTAATTACCCACTCAGCAGTTACTCTGAAGTCCAATTGTAATAGCTGGCAAAGCTCTGCTCCTCTATGCAAGCTTTTCAAATATTTCTTCAATTTATTTCAAATAGCACCACTCTCCGGAGCTTCTTCCCAATTTGTGTTGCCCTGGACTGAGATTTATTTTGCTGCTGTTGAGAGCTGACTGCTTTGTTTGTCCCAGGGCAGATATTCTCAGCAGAATAATTAATAATAAAAACCAGACAAAAAAACCCCAAACAACTGGATCACTCATATCAAAAAATATCCATTGTGATGCAATCTTCTATTTTCTCATCTAGTGGGTTCTTAGTAGCAATGAAACAATGAAAAACCACTAATTCAGGCCTGGTTATTCTTTCTTAAAATACAGATCATAGTGTTTTCATTCTCATCCACATTATATTGTCTGAAAGTTTATTAATTACAAATTCTGCAATCTAAAGATGCCAATTTTCTTATTCTGTAGGTGTTTGTGAGCAAAATATTTACCCCTGGTGGTGTTACAAGCAATAATGGAGAGCTAAATTCATATTACTGGCATAGATTTTTTCCCCCACAAACACTGCTTGAAGGGAAAATATGTCCCTTCCCAATTCTGCAACTATTTAAATGTCTATATGGCCAGAAGTGAGTCACCTCATCTCCTTGCTCTGCGCTTTCACCTCCTGTTCCTTAAGGATAATAATCTTGGCAAAGTACAATACAGAACAAACTCATGTTCATAAAATGGATTTCAAGTGCCTGGTGAAGAAAATACAGAAAAAAGATTATGAGAAAGTCCTTTTTTTCAGGATATCTGAATTGTGCTAGAGGCAGAGGGAATATGGCAGCTTTTATGAGAAGAGCCTGTAATCACTGAATTGGAGAGAACATCACATCTTATTGAGTGGTTTAATTCTTCCTCCTTTACAACCTCTACTTAATGACATGCTAGTTCTTCTTTTCCCTAGGGAAAAGAGATATCTAAACCATTGCAAATCACCCAGTTTTTGTCAAAGTGGATCTGGAATCTGTTTGTTGCAGAGGCTGGCACAGCAAGTGCCCTCAGCTCTAAAGCCAATTTACCCCAAAGATCAAGCTACATGTAGATGGTTTTGCAGAAATTTCCACGTGACAGTGACCACCCTGTGAATTACTGCAGGCAGCCAGGTTTCCCTGGATACCATTAGGGCTCCTGGCCATCAGCAAGCAGCATCTCTCTTACTACAGTGAGCCATTGATCCTGCAAACCTGTCAGAGTCAGCAGAAGTTCACTATGGTAGTTCTCTTTGGAATTCCTGTTTAAATAGCACAGCCCCTAAGGTAAATACTGGCTGATTTCTGCCCTGCAAAGTGCGCAGCATTGCCACACCAGCCCTTCTCCTCACTGCCTTCTTTAACACAGCCACTCAAGGAAAATGCTTTTGCTTTTACACCTAGGAATAAACTAGTTATCTCTATCAGAGAAGACAGAAAGGATGTTGCTTTTGGAATGTCAAATTCCTCACTTTTAGCATACAAACTCTTATAATCACAATAATTTGCTGATGGGACCCACATTAAACCAACACAGCAGCACCAGTTCTCACCAGGGGTGTTTCACTGGTGGGCTCAGCAGAGGCTAATGAAATCAACTGCAAACTCTGGATCTTTTTAGGAAAAAATGATTTGGTAATTAAATATCTAATTTCAAGACTTGTCTCAGTCATATTTCCAGCTCAAAATTACAGATTTTTAAAGATAACTCACTTCTGCACTTATATGTTAAAAACCAATGTCCCCCATTTTTGTAAGGCTAGCAATTTTTAATAGCTTTCTACATCTTCTAGTCATTTCATTTCATGAGCCATTCTTGCTAATGTTACAGACTCTTTTTTCACTTTCTCCAGGTCATACCCTACATGTGGCCACATCCTGGGAGCAGCTACCCCCAGCAGCCCTGAGCTGGCTGAAGGACAGGGTGCTGCACATAGCCACAGGCACACTGCAACTCCTCCTGCTGCATTGGCAACTTGGAAAACCTCAGAATTTCCAAAACCCCAAGCTGGGAGCTGTTCTTAATCTGTCATCAGCATTTTAAGAAGATTCTAAGAACTGTCTGGGCATTTATATAAAAATTGAAAATGTCAAACACTCCTTCCTCAAATACCCCTGACCTTTGTGCAGAGCTGTCAAAGTGGACCATGGCTGGGGCCAGCACAGAGCTGATGGGATCAGGAACAGCATTTCCTGGAGCTCAGGCTGGATGCAGCCCACTCCAGGCTGGTCTGGCAGATGTGGGATGCCAGCAGTGCCTCAGCAGCGGGCAGGGCTGGCGCTGGTGCCAGGAGGTCACTGTGAATCACGTCCTGTCACAGCCCCTGCCCTGCCACAGCCCCCAGGGAGGGCAGAGCCTGGGGAAATCCTGCCCCAGGGATGTGCCAGTCTCCTCCTTCCCTGCAGCACTGGGAAACCTGCCCTGGGGCAAAGGGTCAGGTGCAGCACTGTGTGTCACCCCATGTCACCACGGCTTTTTTGGTACCAGCTGAGGCTGCTGCTGCCTTCAGCAGCCCTCCACACAGGCATCCAAAATAGCTGCACACAGATAACTCCTGTCCTCCTCATCAGTGCCACAGAGATGGGCGCCAAGTCACATCCAGGGATTTGCTGATCCCCTCTGCTGTGCTGGCTGCTGCAGCTCCACGACAAGTGCCATTTGTTTGTGGCAGCCTGTGTCCCAAGCACAGCAAGGGCTGTGAGTTTGCTGGACTTTTATACCCTCACAGCTCAACAATGGAGGATGCTCCTTTTAAAATCAAGTTCTGTTTTGCTTTCAGTCAGAGGTCTCTAGAGCAGGAATTTGCAAGGTCTGGGTGCGTGAGCAGATCCCCAAGGGGCAGGGGCCACCCGTGCTGGCACTTGGTGACAGCTGAGTGTCACTGTGCGTGGCCAGGCCCTGCCAGCCCTGGGAAGAGGGACAGGATTGCAGCCTTTGACGTCATTCCAGAGGGATCCAGCTCAGACATCTGTCCCAGGAGGAGATTGCACTTGGCCCCCGAGCACGGACAGGTTGTGCAATGCCAGCACAGGCTTTGCTGAGGGATCAGGCACATCCCTGCCTCCAGCAGCTCAGCACCACCTGCATCAGCCTGAAGTGGGGAGGGATGGCAGGAGTTTGGCACAGAAATTGGTGCACGCCTGCTCAAAAAGCTGTTTAATAATTTGCCTCCAGGCAAAAACATTTTAAAATAAGAGGGGATATCACTGTGGAGCAGCAAAATGATGGAAAAAAGATCTGTTTGCCCTCATAGGCAGGGCTGTTTGCATGGGGTAGAGGAGAAGGTTTCAATAATTCTTACTTTTTTCTCTTGGGGGACACTGCCTAATATAAATGGTAAAGAGAAATAAAGGCTACAATCATCCTAGGGACCCATTGGTTGGCACGAGTGTGTGGAGATGTTTAGGCCTTGTCCAGGAAAGATAATCAAAAGAAATTGATGGGAAGCCAGAAGATGGTGATGGTTTTGGAATTGGTGGGAAGGAAAAAATCAGAGCACACAGAAGAACTCCAATGCAGCCAAAGGAACTGGACACAGATAGGAACACAGAAAGCCCCAGGATGCCTGGGGCAAATGGTTCAGTGCTGGACCCAGGTATGGGATGTCACCTCCAAGGAGGATGCTGAGCGCCAACATTTCTGTCCAGGCAACAGAGGAACCACTGGGCTCAAAGCTGGGCCAAAGAATGGAGAGGGTTGGAGGCTTTTCAGAAAAGGAATGAGAGCTCTGCTTTTGCCATGAGAGGCTGAGCAGAGCTGCTGGGACGGCACTGGAGCAGGCGCAGGCACCCCGCGTGAGCTCAGCTGTGCCATGGCTTTGCTGCACACCAGCAACGGGAAGGTGGCCCAGTCATCAGAGCCCAGTGGGTGAGAAGAATCCTCATAAAAACACAAGCCAGCAGAAAAAAGTCAGTCACCCAAACAAGAGGTGCAAAAGGAATAAAAATGCTGAAAAAAAATCACCTTGAGCAGAAGCGCCTGGGCCACACTGGAAGGCAGCCCCTGCGTGGGACAGGGCCAGCCCAAGGACTTGGCATTTCTCAACCCTCTTTTGAAGCCCATTGAGACTCAGGCAGGAGACAAGAAATTTTGTCATCTCAATAACTGCTGCCTCCTCCTCCCTCACACCCAATTTCCAGAGGAAAATGTGCCAGGAGCCTTCTTTGGCTGCCTCCAAGCCTGCAGACTGGCTGAGGAGCCACGTGGGCTGCTTCAAGGGGCTCTCTTGAGCAGCCATACCTTAATGGATTTGCCACCTGAAAAGAGATCAAGCTGTGACCCAGGATGAGCAGAACACGAAATCCCAGGTCTAGCACAGTGTGTGGAGAGTTGAAGGTAAATCAGGCAAACTGCTGGAGGTTTCGCTGGGCTTGGCCCAAAGCAATGCTCTGTATTCAAACATGGAAACTCAAACCAACTTAAAAGACCTTCAGTTAGGAACTCCTGCTGTAACAAAACATAGATGAATTGTACTGATAGAACTCCCTGATTCCCCATTTATCAGTGTCAAAAGGAGAAAATTACTAACAAGATGCTAGAAGAAGTATCAATAAATAGAGTCTTTTAAGTAATCCCTTGAGCATGGTTCAGCCATGCCCAGAAGGCACTGAAAAGTGAGGATAACAGAAGTCCAAACACTCTTTTTTCACAGGACCCTTTCCCACAGCTGAATGAGCCACCCCTGAATGAGCTCCATTAGATTTTATCAGGGAAGCTTAAAAGTGAGAACTGGCAACGGGGCCTGGATCTGAAGGACAGGAATCAGATGCTTTCCCTCCAGGATACAGCCTAGGGAAATTTGGATCAGTAAATGTAACACACACATGGCAGACCACTGGAGAGGGTCAGCCTGTTTTCCATACCTGGACGGCATTCTGCTGCTCTATCAGAAAGGTTCACAGTGAGACAGAGGCTGCCAATCTCAGCAGGAACCAGAGCTGTTCCAAAACCAGGCAATTTACCTTGGCCATGCTGCTGCTGACAGGGGAAAAGCCACGAGCAGGCAGGGAGCAGAGTCCCTGCTGAGTCAGCCAGTGCCCAGGGCCCCAGAGCTGCTCCTCTGGTGCTGAGCTGGCCACGTTTGCCAGGCTTGCTCAAGCCCTGGGCAGATGGGGTGAGGAGGGAAACTATTGCAGTGGGTACCTAATGCACAGAACCTTTCAGCAGCAGCAACGGCTCTCGTCTCTGTGCCTGACTCAGCCTCCCAGGATTGCAAAATCCCTACCCATATCAAATGCAGGTGGCAGGATTTCTAATTTAGAAGCTGCTTTGGAACAAGAACAGAGAAGGCATTCAAGGCTGATGGCTTAACCTGGCACAAGTGTGCATTCAGCCAGGTGAGATCGTGGCCATGCCCCAAAGAAATTCCCATTGCAGGCTCTGAGAGCCATTGCCCCATTCTCCACGGGGGAAATCTGGCCTCAGGACACACCTCACATGGCTGGGGCATGAAGGCAGAGTGAGCAGCCACAAAGAACAGCTCGAGGAGCAGTCACCAGGCTGCCTCTGTCCCGATGCAGCAATGCTGATGCTCTCTCCAGGCAGCTGAGCTGCAAACACGGCTCAAGGGAAGGGCTGCCCAGGGCAGACCCTCCCTGCGGGGCTGGGATGGGCTGTGCAGGATGCATGCAGGTTTGTGTCCTGCTGTAACAAAACGGGCTGGGAAAGTCTAAACCTGAACCTGCCCAAGAGGGAAAACAGAGCACAGCAGAGACTTGGCAGGCAGTGACACTGGGGTGGGGGCTGAGATGCTGACAGAACATGGGAGGCAAACAATAGGAAACAAGTTCCCATTTCACCTCCTAACCTCTAAATGTCTAAAAATCCACCATCAGTCAGGTGTGAGCCACTCACCTGTGGCTGTCAGTAGTCAACAAGGCACATCCAGAAGGCAGACAGGCACCGAGAGCTCAGCAGGAGAACTGAGTCAGAAGGAGCTGCTTTACCTGATCCACTGGCCCCAGGAGATGCCTGCCTGCAGCTGAGCTGGGGGAAAGAACATTTTTTCCTGCAGGCTGAAGAGACCCATGGGAAACAGGTGTCATTTGGTAGTGACAGCATTCCTACCTAGGAAGAGAAAGCAGCCAAAAACCAGCAAAATGACATTAAGACCAATATTGGCAGCATTGCTGAGAGACAGCTCAGAGGCAGGAGAGTGGTTTTGGGGCAGAGTCCTGGCTATCCAAAAAGGGAAAAGGGACTGTGAGTATTTCAGCTCAGCATCACAGGGAAAAGACCTTTACCCTGCCTTGGGAAAGGGAGTAATCTCTCAGAAATACCCACCTCCTTCCCCAAGAGCAGCTCTCAGGAGCTAATTCCTCCTACGAGCAGTGATGGGGTAAGTGATCTGCAGGTTGTTTTCAGGTGAGAGGCCTTTGAGTTAACAGCAAATACAGGCCTGCTGTGTTAAATGAACTTTATTCCATTTACAAAACATTGTGAGCTCCTCACACAGCCTCTGAGCTGGCTGCATCTGCCAGGTCAAGCTGTGTTGGAAGGATCTGACTCATTTCTTTCATCAGACCTACAAGAATATGATTCAGGAATAATCTGTACTATCTCAATCAGCCCTGTGATCCTCCATAGCTCTCCTGCCTAAATTCATCACTCCCTGGCAATGTCTTTGGGAGCTGAATTTGAGGCTCATTCAGTGCCAGTAAGGTGTGAGAGATGACAATAGTTATCACCCAAGGAGGTCAGCAAAAGAAAAAGGGCGTAAGGGACACACTTATCATCCACTGGAAGCTAAAGCAGATTGTGTTTAGATGGGAACACTGGTGCTCATGACAGCACTCAGGACACATCTCAGCAAGGATTGCCAGACCTGTGATGGACTCAGTGAGCCCAGGGAGGAGATAGGATCCAGCCCTGAGGCAGAGAGGGAGGAAACAGGGCTTGGGAATGAAGGGAGTAACAGGAGCTTGGGGTGGAGCGTGAGCAAAGTTGTAGAAGAAGTCCAGGGCTTGTCATTGTGCTGAGGGAGCCTCTGCCTGTCACAGGGAGGGCTTGGAACATGGAAGAGTCTCACTGTTCAAACAATGCCTGATCTCTCAAGAATTGGAGATTAGGACAAGACTAAGAACTGCCAATCTGGAACAGACCAGTGGTGCCTGCATTCATGCACCCAGTCTCCACAGAGTCCAAATTTGGCTGCTTTAGAGGAAAATCTTCGATAGCATCCCAGTTCCAGGAAGAGTGTGATACACTGAGTGCTCGCTCCCCTTGGGATGGCCACAGGGCTGCAGCAGGGCAGAAAGGCTATTTATAAGTGTATCAGATGTCAGCTGAGCTCTTTGCACTTTCTTTTCTTGATCATACATCAAGTCTAATGAGAAGGAATACAGGCTGAGGGGAACAAATGAGCCCAGGTTAACGAAGAGGTGTCCATCTAATACAATACACACAGGGAAGAAGAGCAGCTGGCTCTGTGCCCAGCACTGCTACAAAGCCTCTGAAAGCTGAGCAAGATCACTTTACTGACAGCACAGTGAAAGAGAAGGGTTGAGAGTGCCGTTTGTGATGATGGCTCTGCATTATTAGACAGAGAATTGTTTTCAGCTGAAAAAAACCTGGATCCAAACCTGTTCATAGAACTTCCATTATGCTCTCTTCTAAGGACATGCTGTGCCTAAAAAAAATTAAACAACCTGAAGGGTTAACTTTTTCTCTCCAAACCTAGTATGAGAGAGCTAGAATACAGATTTAAGCACAGAGAAAAGTTGATAGCTGTTCCAATTAACGTTCCAGCTAGCATCTGCTCTTTTTAATTAGTTGAAGTTTGGTGTTGTCTGGAGACAGGACTGCTGAGTGGAGCTGCACTGGATTATTTTCTGCTTACACAGCTATTCTGGTCCCTCTTGGTCCTTGGAACTTCTTCTCCATTTCACAGAGCCCAGGGTCCACTCTGTGTGTGCTGATACTTGGGCTGCGCCCTCAGACTGTTTGGATGTTTCACTGCAACAGGCTTCAAACCTGTGCTCCCCACTGGAGGGAAAACTGACAGAGGAAGGTGCTTTATACAGAGCCTCTGCCCTTCCCAGACACGTGTTTGTACATTGCTTCACTTCTTGAAAACTCAGTTTTCATCTGCAAAAAGGCATTGCCACAGAGCAGATGCAGGTGGATGGAGAAGGCCTCCCTAGGACCTGCCAACCTTCCTGTTTTGCTGGAAGCTCGCTGATCCTTCACCTCACTCTTTGTAACATGACCTTTGAGGATCTGAGCGTTTCAATTACACACAGATGAATAATTTACAAGTCATGGCTGTTGCAATAAACAAGTCCTTCTGCTCTGTCCAAACGTTCGACATCTTGTGTTAAATTTCCCTCGATTTGCAAAAACCTCCAGGACTTAAGCAACATTCAAAAAACTTTGGAGGAGCAATTGATGATGGAAGAGCAGGGTGGCATTTCACAGCAGCAAACAGCACTGGCAGCAAGTATTCCTCTTATCTCCCAGCAGGGCATTGACCTGTTGTACAAACTCCAGGTAGGAAAGCCACTGGCAAAGCAACCCCAGATGTAATATTTACCTAAGAACAGACATTTCAGTGGAAAACAACCTGCAGGATCTGCTGACATCTCAGTGGGGAGGAGAACAGCGGTCATTCACACCGGTGCAGGCAAAAAGAAGAGGAACAGGATCTGGAATTTCCAAGCCTTTCTGAGTAATAAAGCTGTTGTTGCGTGAGGAGTGTGTTTGTGCTGCCCATGATTCCAGCTAAACAGACATCAAACGTGGTGCTTGTCCCCCAGGAGATCCCCTGCCCAGCATCAGCACAGTCACTGTGTTTCTGTGTGGCTCAGTATTCCATACTCAAAATACAGATGTAAATAGGCAGATTCTGCAAGAAAACAAGGCAGGCACTAAACATTCCTGAGCCCCTGCAGCTGGTACCCAGGGACGCCTCATTCTCTGGCAAGGAGAAGTGGATCCCGTGAGCCACCCTGGCAATACGAGCCACAGTTTTGAGTTACAGATAATAGTTCCTGCACAAGCTTCTCTGGAGGAGAAGAAGATAGACAGGATTGAAACTGCTCAGGAGCAAAATGCACAACAGGGTTGTTTTTATCTTTAATCCATTCCACATGAGCAGAAAAAGCTTGGAGTTGTGAAGCATGTGCTTCCTTTTGCAGCTCAACCCATACCTTTGGTTTATTAATCCTTTTTGCCAGGCTGCATAAGCTCCTGTTGAAGAAAATTTGTGTGTAGGACTTGCAGGATCAGCCCTTTTTGCCAGCTGCAGTTTCACTATCTCACAAAGTGATCAAAGCACAGGCTGTCACTGAAAAGGGCAATTCCATGTTTCCCCAGCCCTTGTGTCCCTCTTCCTCAAGCCATCACAGTGATCATGATAAAAAAGGATCTTTTCCTCAGGCAGGGTATTTTTCAGCTGGGTCTGTTCCCATGCAGTGACAGCAGCTGAAGTTTTGCCACAAAGCAAGAGCCAGGAAAAAGGCTGGAGCTGTGCCTCAGGAGCTTAATGCAAAATCATGAAGTTTCAGTCTCAGGTTCCTGGGTCATTTGTCCGTGCAAATAATGTGGATTTATAGTCCAGTTTAAGAAAGTCTCCTTGGCTGCAGCTTTGTGGCTCTCTTTTGCACAGTGGGCCAAATGCAATCTCTAGTTCCCAAAAGAACTGAGCTCAGAGGGAAGTCTGGAGCTAGTTACAGTTTTCATCTGGGGACCAGGTCTACGTGGTTATTCAGAACTGGCCCTGAAATTGCAACCATGTTGTTTATTTATATCCTCACCAGAGCAAACCAGGGGGGTCACCCCCCTGAACCCAGGCTCAGCCTCCATTGTCTAGAAACTTCACAAAATCTCCACCCTTAGAGGTTTTCAAAAGAGCAGGGCAAGGCCTTGAGCAGGCTGGTAAGACTTGGAAGTTATCCCTGCTTTGATAGGCTGGACAAGAGCCCTCCAGGGTCCCTCTCCAACAGCCTCACCCTGGGATTCTCTCATCTTCCCCTGCATCTGCACGAGGCTCTGCCACAGCAGCCCCAGGCAGTCCCACACTGCCTGAGCCACACACCAGGGAGCAAAAACCAACCAATTCTCCATGGCCTTGGCTGTGTTAGCTGGGAGCCAGAGCAAAGCACACGCCTTATCTGTGTGCAGATGTCTCAGCACGCACCAGAATTCGCTTTGCGTTGCAAAAGAAACTGTCCCAGCCCTGGCCAGGATCCCAGGCTGAAGACTGCAGAACATTTTCTCTTCAGCAGGAAGGAGCCTGCATCCTCAGCAAGAACAAGTGTGAGATACAAATCACTGAGCACCTGCTGCTCGTTGTCCAAGTCATCACACAGCACCCCGAGTAGCTGCAGTGAAAGGAAGAATGACAGGGACTTAATTTCCATACGGCCCTTCAGAAACTTCAGCAATTTTGATCCATTAGGTTGAAACCTGAGCTCTTGAAAGAATTGTGCACATTCACTCTGGATGAGACATGCCATGAACCCCCTGGGGCTGGGGATCAGGACACAGGGTGGTTCTGCTCCATCAGCTTGCTTGCAAAGATGGGAGCTCAGCTCACAGATCTTCTTTCAGAGCCTTCCTCGGGGCCACTTCTCCTTCAACCCGGATGGAAGAAGGTTTCTTGGTGCCCGTCAGACCTGGAGACCTCATCTGTAATGTGAAAGGGGCTCGGAGGAGCCGGAGTGGGAAACGTGGGCAGGAGCCAAACTCCAGCCTGGCGACACAAGGCTGCTGCCATCTCGTGGCTGGCTCTGGCCGAGGAAAGGTGACCGGGACATCTTTCCAGCTGGAAGATTTTCCTTTGAGATAAGATCCCTCCTGCAAGTAAGCTTCAGCTGGAAGGAGCAGGGGGCAAGCAGCAGTGCAGTTTCAGGCTCAGGTTGCATGGTTGCACCCCATGGGGCCACAGCTCTTGGGTATACCAGAGCTCTGCTGATGCTCCTGGGTGTTCTCCTGCTTTATCTCCTGCTAGAGCTGCTCCTCTGCTTTGGGATGGCTCCACCCCAAGCCATGGTAATCCTTTTTCCATCAGGCCAGCACCTCCCTGTGCCCTGTGAGCCAAGGAGACAGGAGCGGTCCCTGTTGCTGTGGAGAGGCCCTGGATCTGCTGTGCCCATGCAGCACCTGTGCCCTTCACAGGGGTCTGGTGCTGGGAAAGGGAGATGGGCCATGGTGAAACAGAGACATGCTGGGATCAGATGGCATGGACATGGTCTGCAGTGCTGCTTCTTCCAGCATCCTTCATTGAGCTCTGGTGTTGATGCAGGGATTTATTCTGTGAATAAAGTACAAATGGAGAACTACCTGGTCCCTCTTTCACCCCCTTCCAGCCTCTCCACTAAGCTCAGGAGTGTGCACAGTAGTTGAAAGAAGTGTGAGAGCAGCCATATATTCCCTGTGGGATCTCCACAACCACCTGCTTGCCCACAGGCAGGAGAAAGGCAGGAGAACAGTGTCCCAGAGAGACCCACCAGCAGAAAACTTCTGCTGGCAGCTCACCAGAGACCCTACTACAGCAGAGAGCTGCCTGCACCACCTTCCACACGGCTCTTGTGGGTCGTGTCTTGTGGGCACTCACTAAGGATACCTCCTCCTTCCTTGTCTCTGACCATGGGAACAGGCTCCACCTTCCCCTTCCTCCTCCTGAGAGGCTCTGGGCTCTGCAGCTGCACAGCCCACTGGAAAAGAGCAGAACACTGGGGCTCACATCACACAGACTGCAGTGGAATTCTGCAATAAATGAGTCCCCTGGAGGAGACTCCAGGCAATGGGGAGATGACTGTGCAGCATCCTTGGGTACACAGGGAGTTTCCCATACAGAGGGAGGTTTCTTTATGCAGGTACTGATTCAGCTTTCACCTCTCAATCACCCATTTCTCAATCATCCATTTCAAAATGTTTTGCCGACACTTATTAACCCCTCTGTGGGGGGGATCAGCATCCCTGTGTACCAACAGGGGGACTGAATGGAGAAGACAAGCAGCCCCTTCATGAGAAAATGAAGGGAGCAAAGAAATCTCAACATCCTGAAATCCCAATTCTGCATCCTAACAAAATCACAAATCCCCAGATCTCAGACATTCTGCTGGAAAGATAAGCACTGCCACTCTTACCATGCCAACTGCCTGGCTTTCTCAGCTGGGCACCAAACATTTCCTAATCCCAAAAGCTGGGTGCCCTGAAGCACCCTTGCCCCTAAGGAGCTGCATGGTCAGCTGCACAGCCTGCTCCTCACAGGCAGATTTTCCCATGATGTTGCACATGCTATTTATTCCATTCATTAACCAACTTAATGGTGGCTAAGAATAGACCCCAGATGTCCCTCTGGCCTTAAAAACTTCTCTGCCCTCAAGGAAATGCAAAGCCTAAGTAGCTCATGGCATGTGAACCAATAATGAACCAAGATGTGAAGAGCTTGCACATTTCCAAGAATTCACAAAATAAATCTCTGCTTTTAAATAATCTCTGTTCTGCTTTTGGGAAATAACTGGTTAGCAAGGATAGTTCAGAACAGAGCAGTGGATGTACAAATGTTTAATTCATTGATACAGAGATTGTGCCAGACAGAGCCAGAGCTGTTCAAATGTCTTCAGTTTCTGTTATCTATTTCTGTGCTGTTTCCAGTGCAACAAGTTCACAATTCTGTAATAAACTGGTGTTTCTGAACAAAGACCATTTCATATTAAGCCTTTAGAAAATATGCATCTTTAGTACAATTTACTCCTGAATTTTTTAAAATTTTTTTTGTAATAGAAATTATTCTGTAATGTCATTTTTTTATACATACTCCTCAATGCATTTGGAAAATATCCCAAAATATACTAAAGATAGCACTATGATTTTCTGCATCACTGCTAGAAATCAAAGCATTCATGTGCAGAAAAAAATTCTTTTTGTACAAGCATTTTTCTTCTATTGCCTGAATCCAGTCTCTTGATAATCAGCAATTACAGAAAAGAATTCTAACAATCAAATGGGAGTTTGCACTTACAGAAATTCATGCTATTTATTCCATGAGTTATTCAGACAGAGAAAGCTGCTTGGAAATCTATCAGTAAATGAAAGAAACTGCTATTTCTGAAAACTGAAATTGTATTAATAGAGATTCTAAAGGGTCTAAAGAGGAACACGATCCATTTGGAACCAATTTGGTCTTCTCAGAAACATGAAAGGTTAAATAAGGGGATTTAAGGATCTTTTCCTCTATGAAAACATAGAGGAAAAGATCCTTAAACATAGAGGAAAAGATCCTTAAACATTGCTTTTTACCAACTAATATTTTATCAAACCCTCTATAGACTTATATGGTATTTCAGAAGATGATGCTGGGGGTTCTATAGCACTTTTTACTTGGGCAGCTTTCAGTAAACGGCATTTTGTTCACCCACCCCGTACTCTCCAAACTGTGACTGCTCACACTTTGCAAAAAGACTGACCAAGGCAGAGATTAGGAAATGATAAATTGCACTCATTCCACAAACAGGAGCCCCAGCTCCCATTTCCTCAACCCTCTGCTCTGCTTGGGTTAAATACCCAATGCCCGGGCCTGAAATAAGGGGGAATGAAATAACGAACAGAGAACCCAGCCAGGCAGGGAGACCTCTCACAGCAGAGCAGTTCTGTGTCTTTTAGAGGGAGATTCAGACCCGCATGGGAACCCCAGCGAGCGCCCGCAGGGACATAGCCCGCAGCTCGCAACCCGCCGGGGCCGGACGGGGTGTGGGGAGCCCGGGCTGCGGAGAGCTGTCCCTGGATCCCTCCGGGGACCGAGCCGAGCCGAGCCAAGCCCCGCGGGGCCGTGCGCGCTCCCGTGCCCGCGCACCGAGCGCCGGGAGCGCGCGTTTCCATGGCAGCGCAAACAGAGGCGGCTGCGCTGCCCCGGCCCCGCTCCGAGCGCCGCAGCCCGGCCCGAGCAGGGGACAGCGCTGGGTGAGAGGGACACCCCTGGGTGAGAGAGACACCCCTGGGTGAGAGAGACACCCCTGGGTGACAGGGACACCCCTGGGTGAGAGGGACACCCCTGGGTGAGAGAGACACCCCTGGGTGACAGGGACACCCCTGGGTGAGAGGGACACCCCTGGGTGAGAGGGACACCCCTGGGTGAGAGAGACACCCCTGGGTGACAGGGACATCCCTGGGTGAGAGGGACACCCCTGGGTGACAGGGACATCCCTGGGTGAGAGGGACACCCCTGGGTGACAGGGACACCCCTGGGTGAGAGAGACACCCCTTGGTGAGAGGGACACCCCTGGGTGAGAGAGACACCCCTGGGTGACAGGGACATCCCTGGGTGAGAGGGACACCCCTGGGTGACAGGGACACCCCTGGGTGACACTGCTGGGTGAGAGAGATGCCCCTGGGTGACACCACTGGGTGACACCTCTGTGTGAGTCACCACTAGGTGAGAGGGACACGCCTGGGTGAGAGAGACACCTCTGGGTGACACCCCAGGGTGAGAGAGACGCCGCTGGGTAAAACTGCTGGGTGACAGGGCCACCCCTGGGTGACACCTCTGTGTGAGACACTGCAGGACAGTGGGCGAGGAGGGTGTGCAGAGAATCTGCTAGGGACAGATGTGTGACACCCTCTGCTCTGGGAACATGGTGGATGGATTTATTGCACTAGTTTTTAGATCCGTCTGCGTAGTTACTTTGGCGTTTTGTTTTGTGGGGGTTTTGTTTTGTTGGTTTGGGGTTTTTTGGCTTTTTTTTTTTTTAGTTTTTTTACTCAGCAGCCTGATGCTAGGGGAAAGCACTGAATAAAGGTTTCGGTGAATTAAAACCCTCAGTGCCTTATCTACTGATTCACGTGCTACTGGTACACAGCTACTGGAATATAATGTCAGAGGCAGTGAAATATATGCCAAATGATTCTAGCAATGAAGCTTTTTTAATTTGCATTATTGAGCTTAATAATTATAAATTAACAGAGCTAGAGCCTCTGTAGCTTCTGGCGTTATTTCCAAAGTGCAGTGCAAACAACCTATAAAAAAACCCAGCAACCTCAAACAAAAAATATCTTAATAAAATGAATATTTATAAGTTAATCATAGATACACTTTCCTATACTTAGCTAAAATTCTATTATAAAGCACTTTTTTTCTCTGAGGGTTGCATTAACAATTATTTTCCATATGTCACTGTCTAGTCCTGCTTTTCAGACTCATTACCTGTAGGAGGAATTAAAATCAACAACAGGAACAAGAAAACTCTTGTGATAAAGGCTTTAGATTATAGAAATCAAGGTGTGCACTGCGGGCCGAAGCTCCAGGTGTTTGCTGCAACTGCTCTGTGAGGTTCACAAACTGTATTTAGGCATTTGACTGCCTGCCCACCCCTGCCCTGGTGGGGCTTTCTCCAAAACTCACATCAGCAGCAGGGCTGATGTTGTTCCAGGATGTAGATGAGAGACCCAAGAGAAAAATATCCCCTTACACTAAGCAAAGGTCAGAGAGGTTTGGACTCCAACTAACAGCCAAGGAGGTTCTTGGTAAAATGTACCTCAAGAACTGAAAAGGAGAGAGAAAATATTTGGGATATATTCAAAAGCCTAAATTCTACCCCAGCCTCTGTGTCTCATCAGCAGTGAAAGTTTGACACCTCCAAAGAATAAAGTACTAATTGGGCAGCTGCAGAAAATACACAAAGCACCAAGGACAGACATGGAAATTAGGCCAGATGAGTTTAGCTCAAAATACATAAAAACTGGAGGCTCTTCAGAGCAAAAACTGAAGCTCTAAAATAGCCCTAAAACTAGTGCAAGCAGAAGAGGATATTTTCTATGGCGCCTTGTAGCAGTGCAGGTCAGGAATGGTGCCAGCAGCAGAATTGCATCAACTGAACTAATACCTCCCTAAGCCCAGCTTGCTGCCTTTGGTGATTAAAGGATAGCTTTAACAATGCTCTATCTGTTCTTTGTAAGTGAGATCATTCCCACTATGGCTTGTCCCTTAGGATCCATAGCAAAAACTACAAAAAGACCAGAGTCAGAGAAACAAAAAAAATAACCTTCAACAGTTTGCCAACCTAAAATGAAAGGCAACAGAGTTCTGCAAAGTGTGTCTGTGCTGTCCAGCAATCATTCATGCTTATTGCAAGAAATCCACAATGCTGAAGCAATTACTGGGAAAGGCTTTAGTGAGTAAAAATGTAGCTTGTGAACTAGTGACAGGAGGATGAAAAAGCATGGGTGTGGATTAGAACTGGTGACTGGAAAAAGAGACAAGGGACTTGGGTTCCTTGCTGTCTCCAAATTTGTTTTGTTGTTGCTTTCCCATCAGTTTATGAGTAAGGAGGACTGTGTTTTACACAGCTTTCACATAAGGCAGGGATGAACATCTCCTTCTGGTGGTCAGAACATACGTGTTTTCCAGTTTAATGGAGCTTTTTGTTAATTGCTACAGACACTGAAGGCTCAGTGGTTAAGATACAGAAAGCCCCTAGGCCTGTCACTGCTGTAAAACTTATCATATCAATTACTGGCAGATCCCAGCTGACTGATTTATGATTTTCTTTGGGCCAGGGTCAAAGACACCATCCTGACATACAGCATCAACATCTAAAAGTCTCTCTTCCAAACTTGAAATGGAAACCCACCTTGTGGCAGGTAAGGACACAATGCTCCAGCAATGTTTCCTTTTCAGCTCAGAGGAGAGGCCCAAAGTCAGGTTCTTCTGCCCTAAAACAGATGAAATGGGTAAAACAGCTACAGACAGAAAAATCCCTGTCTGAAATGCTGTTGTTGATCATCAGATATGGCCAAGTGACATAAACCATACAGAGGTCTCAGTTTTGTCACTGGCTTCCCAGAAGCCCTCTCCAGCTCCCTGCTCTTGGTCCAGCATTGTTGGACATCTGCCCACACTCCAGGTGTGACACAGCACATCCCATTCCCTTTGCACTGGGTCCAGATATTCAGCTTCACATCTTCTACATCCTCATCCGGGTTTTTTTCTGTTTGGTTTGGTTTTTTGGTTTGTTTTTTGTTTGGTTTTTTTTCCCCAGAAAGCACAAAAGAGGATGAAAAAAAGCCAATGAAAAATCCATTTAAGGTCCCAACAGATACTGAACTTTTCTCAATGAGGGACAAGGAAATTAAGAAGGCGCAGGAGGTATGTACACATGCTTTAGGCTAAAATGTATAACAAGCAATTACTAAGGCAGGCACCCACCCAACAGAATACCAAAATTTAGCACATAAGGGATCAAAGGCCTCTTCATGGGAAAGCTGGGGATGTTCAGCCTGGAGAAAAGAATGCTCCAGGGAGACCTGATTGTGATCTTTCAATACTTAAAAGGTTCTTATAACAAAAGAGCAACTTTTTACACAAGCAGATTGTGATAGAACAAGGGGAGAGGATTAAACTAAAAGAGGAAAGATTTAGATAAGATGTTAGGAAGGAATTCTTTACTGTAAGGGTGGTGACAACTGGCACAGGTTGCTCAAGGATTTTAGGGATGCCCCATCCCTGGAAGTGTTCCAGGCCAGGCTGGATGAAGTTTTAAGCAACCTGATCTAGTGGGGTGCCCCTATTCATGGCAGGGCATTGGAGCTAAATGATCCCAAAGATTCCAACCCAAACCTTCCTGGGATTCTGTGACCTCTGGCAGGTCTGATTGTTGCACAGCCTGGCATAGTGTGAAAGGAAGCAGGAGGTCTAAAGCAAGGCCTCCTCACCTCACACTGGGGACTGACACAGTCTGGTTTTAGCTTGGGTTGAAGGGCACTAGACAGTTTTAGGGAAGAGCTTAGGAAGCAGTGCACTAAGGATGTCTGCTGAGTGATGTCCTCACCATAATCCAGGCCCAGACTGCAGACAGCACTGAATTACACTTCAGTCCGTGTGAAAGCACTGAGTAGGAACACCTTTTACCCTCCAGAAGGTTCTGAACTGGGTTTGAATAGATCTTCTCAATCTGAACTTAATGGTTTAAATGTCCTTGTAGAAGTTGGACTGAGTTGTTTTAAGTGTGGGCTGTCCCCCTTTTAACCAGGGGACTCCAAGGATGAATCTCAGAAAATTTCCATTTGCTCACAGCAATAACCCAAGAAGGAAAAATGAGGACACTGAGTGGATACAAACTGGCACAGCTGGTGGATGGATGCAGAATACAAATCAACAGAATAATGACAACAAGTGCTAAGAAATTTAGTGTTTCAGTTGCCTCAAGAGAGAGTATTATTTGGATTAGTCAGATAAATAGGCAAATATGCATCAGCAGGGTATCACCACTGCAAGTTTCCAGGCTGTCAATAACTTACTCATGTCTTTAAAAACCACAGCAAACAAAGCACAGGATCAAACAGTCACATATCTGACTTCTCACAGGAACGTGAAAAGAGGAAGACTATGAAAGTCCATGAGAAAACTACTTACTCCACTAAAATGAAGGCAAAAAGTGGGTTGAGGAAAGCTTTGAAAAGGGAGGAAGAAGAGGAGAACAGAAAAGAGGCGACATGTGAAGAGAGACTGAAATATCTTCAGGAGATGCTTTCACGGAAGTTAGCCATGAAAAAAGGTGGAGAACACGCACTGTCTTTGCAGTGGGGCTGCTCAGCTGGGTAACAGCCTAGAGCAAAGGCCAAAGAGGGGATGGGCAGGGCAGCTGGCTCTGGCTGACTCTGGTGAGGGCATGCAGGCAGTTCTGTGCTGTGTTTTGCCAGCCTCTGCATGGCTGAGCCATCTCCAGCTCAGGTATTTACATTCAGAACCTGGGCCACCCCCTCACTGGGTTCCACCAGCCTTGCAGCAATGAGCTGTAGCCAGCTGAGGGGTTGCAGGACCTTGTGTGGTGGATACCTTTCTGCTAATCCAACCTTAATTTGGATTTTAATGGATACAGGCCTAGATTTTCTGCCTCTGACATGAGGAGTAGATTTGCCATTAGTGTCTAGAGGACAAGGACCAGATTGTCCACTCCATTCTCTCTGGTTCTACTCCATGAAAATCCACATGAAACTGATGCTAAACAAGGTTATAACTACAATACAATAATCAGTATTGCTGACTCCAGTGCCAGCCAGATCCATGCTCATGGCAGCCTACATATTCATTGTGTTTTGCCTTGGCCATATTTCCCCCTCTCTAGTCTAAGCAACTTTATATTCTAATTTCAGATTATAAATTCGACAGGGAGACCTTCCATGGCTACCTACAGGACAGAAAACAGATCTTTTTTCTTGAGGTACATGGCTTTCAGCGCATTACTTTCTGTTCATTTAATTACTCTTCCCTGTGTTGCTTTGTTTTGATGTTTATTCTCCCGAGATCAATGCCTGGAGATCTTTCCAAGGTGGCACACATCAGAGCTCATGAACTGACTGTCCAGGTCCTGCCTCACAGCCACTCAGAATCTGTAGCCCAGTAATTCCCAGCCAAGAAACAAAGGAATGTAGGTCATTCCCATCATTCAGTAGCCACCATGGATGCATCCCATTTGTGAGATGTGCAGTCACCCTGATCGTTGGCTCCTGCTGTCCTGTACATGGGGCTGAGACTCACTCTGAACTCAACATGAGGGAATGGAGTAACCATGCTCAAACATTCCCATTAGTCATCTCTGCTATTGAGCTGTAACACAACTGAATCAATCTTTGTCAGCCAGGAGTTAATGCAGTGCTAGGGACTTCTGAATTCTGTCTTTTGAGTCACTGCTTATTTGCTATGTTCCTTCTGAAATAACCCCTGGCCTCCATGTACCTGGCTTGCACTAAGTCTCACTCCTGAGTTTGAAATCCTTTCCCTCTCTGCCCACAACTATCAGGGAAATTTGGAAAGCTAAACCAATGTACCTTTAAGACCAACAACTGTGACTGTGTTGCCTTTGGGGCTCATTTCAGCATACCATTGCAGTAAAGAGAGGGGAGATTGAAAAGATGGAGAGCATAACAAAGGATGAGGAAAGAAAGCTGGAAAAGGCTGAGAGAAGGATGGAGAAGGACGCTGCCATGTTTGATGCCTTCCTGAAGGAGAACCACAATAACTCTGTGGAAGCACTGAGAAAGTAAGGAGCACTGAAGGAACCACCACTGTGCTGTTTCATTCTGGGCACAGGAATTTGCTGCTTGACCTCCCTGCAGGCTTTTGGCTGAACACTGAGTTTCCCAGAGCTACAGTTCTGGTGGCACTTTCTTCCCACACATTCAATAAAAGAGAGGAAGGAGAACAGCATCCAGGGAATACCCTCACTGCAAAAGCCCTTGCTCTGGTGGCAGCAAGGAACCTGCTGGTGGCTCCACCACTTCCATTCTTCTCACAACACCCTTTACTGGAGGGAGATGCCTCTGCCCAACCCCTCAGTGAGGCAAATTGAGCACTTTGGCCCTTTGCAGGTATCACAAGGGCACAGCTGCAACTGATGCTCAGCAGCAGCCAGATGAGGGAGGCCTGAACACTGGGATGCAATACTTTGCCGAGGACAAGAGAGTCTTCAGGCAGGAGCCAAGCATCTCCTGGGATACATCTACAACACAGATTTCTAGGGCTCATATCACATCTTTTTCACTGTTTCATAGGAATCTCAATTCACTGCTCACTACTAAATTGTTTAATGGTTTGTCTGTGCATCCTTTCCTAGAGCCAAAAGAGAAACCTCAGCAAAGACGAAGAAAATAACAGAGATCCAGGGACTCACAACTGAAATAAAGAAAATCCAAAGGTAAGATTGCTCATTACTCCTGCCTCACCTTTAACAGCCCCTACAGTGCCACAGCTTCACAGTCCTTGCAGGGGATAGATTTCTAAAAATGTTCCATTTTAAGAGTCAAAATGTTTTGGCTTTTGTTTTCCAGATGATGGCTTTGTTTCTAAAACAACTAATCTAGTTTTCTAATTACATTTTTTAAAAGTATAGATATTCCAACCCCAAAATTAAATGCCTAGCATCAGATTAAAATCCAAACAAAAGTAAACAATGCATTTTAATGGGAACCTAGGGAAAGACAAAAAAAATGTATGATTATCATTATGAGCTGAGCTGGAAAAAAATTCTCATTCCTTTTCAAGCAAAAATTCAAAAATTATCAAGCTCACTTCTATAGCAAGAGATATGACCAGAGAACTGAGAATCAGTTTCCACATGAGAAACCACAGAGAGCACAGAGGGCAGGTTCCCTTTTGCCTTTGCATATCCATGAAAAAAATGTGCCCTCTCTCCCCTTCTCTGGATGAAAATGAATATCAAGAGTGAGAAAGAACCTGCTCAAACAGAATCTTCCCTCTCTGCTAACAAACTTTGTCCACTTCTCTCAACCCAGTGAGATCTCCAGATTTGAGGACACCCTGCAGGAGTACAAGATGTACAGGGACATCCTCTACCAGCTATCTCCAAAGGAGTGGCAGGAGGAGCACAGAAAAAGGCACAAAAAAGAAAAGGATAAGGAAACAGAACCCAGGAATGAAGGAAGTGCTTCACAAACCTCCACCACAGAGCAGGGTGAGTGCCAGCAGAGAGCTGCTGCTCCTGCCTGGGACAGCCCCTGGCTCTAAGTGGGCACCTCCTCTTGTCTCCAGAGCAGGGTCCCAGTGCCCACAGTGTCACTTTCACGGACATTCCGAGTTCCCTGCTGTTCTCAGAGAGTTTGGATTTCAGGGCACGCGATGTCAGGCCACAGCTTAAACACTTCCTGAAGCCTCTTCTATCAAGAGACCTGTAAGTACCAGATGATGCAAAGAACAGACTTAAGGACTGAAAAGAGCACTCAGCTGACTGGGAACCAGCACAGGGGAATCCTACTGCTCACCCTGGCTGGGCATTCCAAGATCTGGGGCTCTTTGGAACAAACTCAGATAGCACAGAAAGCTGTCAGTGTGCGAGTCAGTACCTATGTGCCTGCTCCAAGTGAGCTCCATCCTCAGATCCTCTGCTGAGAGCCTGCCCCAAGTGGGGCTGTCACTAAGAGGATGCAAACAGAGGTTTTTAACCATTCATGGCACAGGTACAAGTGGAAGTGATGAGCAGACTGAGCTGCCAACAGCAGCAAAGAATCACTTCCCCCTCTTCCAGCTCTTGTGCAGAGGAAGAAGCATTAAACAAATGAGTGTTACACTCTCTCCCAGTGAGTTTAAAGGCATTTGGATCAACACCCTCAGCTCAGGTTCATGTGTCATTGCAGCCCCACTGGCCAGCACGGCCCAGGGCAGCACAAAAGGCAGCTTGCTCATGGACAGAAGGAGCTCCTGCGCTGTCTGTTTGTGTGGCCCCTGGACCCTACTGACCCCTCAATATCCCACAGCGGGGCAAAGGTGGGAACGTGCAGAGGAGTAAACAGGGACAGTGAACAATAACAATGTTCCTATGTCACTAATGAGATCCCCTCTGAGCTGTCATTTCTCTAAGGGCCTAACACACAAAATGCTTTTTCAGAAGTTCACTGGAGGATGCAGAGAGCGAAATCAGCTCGGACGAAGATGAGGTGAGAAGTCTTATGTTGAAAAATTTGCATTTTCTGTTTGTCCTGTGTCACTTATCAATGTTACTAATTTCCCTCACCTTCTAACCATTAGTTACAGTTTTGAGGGGTTACTGTATTTACAATTATAAATGTATGTTTATACATTCCTGAATGTTCACACTTTGGTGACACATATTGCAAATACCTTAGTTTAACTTTCCTCCTTCAGTTTCCAAAACCCTACCATCATCTCTAAGCTTGCCATCCTCCAGTGAGATAAGACATCACAAAATGAAAGATTTTTAAATTAGTGTAGTTACTGGCTTATGTCTGAAATTGAGGTTTTTCCACTCACAGATGTTTGCAATACTTTTTACCCCCCAAAATGCAATTTGTTTTGGGGATTGAGGCCCAGTAAAGCTACACACATAGCAGGAAGGATGTCTATGTGTGTTTGTACATGGACAAACATGGACCTCTCTAGATGGAAGGACATTTGAATAGTCAGGGCTGGTGCAGACCAACCTCCACACAGTTCAGTGGGACAGAATCTAGAGGAGGGAAAAGACTCCTCACACGTGTTTTCCTCTCTAGGAGCCTGAGCTCTACTTCACTGATCCTGAACAATTGCTTAACACTTTCATGGAGATGCTGGATGAGAACTTATCCTTTCTCCTGAACTCCCGGGATATTGCAGAGAGTTGGAACAAGGTCCAACAGACTTTCATCACCACACGTGAAAGCATGTAAGTGTGGCCCTGCAGGTGAAGGAAAGGGTCCCTGTGGTCCAGCTTCCAGACAGAAGTGACCCCTCTGCCACCACAGACACCTCACTGTCAGACACACATCAGGCTGCTCACACAGCAGGGTTTTTCTTGTGAGCTCCTAGGAAAGTGCCCCATACATGCTTAATTTAGGAGATAAGTCTTGATCTTGGGACTAATTCCTTAGTCCTCAAGGCACAGGCTAGGGAATGATGCATTGAGCATCCTGGAGTCAGTGTAATTCTCATGAAGGAAGACCAAAGAAAGAAATAAGGCAGTTCCTGGAGTGATCCAGAGCAGCACCAATGCTGACTCAGTGCAAAACCTTCCTAGAGGAAGACAGCAGGGAACCCAAGTGTCATTGTAATCTACAGTGTCAGTGGCAGGTAGATGTATATATTCCCATTTAAAATGTAGTTTATCTCCTTGTGGAAGTTTTAAAGGTAATCTGGATCCCCCTTTGACTTACCAAAAAACCTTGAATATTTAGCTATGCTACTTCTCCCTCCCCCACACCAGCACAGTAATTGCTTTTCCATTAAAAACCCCCAAAGTCCCCATGTTTTCAGGAAAGGCTGAAGTGTTACCTCCATCTGCTGGCAGCAGAGGGACCAGCCCAGGCTGTGGAGAGCAGAGCCGTGTGTTCCAGAGGTGCCTTTCCCAAACACCTCCTCTCTCTGCCCTCTAGGGAGAAGGAGCTGGCAGCGCTGAAAGAGCAGGTGAACACCCTCCGAGCCTCCGTGGCCAAGGAAGAGGAGAAAGTAGCCGAGCTGAAGCTCAAAGTTCAGCTCTTTTCCTGTGGAGAACACGAAGGTGATGACCAGGTACAGGCTGGGATCCAGGCAAGAGGGGTTCACACATGCACAAGTGGTTCCTCTTCCCCAGCCACATCCATCCTGGGAGCAGAGCACACAGGGGTGTGCACAGAGCACGCTGAGCACACTGAGGAGGGATCAGTGCTGTTTCCCAGCAATGGAAAGGCTGGTTTGGGGCACTGCTGAGGCAGCAAACTGGGGCAAACCTGTCTGCTCCCTGCAGCTGCTGCCGGGTGGGAGCAGGGCTCCCAGACCCAGCTGGGCAGCTGCCACCTCACCCAGGTCACAGCCAAGCCAAGAGGATGAGACCAACAGGAGAATGGCTCAGTTCAGCCATCTGTTCCTGCCATTGCCCTTGGCCAACCAGGAAACAAGCAATTGAGTCTTACTGAGGGGATTAAAGTGTTTCCCTCACAGATTTCCCTTGGTTTTGGAGGGATATTATGGTGCCACTTGGCAGAACCCAGCTGTGGCACTCAGCATATCTCCTGTCACCTCCAGGACAAAATGCTCACAAGCCTGAACAAGAAGGTGCAGGAAGTCTATTTCCAGTGCACTGGAGACAATGAGGCAAACCTGCCAACAGTAGAGATGTTAAAGGTCATAGAAAAACAGCTCAATGATTTACTGGACAGTGTGGAGAGAATCCCAGCAGCAAAGATAGAAAAGGCTGTGAAAGACATAAGAAAGGAACAGAGGGCAAGGTAAGACAAGCCCTTCTTCTGGAAAACATCTCTGTTTTAAGTGTTGACAGCTGAGAGAGCCAAATCAACCCCCAAAAAATTGTAGCAGCAATCTGAAATTCCATGTAAGCAATCCACCCACTTCTGTAAGGGTTCTACATTCACAGTACTTGCATCTCTTCATCAGTGAGCTGCAGCTCACAGCTACATTAGAAAAGACCAGCAAACTACAGTAGAAAAATCTAGAAGAATAAAAAAGAAAACACTAAACCCACAAACAAAACCAGATTCTATTATGAGAATCATAGTTTTAAGAAAACAATTTACAGTAACAAAATTTAAACTGAATAAATAGAAAATTAAACCTAAAGTTAACACAGTCTGCCTTGCCCTGATATTTTGTCAGACTTTAATATGTACATAAGGGCATTTGTCATCAACTTCAGCTTTGAAATGTTTCTTCTACAAAACTTTTAAGTTTAATTTGTATTACTAGGTTAAATAGTAGCAATTAACAGAGTCAGTGTAAGTCCCAAGATGAGACATGTTCCTGTAGGCCCAGTTACACAAAATTTCACCTCACAAATAACAAAGATAACTGAACTGATGACTGCATCTGGCCATCCTCAAGTAGATCAGACAGATTAACATGAGGATTTAAAGCCAGACAGTGACATTTTGGTTCTGCTTATTTGCTTTCTCTGCATCATTATTCAGCTGTGTAGTAGAAAAAGTATGGTGCTTCTTCCTGATGCTCTGTGAATAGGTTTGTACTCTTCAATTGCAAAATAAGTATGAAAAACATTTATTCAATGCTGGGGATGGAGGAGAATAATTAAGGAAAGATACCACACACCCTACCCCCAAATAAAAATAAAAATGTTTTAAAAACCAAAAAAAACCCCCAAACAAACGAACAAAAACCACCCCAAATAAAAACCAAAAAACAACCAAATCAAAAACAACACCAACAAAACCAAAACACAACAAACCCTACTAAGAGCATTAAACATTTTCCTCAAGATCACATGGTTAAGACTGCAGTTTCTCTGCACCAGTGTTCCATAGCTTGAGCCCATTCCTGTTCCAGCACTTCATTTTCATCCCATCACTCCAGAAAGAGCAGGACCAACTGCAGGCAGTGCTTCCCACTTACCTTTCACAGCAACCAGCTCCAGCAGCAAGTGTGCCCCAACCCCTGTACTCCACTGGTTAGATGGAAAATGTGATGTAAAATGTTAAATGTTGATGCTGTGTGTCAAAAGCACAGCTGGTGTAGCTGCAAGCTGCATTTAACCCATCCTTTATTCCCTCTCTTCAAAAGGCTCAGAGAGGAAAAGCAGAAACAAGCGAGGCAGCAGCAGGATGAAGGATTGAAAAGGGACATGGAAAGATCACAGGTACCTGAAGAAAAAAAGGTAAGTGCAAGGGTCTGTGGAAACACCTCACCTCAACAGCTCACTTTGGAGAAGCTGGGGGTACCTGAATATCAAGTGGTTAAGGGAAAAGTATTCTTAAGGGGCCTCCATAGCTGTGTGGGGATGGCACCTACAGCCAGGTGTAGCCCAATTTACAGGAGTGATGCAACTTAGGCCACTGCTGGGAAGTCAGTTACAGTGCACATTATTCCAGCTCAGTGTCCTTCCATCCCTTCTCTCAACCACATGACCCCCTCCACTACTTGCCAGTTCTCAGTAAGCTCATTTCAACTCATTACCTTGGTTGTATTAAACCAAGCATGAAAATTGGCAAATGAGGAGCTGGGCAGCAGCAGGACACTCCTGATAACAGCAGCAAGGCCCTGGATCAGCTCAGCCACATCAAACCACACCTTTTCTGACATGTTCCACATCCTCCCCAACTCAGCTCTGGCCCCTTGAGAGGCTCATGCAGAGCTCCAGGTCAGCACAGCCACGAGGAGACCCCAGTTCTGTCACAGTGTCAGCACAGGTGACTTGAAAGCAGAGCCATGAGTCCCTACCCCTTTAGCCAAGAGAAAATAGAGAAAATTTCTTTGGATTTCCAACCTTCCATCCTCTTCCTGGCACAGGACTAATGAGGCTTTAGTCAGAAAGCAGTTGTAGGTACAGCAGTGAGTTGTAGAAGCTGAAGCAGGAGCACACACACAGCCTTCAGGTGCTTCAATTCACTTTCCAATACAGAAAGTTCACTCAGCAGAGACCCTGCAGCCTGCCTGGGGCACAGGGCAAGGGCCACAGCCCCTCCCAGGCTGGCAGCACAGAGCAGCTTTAGCTCCCTGCTCAGACACCAAGCACTGATGCAGTGCCTCTTCCTCCTCTGCAGAACTACAAGAAAATGGCCTTGCCTTCCAACCCATCTGCCAGGAAGGAGAACAGCCAAGGAAATAGATAAGAAGGAAGAACAATTTTATTATTTCTCCTAATGGCTCAGCCTTAACCACAACTTACAGGGCTGATGGTGTTCTAGAAGTCCTTTCTAGATCTACAATCTGTCAGTCTTTGCTCAGCTGAACTTAACTGTCCCATGAAATTTCCTTCTTCTCCTACCCTAAGATTCCAGGGAAAGTTTGCAACCCCTTTTCCCCTCCTTTGGTATTTTGCCTAAGAAAATAAAAATTCTGTCACTTTGCTTCTCAAGTTCGTGCTAAGCACCAGTTTCTCATTCAGTTTTTGATGCCAATAGCACTGTCCATAGAAATCTGAGCAGTGAGACCTAGGACAGTCTTAGGTGACAATCTTTGTTAAGGCACAGCCAAGGCAGGTACCTCTCAGACATTTATGATAATCACAGGTCTTCTGAAGGACTATAAAAACAGAGGGCTATGCTCCAATCCAAAGCCATTATATAGACTCTACCCCATTATGGTGGAGAAGGCACAACTGAAGGAAAACCACAAGCTCTCTGCAGAAATCAAGCTGCCAGTAATTAGCTTGGTGTCAGATGCATCCATGCAAAGAACAATCCCCTGTGACAAAGTGACCATAAAAAAAAAAGCTTTATTAACCCTTTTGCACCAGCAGTTCTTCAAGTATCCATTGCCAGCAATGGAGCCCTAGCCAAGTGATCCAAGTTTCTGCCCTCAAGAGGTTAGCACTTTACATTCACTTACAAAGCTGAGTGAGGTACATTTTCAGAAGTAGAAAGATTTGGTTGCAAGTCCCATAAAAAGATGGAGTGTTCCTTGGCCATTTCAATGGATTACAAACTGGTATGGTCCTTGAGAACAGAATAATGTAGGCATTGGGAGCTCGAGGTGTCTCAGCTTCCAGGAGAGTGCGGTGACCCCTCAGCACAATTCCTCCTCAATCCTTCCACCTCTCAGGAGTGGACTCTGCTGCAGCCACAGCCACCAGGAGATCTCAGCTACCAACTGGTTTGAAAGCCCAGCCTGAGAGGGTTCAGACTTTCCCTGGATGTAAGCTGTAAACTCAGAGTGAGAGGAACAGAGAGACCTCAATGCTCAGTTAGGCTAAAGATAGAAAAATGAAGCTGGTTCAACCAGAGATATAATACTGCCTACAAATCAGGAGCTGAAGTTCACTGTAACCTGTATGCTTTTTTTCCTCCCCAAGTCTGCAATCAAAAAAGCATTTATATGGACACATACATAGTTCAAAAGGCACAGGAAGTAAAAGCATTTCTGAACGACCTCATGTGAATTTAACATCAGTATAACTGTAAAATAAATAAATATGTGCAAGATTAAAAAGATCACAACGTTCTCCTCTGTGACACATCTTATTTTGTAAAAAAAAAAAAAAGAAAATACACATATGTGCATACACACACCTCACTGAGAATAAAAAAAAGTACAAACAGTCTTTTATCAAACTCCTATACATACTTTTACAGGCATTCAGAACATCACCATAGGAAACAATTAAATTACTACCTTAAAACGTAACCAAAGGGGGTTTTTTTTCCCCTATACAACCCTATACTTATTTAGGTGTCTGCAATCCAAGTAAGTAGAGTACATACAACCTCTTCCCCCCACCCCCAAGAGAAACTGCAGTTTTTCAGGGGCAAATCTTCCTGGGTAACAACTCTTTCCCCCTCATAAAATACTCTGACAACTGCATATTTTGTAAACCAGCTCCAGGTGCATCTGACACTCTGGGATAGCAATAAAGAACACGTGTTAACAGTGTTCAGTTAACAAAACAAAAACACCAAACAACGCTAAATAAAAAGGTAGTGACCAGTTCACAGGTAACTCGGCAGCGGTTTATAGATGAGATAAAAATCAAGGTGCTTAAATTTACATGACGGTCAACATTCCTCCCAAAAAAGGGAACACAAAGATAAAACAAACCTCTCTCAGATGCCGTTGGACTCTTAGCAAATCACTTACAGTGAGTACAGTTCTATTGCAGTTTTCTTTTTCAAGTTTTGCTGGAAGAATTCAGCAAAGTATTTGGGATGCAGGAGCAAGGAAAGGGAGAAACTCAACATGAGCTACAAACTGATTCACAGCTAAGTTAACATTTAGAATCTAGCTTTCTAAAACAAAGATTTTAGAGCATCTCATTTTCATGGCATAGAGCATTAATTTTGTTACATGTGACAATTTATTCTGGTTTTCTGCCAAACACAGGGGCCAAAACAATCCTTTTCTTTGTGTGTGAAAAACACTTGCAAAATTTAGCTCTTAATTCCTTGATGCCACTGGCTTCAGGAGGAGACCAATGGAAGGAAAGTTTTAAATGTCGCAGGCAGGATTATAAATTTGCATTTGTTAGCTGTGGAATACTTGCTTTCCTGTGAAAACAGTAAATATTACCTCAGTTTGAAGTGTAATAAAGTACTTCTCCCTGAAACAACACTGTACAGCAGTCTGCCTCAGCCTCCCAACCACCAGGCAGACAGGGTATCTTACACAGGCACATCAAGTGGGATTTACATTTTTAAAGAAAAATCTTTCAGCTGCAACTGTCTTAAGCAAATCACAAAGAGTGCAACCATACTTCAGTTCTCCTACTTTTCCTATTTTCCTTGGAAAAAGACCCACACAGTAATCTCACTCTGTCATGATTGCCCAATTTGTTTTCAAGTAACTGTTCTTAATAATCGTCATTCCAGATCCTGTAAATTTATTGTGCTTCCAGTGAACTGAGAGTTATCAGAACCTGCATCATCTTCGGTGGAATTGTGTGGTTCCTGTTAAAGCAAACAGACAGCATGAACTACTTTCACCTCTAGATGGTTTCAGTGCTTATCAGCAAGATTATCTTGACATTTATTCAACACCAGAGAAATGCTTGGAATGGCTCAGAGGAAACCCAAAGCTTTTCCACTTCAGCGATCCACCCAAACACTGTTGCCAGTTTCCCTATGGAACACTTCAGATGAGCATTATTAATGGAAATAGATTTAAAATCACTTTTTCCTTCTTTAACTCTCTACCATGTCCCACTCAGTCCCACTTCTCTCATAGGTTTTGAGGAAAGTGCCCCTCCTCAACAAAAAAGATTTCTTTTCTATCCAGGAGAAACCCACTTGGCAGGAATAGGTACATTGCAGAGTTTATCAAAAATGAGGTCCCTAATCAGGCTTCTAAACTTAACTGACACTCCCATAAGGGCACCACTCCAAAATCTAGGTTCAAGATTCTATTTCCCACTTCCCACCCCACCTTTCTGTAGCCTGCAACATTCCAATTCTGATCCTCTTTCTTGACCCACCTGGTATCTGCAGGATGGGATCAGGAAAACAAGGGTAGGACATTTCAGAAAAAATAAGTTTTAGTTATTCATTACTCAGTAACAGAGGAAAAAAAACCCAACACTTCTGATGTGTCAAAGGTTGGTAACCGACACAAGATACTTTGTGCAGTGCAGCTCTCTGCTTACTATTCCTTGTGAATGGAATTCAACTCCCAATGGAAAACAAGGTGTTTTCATCAGGCAGAACATGAGAGTGCTCACAGTAAACTCTCTTTACATTCAAGCAAGGCAATAAAACCCAGTGGCTTGACATGCTGTACCTGAAGTATGTAAACAGGTAAATCCACTGTAAGCTGAGAATGTGATGAGGAAGACTGAGAGCTCAGCTGAAAGGGAAGATCTCCCTCTCCTGGGGACTCATCCTGTGAATGCAGAAACATGATCAAGTTACACAACCCCCAGGTATTTCAGCACAATATGGCAAATTTCACTCAGTCTCACAACCTTCAAATACCTGATAAAGCCAGTGCACTGTACTAGAAAGGCCCAGCTCCACAAAGATGTGGAAAGCTAACTACAACTTAAATCTGAACCTAGCTCAGTGTGCAACCTATTATCCTGTCCTCATCAACTTGGAACACTGGCAAGATCTGAAGAGGAAGTAAGGGTTCTTCTTTCAACAAATCTAACACAGAAACATGCAACAAGTTTCACATGTTTTCATGAAGCTTAAACTTAACATGAAAGTTACAAATGTGTACATCCATCAAAAATAGATCAATGGAGAACTCAGCCCATAGGTCTCTCCACAACAGAGCTATTAGCAAAGAAGGAGAAGGAACTTAGCCTTTCTCTGAATACTACACAGCTACACCTGGCAAAAAACCTATTACCTGCCATGCACCACTAATCAGCCTCCACTAATTAATAGGTTTTGGTTTTTTTTAATTCTAAGCTTTATTTCAGCAGATAAGAGAAATAACAGTTTAGGCTGAAACTTCTTTTTGCAGGAACATTTTGATGTCTCATTTACTTTATAAATAAAAGGTAGAATAATGTAAGAATACTGCAGGGCTCAAGAATCCATCCAGGGGCAGTAGTAGGACTTGAGTTCACAAACACTCAAATTCTTCCATAAATGCAAATCTGGATAGCAGAGAAGCTGAGCATGTTTTTTTCTCCTCAGCCCTTACCTGAAGAAGCTGAATTTGCACATACTGGGCTCCAGTGGCAGGGTCCCTTATTGTTAGCCCTCCATTTGGCAGAACTATGTTACCACCCAGTCGACTGCCAGGAGTAGAGGAAGAAAAGTTGGTTGGGCTTACTTTACCACCCTTGTTTTTCCTCTGACCAGAACCAGATGCCCCTAAAAGAAAGCAATTTTAATCTTTAGATGAATTTGCTAGAGTTTTCTACTAGTATTTTTCAACTTTTTGCAGCTGTTTAGAGCACACAGCAAATGCCCACAGCAGTGCAATGTAATTAAGCACCATCTGACAACTGCTCAAAGGCAGAGAGCACTCAGCTGGTGAACTCCAGCTGCTGACTGAGCACCTTTTTACCTGAACACCACTGAAAAATCACAAACTGCTAAGCTTAGGGCCCTCCTTTGTGGTAAAACAGAAATATCAGCATATTTGTGGTGTTACAGAAAGGAATTAGGAAGTAGGATTGCATTTTCTATTTTTCATTCTGCAACTCATTTCCTGAGATGTCATGCATATGATTTTTCTAAACTGTAAAAAAAGCATAGTGAAGATCATTATTTACAGGAAGATTTCAAGGACTACTAGGTAGAACAGGCTATACAAGTGCAACTATCACAACCTTGAGCTTCTTTTCAGTTTAAAGCAGGATGAACCAGCTGCTGTATCACAAGCTGAAAACAAAAACCCTAATCAAAACAAATGTAATAATACAGTCCTGTCAATTCAGGTTTTTGTTTGGATTTTTAAAAAAAATCTGTAATAAATGAAGGGCTTGGATAACCTATATTTAAACCCTGAACTTCCCTCTACAGTATTCACTCAATCTAGTTAAACCAATCAGAAATACAAGACTCTCTAGACCTCTTTGAGAGGCACAGCATACCATTAAGGCAACAGCTGGTGAAAAGTGGACTATTGGGAGTCTTGAACAGGAACAGAAACAGGAATTTTCTGAGGTCATCTTAGGAGTCATGCAAAGTGCAATCATATTTTTTAAACTAATGTCCAAAAGACATGTTTGATGATACCTGCACGTGTTTGATAATATAAGGCCCCTTAGAACTAGCTTCATAAAGCACTTCTCCTTCCATGGGATGATTTGCTGAACCAGACAGAATGTATGCACATATGCATTTTACAAATACACAAACAAAACAGTTCTCAAATCAGAACTAGTCTTGCCTCAAAAACTTTTGCCTTGATTTTCAGAGGGAAGTCTAAGACACAGCAAGGCAGCACTAAACTCACTCTATATATATGATATTGATGTATCATAAATCTGTAATATTCCACCCCAGCTCCAAAGGTAGACACAACTCAAACACCTGAGCTTGTGCAAGTACAGGGAACCATGGACCCCATTTGATCTGACAAAGGAATGGTTATTATTCACATCAAATGGCTCTGAGTGAAACTAAGAGGACACATCTGGAATCATGACCTAAACTCACCCTGCATAAGAATGCTCTACAAGGCTAAAGTATAAGAGAGAGGTTTGAGTATATCTAGATAATCAAAAAATAAATTCCTTCACACTGTTACTACATGAAACACAAAAGCAAAATCTAGGTGAAATTTCCATTGTCTGTACTGAGTAAAAGAACCCCCTAGACAAGACCAAAAGCATAAACAACAGAAAGCACAGTAAATAATTTTTAGCTGTAATAAAAAGCAGATGAAGGGATGGACAGTTAGTGTCTTGTTAATAATCATGAAACACAGGGCACAGCTTTCTTTGTAAACTTCCCATGAATCTGGTATTCCACAGAATGTGATTATCCTGAGTAACAGATGGTACACCACATGCATAATTATTTTAACTATCAATAAACAGGACAGGACATTTAAGAATGTTACTCAGAAACCTGCTCCCACTGCACTGCCAAAATTACTAAATATTTTTATTCAGTAAATGTAACAGAACTAATGGCTTCTCACCTGTGCTGCTGCCATTCCCTTTTTGTTTCTTTTTCTTGGCCAGCTGAATGGCTCTGTAGTCTGTTCTCGCAGACCCACTGCTCTCCTAGTTAAAGGAATAAAAAAGCCCAGAGATGCAAGGTTTTTGGAATTAAGAACGAAACAAGATAATGAAAACACACATTAATGAGTTCTCAGATGCAGTTATCTTCTATGCTGCAAACGCTGAATTCTAGTTTCCCCTGATCTTCTGATTAGAGTTTCAATAAATTCCCTGTATCTACTCAATATCTGGAGCTCCACACAAGAAGTTGTTAGCTCCACATTTGTAAGGGCTCAGATTTTAAGAGTGTAAACATGTACTTCATAACATAAACAAAAAGTTAATTCTCCAATAACACAGTGAAACAGAAAGGGAAAAGTACTTAAAAGAGGAATGCAGACTGGAATGAAAATGCTGCAGTTACTGTTACAGCCCAAATCCTTCCCTGGAATGAAATGAACAAGTAACACGTGTAACACTTATTCTTGGGTGTTCTTGCAAATTCCATTTCAGATGGGCAGCTGCTTATTTTGAAAGGTTCTTCCCGAACTGTCCCCACCAGAATTTCAGTATTTCTTAGACCCTGTCACCACACTCAATCTACCTGTGAAAACACACTACTCAACACATCGTTCTACATCTTTCATCAAAAGAGAGACAAAATGCATGATCTTCAAAATCTGAAAGGTCTCCCAATAAGATGTGAGTAGCCAGGGATACCCCAAAAGTCAGGCTGTCTCATCTAGGGGTGAAGTGAATACAGTTACTGCATACCAAAAACGAGCTGCCAGTCACTGCACCAAGATCCATTTCCTTCTGTGCACTGTAACTCCCTGGGGGATTGGAGAACACAAACTGTGTCACGACTTTGCTGCCCTCCTGCTGACCAACCACATCTGAGCTGGGGAGCAAATTCCGTTCAGCTTTAACTGGTGTCAGTAACTCAGGCACGTTGGTGCTGCCGAGGCTGCTGGAAGGAGTCAAAGTGGCTGTGTCCATTGTTAAATTATTGCTGCATGTCAGCCCGTGCACATCCTGACTGGAATTCCTCACTGACAGAGACGCCAGCGAACCCAAGGCTTCGGCATTGACAGTCTGTACATCATCCAAATTTAAAGTGCTTTGCTGTAGAACTGTTGCATTGGTTCCCAGCAGGAGAGAACTGTCCAGGCTCTGGGGCATGTCACTGCTTGCCACCAGGATCAAGGGATCCACTGCCTGGCTTAGGGAGCTGTTACTGACAGGCAGGCTCCCCCCCAGTGTCGAGCCCACCGAGGCCACATCGATGGTGACGATCCCAGAGTTCACCAGAGCCATGTCCGCTGCAATTCCAGAATTGTTACTGGACACGTTGGAAAACAGGGAGACGAGGTCCATGTTGCTGAGATCACTCTGCCCTGGACTAGTGAGCTCACTGCTGGGGGTGAGGGAGCAGGTTGCTTCCAGCTGAGTTAGGAGATCTGGAAGAGAAGGGTTTGGTTATAAGACACAGCTTCCACAGACAACAGGAAGAAAAGGAAGCTTAAAATTCTATAAAATTCTATATTCTTAGCCTACTAAACATTCCCACCTTCCTTAAAAGCAGATTTAGGGAAAAGCAGCCTACCAAAATAAGTTCATTCTTTTACTGAGAGGTGTGCTTATAAAAGCACTTGCCAAAAAATAACACTAAGGCAGTGCAGGCTAAGTACAGCTTGTAGAGGAGTGAAAGGAGTGAAAAGAGAAATCCTGTTAGTCCTTATTCATATTTTACAGATGGCATGGAAAAGGACAAGCTCTGCTTCATTGAAAAATGCTGCAATTTCTCACAATTTCAGAGGTCATGCTCAAGTATCACTTTCTGATACTCAGAGATCCCACTGAATTTTAGAGCGTGAAACCAACTTCAGTCTCAGAAAAGATTGTGTCATTCATATCCATGGAACTCAGATTTCAACATCAGTAAATTACACATTTTCCTTAATAAAGCACTTAATTTTTCCACTGCACCCTGTGATAGCCAGAGACAAACACTTTACCTGGGCTGAAGTTATGCTGCTTGACCATGTGCGTTTTCATGCTGTGTTTGGAAGTGAACAGTTTATTACAGCTGGAAACAGGGCACCGCGACTTTAATGAGTCCACATCCTGAAGATGTTTTTTGGAGTGAATATACAGACTACTTCGTGCTGAAAATTTTGCACAACAGCCTGCAAGAAGATATATAAGGCTTTGAAGTTTCAAATTTAATGAAGTTTCAATTTAATATTCATATTTAATGTCTTAACAAATCAGACTACCCTCTACTTGCTATTTTGCAGCACCTGTGCATACACTCAGAGGAACCACAAGAAAGTAAATCTGTCAAAGGGTAGGACAGTTTAACAACTTCTTTCTGACAACATAAAACTCTTAAGTGACTCAGTGTAAAGCACAACCTTTTAACACTATGGCATCTGAAATTCTTCATGACAACAGCTGGAAACACCACAAAAGGGAGAAAAAAGGGAGCTGCTTTACTTTAAAAAAGAGCTGAATAATCCAGATCACACCCAAAAATCTTTGCTTCTGGAGTCCCATTGAAGTGGTGAGGGTAGTCAAACTACAGTATGAAATAGAGTTTGCTCTGTCATTCCTAACTTGGGAACGATCACTTGCTCAAGACTTCTGTTCAGTTTTACCTCTTCAAACCCTATTAGAAGACTCACTCTTAATTGTTCCAGTGCTGTACCAAGCACACATAACCTTTAGACAAAAATACACACCAGTTACCAAGAAACACATATGGGAGTGGAGCAATACCTTCTACTGGACACTCAAATGGTTTTGTACCAAGGTGAGTTATACTGTGGCCTTTCAAGTGCTCTGCTCTTGTGAAGGACTTCCCACAGCCTTCTACTGGGCACATGAATCTCCTGTCATCTTCGTGTTTCCTACAAGGGAATGAAATTGTCAGTGGCATGATTAAATCCACTACTGCTTAGCTACTGGAAGAGAAACAAAGACAAGCAAACAGCCAGTGGCTTAGCACAGTATAATCAGAAAAAGTTTCCTTTACCTTTTATGCCTCAGAAGCTTGGACATACTGGTAAAAGACCAGCCACAGCCTTCAAAGTCACAGATAAAAGGTCTTTCACCTTGAATAAAAAATGTTAGATTAATAATCTAATACAAAACACATACTGCTACTAGTTTAATTAACTTAAGACAACTCAACCAGCCCCTCCTGCAATACACAGCAGAGTACTATCATGTCCCTTCTCCTCCTACAATCTGGGCTTTCTTCAACTCCATGCTATTGCATCAGAGAGCACAAGTATTTATCAATCCACCTCACATCCTGAAGGTGCTTCAATAGTCACTAACAGCATTACTCAAAAGAGAAACACAACTGAACTGTTTTTTCCTGTTTTCATGGTCTGCCACTGTGTCTTGATTACAAGACTGTGAAGTGTGATTTGGTTTCCATCACACCTATGAACTTCAAGTGACACTTGAAAAAAACCTCAAAAGTGTAAAACCATGAAACCAGGAAAAGAAAGGGCACACCAGTAACATGACAAGGCTGTATTTCAGGTTTGCAGTGGTCCTTGCAAGTCAGGCATGCTTGCATGCTGAAATTAATCTTCTTTTTGTTCCAAACCTTGATACATACATTCCACATGCTCAGAGAGTTTTTCAGCTGTTTGTTTGTATCAAGAGTAAAATTTATGCAACGTTTTGAACATCTATGAACTTGGGAATAGAGCTGGGATAGTTTTTTCTGGACAGAATGCACAATGACAAAAGCCACAGCTCTGCAACAACAAAAGCCACACCTTTGTGTATGTGCTTTACTACTTTGCACACGACAATTTCATTCAGTGGGCTCCTACCCCCAGAAGGCCAAAAATCAAATGCTTTCTCTGACTCCAAATAACTAATGTCACCCTTCCTGACTTTCAGTTTTTCCAGCACACTGCAGTCCACTCACTTTCCACATATTATGCTCCATGTACTTCCCCTTGTACAAATCATCCCTGTAAATACCTGTGTGACTCCTCATGTGGATTTTCAGTCGGCAGGCCTTGTCATACTGCTTGTTACAGCCAGGGAATGAGCAGGAGAACTGCTCTTGCTCTCTGAAGTGGGCTCGATTGTGGGAGAATAATGCACTCACTGTGATAAACGTTCGCTCACAGCCTGGGGAGAAAAGGGAAACAGCACATCTGCTTGACAAAACTCAGTCACAAAACTGCACTCTTTTCTCCCTCCCAGCTTTTAGCGAGGTACTTTCAGGCTCGTTTTTCAGGATATTACAACAAGGGAAATGGAAAAAAACCAAACAGCGAAATCCTACGCACTATTCCCAGGAATTACAATTGTTTTGCCAAGGTGGGCAATCAGGTATAGTCTGGGTTAAGGCGCACTGAACGCTGGCGCCGGGTCTTGCGGTGCTTCACTGCACCAGCACAAAGTCACAGGAGGAAAGGCACAGCATCCTCCTGCTCCCAAACTTTTTCTCTTGGTAACTGAGGGGTGGTTTGGAGAACCTTCCTTGGCATTCTGGGGTACCACGAAGGTGAAGGAGAAGCGGGAGCAGAAGTGAGCCGAGCACCACAGGGCCTCAGGGCAGGGACGATCACAGTCTGTGGAAGGGGAGGGAAGAGAGCCCAGCCCCGGAGGCGGCTTACCAGGGAAGTCGCAGCGGAAGGGCCGCTCGGGCTCCAGGTGGCTGCGGCGGCGGTGGGCGGCGAGGCGGGCGGCGCTGGGGAAGCGCTGCCCGCACGCCTCGCACTTGTGCGCCGCCTCCTGCTCGTGGGCGCGGCTGTGCGCCCGCAGGTTGTACACGGTGGTGAAGCGCTTGGTGCAGCCCGGCGCCGCGCAGGCGAACGGCCGCAGCTTGTCGTGCGAGTGCAGGTGCCGCCGCAGCTTGTAGGCCGTGGCGAAGGACCAGGCGCAGCCCGGCACGGGGCAGCCGAAGGGCCGCGCCGCGCCGCCCCGCCCGTCCTCGCCGCCGCCGTGCGCCGAGAGCCGGTGCAGCCGCAGCTGCTGCTTGCGGGGAAAGGCCTCTCCGCAGCGCGGCTCCGGGCAGGCGAAGGCCGGCGGCGAGCGCGGCCGCGGCCCGCCCGGCGGCTCGGCGGGGCTGGCGGCGGCGGGGGGCGCGGCGGCCGCGGGCTGCTCGGCGCCGGGCCCCAGCGTCAGGACGCCGTTCTCGATGCGCACCAGCAGGCTCTGGTTGTTGATGGTGATGGTCCCCGAGAAGGCGCCGTCCTCCGCCCCGCCGCCATCGCCGCCATCACCGCCCGCGGGGGGCAGCGGTGCCGGCGGCGGGGGGGAGGCGGTGGCTGCGGCGGCGGGGCCGAGCCGGGGGCCTCCTCCGGCGGCTCGGCGGGCGGCGGGCCGGGTTGGGCTCGCCCCGCTTCGCCGCCGCCCGCGCCGGGCTCGGCCGCACCGCGCACCACGTTGAAGACGAGCAGGAGCCCGTCGCTGTCGGGCGCGGGCCCCGCCGGCGGCGCGCTGGGCGCCGAGCTGGCGCCGGGCTCCGGCTTCTCCTCCAGCAGCAGCACCGGGAAGCTCACGTAGAGGCCCGGGGCCGGGCTGCTGCCGGCGGAGGAGGCGGCGGCGGGCGGCGGGTCCCAGCCGGGCGGCGGCGGCGCGGCGGGGCCGCCATGTTGCGCGGCGGGCCGGGCCCGGGCCGCCTCCGCGGCCGGCAGCCCCTGCGTTTCCATCTTGGGGGTCCCTGTAGCAGCGCCTGAAACCGGAGCCGCGGGGCGGGGCCGGCGCGGGCCGCAGCGGAAACGCGGAGCGCGGAACCGCGGAGCGGGCGGCGCTGGGGAAACCCGGAGAGCGGAGCCGCGGACGGGACGGAGCGGGGCTGCCCCGGGGCAGGGCTGGCCGGGGGGGTGACACAGCGGGAGAGGCTCTGCGACATCCAGCTGGCACCGCTGGCGTCACCGCAGGGACTGGGGAGTGTGCCCGTGTCCCTGCTAACGGCCAGGGAGAGTCCCTGAATTAAGGGGACCCTCAATGTATAAAAGTTCTTCCTCGTGTGGAGGTGGAACACCTCGTGTTCTAGTTCATGGCCATTGCTCCTCATCGTGTTGCTGGGCACCACTGAAAAGACTCTGGCACCATCCTGTTGACAGCTAACTTGAGATATATATATGTGTATGGATTCATGAGATCTCCTCTCTCTAGAATTAACAAGCTCTGCTCCCCCAGTCTCTCCTCATTAGGGATGTTCAGACCTCAAATCATCTTTGTGGCCCTTCACTGAGCCTTCTCCACCAGCTCCATGTCTTTCTCGTACTGAGGAGCCCAGAACTGGACACAGCATCCCAGATGTGGTCTCACAAGGGGTAGGATTGTGTGTGCTGAGGGTGCAGCCTGGCTCAGAGAGCTGAGAGAGGGAAATTCTTCAGCAAAACACCCTGCACACCATGAGTGGAAATATGGAAACAGCGCTATGGGCCAACCCCAGGCAATGCAGAATCACTGTTCAAGCATAACCATGGCACAGCATCACCCAAGAGAAAATAGCACCAAAAAAAAAAGGAAAAAAATCCTACAAATTCAGCTAATGCACATATTTTTTTTTTAATTTTTTCTTGGGCAAAGCTTTCGCCTTAAGAATGTTCAGCTGCCTTATGGCTCTCCAACACTTAAGGAAAATGTAAAATCCTGTATTTGCTATTTACCAGTTCCCTGCTGCTGTGGGACTGTCGGGCAGTCCCAGCAGATGGTGCTGTGATCCTTCTCCTGCTCAGATTATTCCTCCTTTCTGAGCATCGAACCTCCTGCAGCCAGGGTGTGAACTGGGACCTGGCACACACAGCTCCAGGGAAGCTGCAGCTGTGGGTACACCCAGAACTCCACTGGGTGTAGGTCTTCTCTGTCCTTGGTGGCCCCAGACATCCCAATCTCCCTCTGGAGGTCTCTGCAGTCCCTTCCTTCATGTTCCTATGAAGAGATAGGTCTGCACCCGAGTTTATTGCTTCACACAAAGGTGCATCCCTGGCTGAAGGATGTAAAGCCTGTCAGCAAGCTCTTGCCTCCATCTGCAACCATGCAGTTGGTCAGGAGAAGTGTCTGCATTTTAGCGAAGTTAAGGTGCTGAGATTCATAGGAAGGGTGGTTCAGCCTGGCAAGGTTGAGAATTCCGTGCACTGCAGAAATTCACTGATTGCACATCCCCTGCCCAAATCAGATCCAATGCAATGCCTGCAGATAGATGGATTTACAACTCCTCTCCCTGTACTGGCTTTGTCCAGCAGTGAGGTCAGCTACCTAAAAATGACATCAGCACCCCCACACAGCAACAGCCTATTCACAGTCTCAGCTTCTCTGCACACAAGTAAAGGACAGATAAATGAGGCTCAGCAGGGCTCAGAAAGGGAACTTTGCCCTGGGGTTGTTTATGGTTTCTGTTTCCCTGCTATTTCATCCCTGACAGCAACAGGTTAATGTTTCCCTGTGCCCTCCCAAAGGTATTATAAACCCCAGCCAGTTCACATTTGTTAAGTGCTGTAGATTTGCAGTTAAAAGACTGAAGTAGATTTAAACATCTACATACAACTACACACCACATCACTGAAATAAACTCCAGTGAATAGTCATACATAAGACCAACTGCTCACCAGTTCACTGCCTTTCTGTGACCCATTTTGCCTTAACTCATGCTACCTCATTAGTAGATTTCATAATCTGAATTTCAGCTGGTAGCTGTTTATAGCACTCATCCCTATGGGTTCTGTGTGTCCCTACAGGCAGCCCAGTTATAAACTCCCAGGGAGACATTAATCATGGCTATACTGGTAAGGGTATGTCCTCTGGGCAATAAGGCTACTAGGACAAAAATAAAGTTCCTTTTGTGCCTGGAATGTAAAGATGAACATGTTGGCAGGTACCTCAGTACTGAATAATACGAAGGTGAAGAATTTGTGATAAATATTTCTTCAACATCTCATCTATGGGGCATTTGCAACTCAGAATTAAGATGAGCCTATGGAACAGCTCTACAGTCCTTGGTGCAAGCAAAGCCAGTGTATTTTCTGGTTGTTCCTCTTGACAAAGAAGAACCAGCAGTGGTTTTGGGCTATGAAGATTAGAGTGGTTACACACAACACCAATACCCTAACTTTGGACCTAGTCCACTGTGATTATTAATAAGGTAATGCATAACATATGTCAAAGCAAAGGCTGTCAAGTCTGCCTGACAACTGCTCCCATCTCAATCATATGGACTGGCAATGTGGGCAGGTTTTTTCCATAATGTAAAGCAATTCCTACCAACTGCAGATTGCACCTCACAGAAGGCTCAGTTTCAAGCAGATGCCAGACTCTCGCTGTTCATCTGGAGAGAGACACAGTACGTGAACAGAGCGAAGAACTCGTGATTCAGAATAAACTCTTCCCTTTCTTAGCAGCAGAGGCAGTGCAGAGCTGCAGAGTGCTCACCTGTGGGTACCGTGGGCTCCAGCAGGGCTGGAGTTTCACAGTCCTGAGTCTGCAGCTCATCACATCCCCTCTGCAGCAGCACAGGCAGGTTTGTGTGTGTAACACCCCTTTCCATTCCAAGAGGTGATGGACACAGTGCCAGGAGGTCGAGGGACATTCCAGAGCAAGTGCACAGGGGAAGGGACTGCTGCCACTGTGTTTGTGTCAGAATGAAGCCCGTGTGCTGTGCAAGGACCATGCTTAGCATGAGACAGGACTGCTAAGAATTACTTTTGTGCATTCATTAATTTATATATTATGAGGAATAAGTGACTGTTTGGTTGTTGAGGAATTTTTTCCCATTTAATTTTCAGGGAAAAAATTCCCATTCCTTTCCCATCATGAACAGTTATTGCAAACATTGTTCCAAATATGTTGGTGAAAAGACTATTCCTGGTGGACCTGTCACAAACAGATTTGTCCCATTAATGAGTTAGAGAGGAAAAAAAGAACTCACATGGAACAGACAGTTGCAAGGCTTTTATCATTTGGCCAGAGAGCAAAATCAAGGAATCAACATCAAATATATCTGGAGGAGCAACACTGCGCTTGGAGTACCACTAATCCTTCACGGCTTGCTCCAGGATGTTCTCATCCAGCACCTGGTGAGGGAGAGTCACCCTCAGGGTGCCATTTTCCTTCATGGCTTGGCAGATGGTTTCATAAGCAAAGGCATTGCCCGACCAGCAGCGCCTGGCGACCTGTCAGACAGCAGAACGGAGGGTGCAAAAATCAGACATTCCTCTTGCCCCATGATTGTGCAAAAACTGGCACCCAACTCGTGACAATAAATCTTTCAACCCTCTGCCAGTTTTTAATTTCCCTTCTGGTTTTGCAAGTAATTTTTGTAATACTTCATTTTTATGAGTAGTATTTGGGTAAACGTGGTACTTTTCCATGCATAACATTGGACAGATAAACACTGGCAGAGCCAGGTACCTTGTAAACTTACAAAATTCCCTCAGCAAAAATAATTGTGCACTCCATCCCAGCTCTGTAAAACTAGCACTAGCTTTGGATAACAGTATCATTTAAGCAGTCAATGCTTTTGTAGTAGGATAAATATTTTAAAAAGAAAATGTCACTTCAATGCATTTTCAACTATGAAATCAAAGAGCTAAATTCTCTGCTAGCATGTAAGGATGAAATTCTACAACAGCCAGAGAAATCATAAACCCCTTTTCCATCAGCAAAACTCTGTATTTTGATCTATGTACAAGCAAGAGTCCCCAAATTAAAAAAAAAATTAATATTAAAGTTTACATAAATGAGTTTTGCTTACTCCATTGGAAACATCCCAGCTGAGCATCATCTTAGCTCGTTCTTCAGCTTCCTTGGAGCCATCCAAAACCAGGCCAAATCCCCCATTGATCACTTCACCCCTAAAAAAAATGTAAGAGAATCAATCAAAATTCAAACCAATACCATAAAATTTACAGGATTTGTTCAGTTGTTCTGCAAGAAGAGGGATGAGAATACAGAAATTATTCTGAATAAGAGACTATCAGTGATGTTTTATACTTATGATAAAAAAAAAAGGAGTGTTTAGCAGGAGCAGGCCTAATTTCCTGACCTGCAGCAAACCTAGTCCACCTTTCTTGTAATGGCCAGCTGGGAGTCAGAACCTGCTCCAAGCAGGGATACCAAAAATTAAGCTTGCTCTTTATGTCCTGAGTCCTGCACTGTGTACTGGCTGTAAAAACAGGTGGAGAAACGTTAACAGATCTGATGGGCCAGAGATTTACCTGTCTCAGGGTGTTTTTAAAGGTTCAGCTCCTCATGTTTGCTGCACTACATCTAGCCAGGATCGTGAGGGGGACAGTGTGCTTATAGCAGCAGGCAGATGGATCTATTTATATTCTCTTGGGACAAATGACAGAGCATAAGCGTTTTATTAAAAAAGTGTTAACCACCACTTAATGCACATCTGCCTCAATCATTTCCAAAACCATCATTCATTTTGTATGAGATACAGAGATGTTTAAAGACATTCAGTGCCAACTTTTCAGGAAGCAGACTTATTGGCAGGAGAAGAACAGAAATATGTTAAAATGAACAGATTATTCTTGGGAGAAATAACAGTCTGGTTTTAAAGGACAAGGAAAACACGTAGAGCAAAACATCTTGTCTGACTTCAGAATCTGGCCTGCTCAGCTCCCATTCCATGGCATATGGTGAATAGTGGTGGATGCAGCTGGGAGATTAATCTTGCTGTAAATCTGTGAGCGTTCTGGCATTGGAGCTCAGCATCAGCAATACCTGATGGGCAGGGCATATCATACAGCAGTACACAGTGTGAGACACTAATGGAAATCCCTCGAGGCAGGATTCTGTTCTCTGAGTTTTATAGTTAATATAAGTTTACAAAATTTACATAGAACAACATCAGACATGCCCATTAATCAGATAGGAGTTGAGAATCTTCCAGTCAAGGAAGGAATTGTTTCTTAATGTGTATTTTCTAGCAGTAACTTGAGCTTCTGAGGAAATAGGGAATTGAGACTAAACTAGAGCCTCACAAACCTGAGATCTACTTCCTGAAACTAGAGCTCACATTTTCTCAGTTTCAGTGGAATGTTGTTACTCATGTGATGTTAATTGCAGTTCTACTACTACTCACATACAGTACCTGTGTGTTAAGTAGGACCCAATCACAGAGCTCAGCAAGGAACTCAGGGCTCCAGATCTCACCATCATCACATCAAATTCATTCTCTGAATTTCCTCCACTTTTCCATTATCAGATGTGTCACTATTACAAATGCATTTTCTGTGAAAGGCAGAGTTGTCTTGAAAGTGACAGTTCTCACAGCAGAACATCACTGAATGAATTAGGTTTTTTAACTGGAAAGTTTGAAACAAAGTCATATTTTCAATTGAGATGTTTGAATATTGTAAGTTCTGACTCTTCAAAATAAAATTATTCTTTTTGATTGACACTGTCAACTCTTTTCAGCCTGAAATTTAATTCCCAGGATGTTTTTACTGTGTGAAGTCTTTCACTAGTTCTGCTCTTAGTCTCATCTGGGTATGAATACAAACAGCCAAACATTTGTATTTCTTGCAAATTCTACTTTTTGAATAGCCCATGTTGTTACTGTCCTCTCCAAAAGAGGAGACCAGACTGGATGATAACAAATGTAATTGTGGCAGGGCCAGTTAGCCCACCATACTCTGCTGCTCCTGTGTACAGAGGCCAAAGAACAGAGCACTGCTCTTCACTGTCAGAGTCCAAAGCCACAGAAACCTCTGGAGCAATGTTTTATAAGGATATTCCATATAGGAAGGTGGTGTTCCTTCAGTGGCAAAAATTCCCTCTGTCCACAGAACCCCAAAGAACATCCTTTGAAGCTTAGGCATGAACAAGGAGCATCTGATCTACTTGCACTTTAAAAATTTAAATTTTTAAATTTACCTTTAAAATGGTAAATTTAAAGCCTTTCCATCAATTTCCATGGAGTTACTCCAGTGTAAATCAGAATCACTCACCAGGATCTGTTCTACTACCTGAAACCACTCCTACATTAAATGCCAATGTTTGTTATGATGGATTTTCTAGAAAAACTTCTCTCTGCCTTCATTAGCATTGGGTCACATTTTCAGGTAATTAAAGAAACATGTGGCATTTTGACCTAAGCTACCTCCTATAATTTCCAGATGTCTCCTCCTAAGATGATCAAAGAAAACAAGGCCTCTCTCACAATCAAGATGTCACACTGTTGACAGTGCAGATGGATTCTTAAATTGCTTCTTGCCTTTTTGTTACTATAGGTTATCCAGGCTCTGTGCTAATAAACATTCTGCTGCAAACAAACAGGCAGCAAAAAATGAATAACAATCATTTGCTGTAATTATAGTCAAGACTATGTTAATCTTAAATCTCTCCCAGAGTACATGTGATGCAGATTCCAGCTAAATAAATATTAATCCTGCCTTTCTTGTTTGTCCCACAAGGCTGTAACAGAAAATAAAGCATGTAAAAGGCACTTGTGCAGTCTCAAAGGGAGGACACAGCAGATCTGGCAGCAGTTCCAGGCAAGCCCAGCCTCTGCAGGAAGGACTGGCAGCTAAGCGCAGTGCAATTACCCATTTCTGAATTCTCAGGGCAGAACCTTGCCAATGACAGCTGGATTTCACTCTAATCACATGTATTTTTCTTTATAAATATATGTAAACTTTCACTTTCACATTTCCAAATCAGCTGATGGCAAAAGGAGTTTATCAAAGACATGGAGATTTCTTTATGGCAAAGTCGGGTGGATTTATAGTGCTCCAGAGAAAAAGCAAAACAAGGTCAAAAACTTAAAGCATCTCTCTTTTCCAGGCAAGTAAAGTAAATTTTTATGGCTGGGGTTTGTTTTTCTTCTCTTGCCACCTTTAAATTACTCCTGTGTCTCCTCAGAAGGCAAAGGGGTGCAGCCCTTTCACCCGCCAGGTGGTGCCACCTGAGTTAAGCCAAGCAGAGCCACCTGCCTGGCCTGGCTTTGGGGCTGTCCAGGCCAGGGCACTTAGTGACACAACGTGGTCACCACAGCTGAGCCTCAGCGTGGTGGCTCGTGGAGACTCTGCAGACACACACCTGATTTCCAGGCCCTGCGTTCTGCGCTGAGGCACAGCAATTTAATCACTGAGGGCTGTGCTGCTCCAAGAACAAGGCAAGCAGATACTGTTCTGCAGGCACAAGCCCCCAGGCCGCCATAGGAAACAACAAAAAGGAGAACCAAACCCTGTTTTTCTAGAGATATTTTGATTTCATTGAATAGCCACACACTAATTTTCTGATGTTTTATGTAAATTACAGCATAAATCTGCTCTGCCTTGGGGCAAAGTTTCTTTTAATGATGTAACTCCCGTTACAGAACAACTAAAACAGTAACTAAAACAGTAAACTGAAATTGCAATGTGGTCAGGGCCAGTTTTCTAGAGCTAAGGGCAGTCTCACCATTCAGCCAAGCTGTCTTTGAATGGCAGAGAGGGCTAAAAGTGTCATGGAAGGACTGGCCTTAGAGAGATCAGAAAGGAACAGGATCACTTGTATCCTTTGAATTAAGCATCTTCAATGCACAGAACATTTGTGGCATAAGCAATTATTTTAGCAATTATAATAAAAATATCCCAAGTACTTGGCACAACATGTTGCAAAAAGTGATTTGCTTTGCTTGTATTTCATAAGCAGATATTTTAAAAGGTTAAACTCAGCTGAGGAAATTAAGACAGAACTTGTCTACTGCTACCTCTGGAGCCTCAGACTGAGATGACCAGAGTAGGGAGACATTCTGGTATGTGTTTTCCATTCAGAATTATGGAAATTGTGAATGAAATAATGGCTGTGAGTCCTTATCACTGAATCAGCAAAGGCAAATCTTCACTCCATGTGCTTAAGTCCTCAGAAAGTTTTCTTTTCCCACTGTTCAGTTTTGCTCTCTTCAACCCTTCTATGCAGTATTTATGTCATAGAAATCAAAGGAATTAAGAGTGCAGCAAGGGAGTTCTTCAACTGACCTGAAGGGATATTTTCTAGATTCAGCTCCTCCAGATGAATAACAATTAATTATCATAAAATGTTTCTGAGGACAACATCTGCTACAAGTTCTTTGGCTTGCTGTTTTGGCATATTCCAGCACTGTTAGAAACAGGGAACTATGAGGGTTCACCACAGTATTTAACAGAAGGTTGTGCTTCTTTTGACTGCTGACACCACCAGATGAAGACATGACTGTAAAATGGGAGAGGCTTGGCTTGGAATATGCTGGAAAGTACAAACCAGAACTAAAGACTGCAGTGTGGCCAGGCTTTCCCACTTCCTGCAGCTCTGCCAACCCAGGTAGCCTTTCAGTGGCAGATGGAGATTAGTTTCCATCTCCATATGGAATATTTCTTTCACTCTACTTTTCAGTCTAGGCAATTGTCTTAGTTCTGCATGTCAAGTGAAGGAGATGTTTAGTTCAGTCCCTATTTAGCTGTGGTCTTTAATGCTACTGGGCACAAGCAGGGAGAGAAAATCTGGGGGTTTGCTGGCACCTGAGCTGGTTTGTCTCAATAACTCCTCATGCACTTCAGCACAGGAGCATTTCTATTGGGGTCCTAAGGTCACAGGTTTAAATACTGCTTGAGAGGAGGCCTGAACACAATCAATCCACTGACACTCTGGCTGTGCATGTGTGAAGACAATGGTGGAAAAAAAGACCACAGCAGACTGTCCTTGTTCATCAAATTAAGTTCTTCAAACTGTGCTGTGGCCAGTGTTCAAAACACTTTTCCGGGACATATGAGCATTAATTAGAAAAAGAGTCATACAACACCATACTTTGTTTTATAATTTGTCCTTTCAGTCCTTGATGCCAAGCCCATCCTTCCCACCATCACAACAGAGTTCACCTCTGGTACTACACATCTTCTCAGCAGTTCTGTCTCTCCTCCCCACACACACACACAGCAGTAGAAGCAGGATTCAGAGCCCAGCTTTAGGAACACAAACAAGCTCTCACCAGCCAACGCCACCCCCGTTGTGCAGCGCGACCCAGGTGGCTCCTCTGAACGCGTCTCCCACGAAGTTCTGCACTGCCATGTCTGGGAGGAGAGCAAAGGGGTTACTGCTCATGGGCCATGCTCATTTTTGTGCTGTGCTCTCCCTCCTCCCACCAACACCTCCACTGGGGCTGTGGGAAGGCAGGGTTGGAGGCAGGTTTTACTCACAGCTTCTCTCACAGATGCACACTTATTGTATTTGCGGGAGCCCTCGTGGCGGGAAGGAATGATGAACCTGACCCTGTGTTCTCAGAAGGCTAATTTATTATTTTATGATACTATATTATATTAAAGATTACTAAACTAAACTATGCTAAAGAATACAGAAAGGTTACTTACAGAATGCTAAAAAGATAATAATGAAAGCTCATGACTCTCTCCAGAGTCCTGACACAGCTTGGCCCTGCTTGGCCATTGAGTCAAAACAACTCACACCAGAAACCCAATGAAACAATCACCTGTGGGTAAACAATCTCCAGACACATTCCAAAGGAGCAAAACACAGGAGAAGCAAATGAGATAATCATTGTTTTCCTTTCTCTCTGAGGCTTCTCAGCTTCCCAGGAGAAAAATCCTGGGCAAAGGGATTTTTCAGAAAATGTGAATGTGACACGCACTGAACATCTCAGTCCTGGGAGGAACAGGCAAGAGAGATTTGTCTCCCACTCTGCCCTGACTTTGGAGGGAACAATTTTACACTGTGGGTTATGAGGGTGCTGGTAATTCCTGCATTTGTGCTCCCTCACAGGCAGCTGAAGGAGCTGCCACTCTTCAGCTCTGAGATGCTTCAGGCTCTAGAGAAATACAATGCACTCCCCTTTGGGGTACTTTGTCATGGGAGAACAGGCTGGACACATCCATGTGTGTGGATTCAAAATGAGTGGGACACCTGGAACACTGCACACCTTGCAGTTCTCACTAGTCTGAAATATTTCCAGATTGTAGTGCAGAGTTACTTCAGCCCTGTGCAGAAAGGCAGCCTAAAGCTAAGGAGTTGCATTTTGGGGACACAGTTGGGATGAAAATTATATCCATCCCAATTCTCTGAACATGTCGAAATTTTACCCTGGACAGGAACTGCTGAAACTCCTAAGAAGGTTATAAGAGTAAAATTTACTGAAAACATCCAGAGTTAATTCAGAAAAGATTCAATACATAATTTGCCATATTTTTAACAGGAAAAAAAAAAGGAGAAAAACAATGATATCCCCAGCAGCCACATCTGCAGACCCACAGTTATGGGCCTGATGGAAAAATGAGTTCACTTGAGTGCTAATCTATGTTAAACCCTTTCAAAAGCTCCATTATGGCATCTTTTATCTGACATTATGTCACTTTAAGAATGCAATTATCATAATTACAGTGCTGTCGAGATTGAATGGGAGAGATCTGAATCACCATCTTCTATAATGTACAGATAAGAGTGGAGCTTGGACAAGGAGTGAACTAACAATGCAATAACTTGCTGCTCCTTGGCTTTGATAAAGGTCACTGGCTGCAAATGTCTGTGCTGAAATACACTTTGCAGAGCAGCAATGACCCCTCAGGCTGAGGTACTTTAAAACAAAATGAGACAAATATTCTGGAAATGTCCTGTGTGTTAAAGAGGAGTAAATTTCACCTGAACCAGGTCAGAAGTTGTGTTAGAACAACAGGATAGATAGGAGAGAGGAAGACTATGATGTTCTTTTATTGCCTCCAGAGGCTCATCTGGTAAAACAGATTTAGGCTGGGTTCTAAAGACCAGTGATATCAGTGGCCAACAGGCTTTAGATAAGCCCTTGAAGAAGGCAAATGGATCACATAAATCACAAAATGCAAAGAAAATCACAAAGCATGATAAGCAATGGGGTTTAGCAAGCCTTGCTTCTATTGCCGTCTTCTGAGGGCATTGCCTGATGATTACTTCTGTTACTAAGATGGAGACATTACTTTGAATTTCTGTTCTTTGTGCAGCTGCACCATTTTCTCTCAGCTTGTCAGAAACAAACATTATTCAAGGCATCTATTTGCTCTATTAGAACTAGCCAACATGCTCTAAAAGTGTTGAAGTGGCACTGATGGACACAGTTAAAAGCCTCATTTCACCAGGAAATCCAGTTAACAGGGAACTACTCTCCTTGAAATTGAGCCATAATTTGGTTCTATTATGAATTCCCATAATGGAAGTAATTCAATATGCTCAACTTCCTCTATCATAATTTCTCCTTCTACAGCAGCAGATCCTCCAATCTCACACCTCTTTGTGATTGTCAGCTCATGACATAGAGAAACACCACAGGGCTAAAGCTATTACCCAAATTTCCACTTTACAGATGGAAAATTGAGGAAGATTTAGGATTAAAAAGTGCTTAGTGCTTTATCCATTTTTTTAGGTCTCCAACCTGATATTTCTTGAGTTTCTTTCTCTAAAAGATGGCTTCACAAACTGAAAAGCAGAGTCTGGTTAGCTCAGGTCATTTGTGCAGATTTAAAGGCTCCTTTTGTAGAGCAAATCTACATTTGCCCACAGTCACACTTTAAGTGAGCAGCAAGGCCTGGCTTTTATTCTTATGCCTTTACTATCAATATTTCCTCATGACCAGAAAAGTTCCTTTCAGAAACTCCAGACTGAGTCCTCAGGCAGTGGAATGAAAACAGCTGTGAGCCTCTTTGCTTTCAGCAAATTATTATTATAGACCTGATTTTGAGCTTGTGGATTCCAAGGAAATCAGGCTGTAATCAGATCACCCGTTTGAAATAGTGAGATTCCAAATTCAAATCAAGCAGAAGATACAATCCTCTGAGACTGCTCTCCATTTGCATTCAGATACATCTGGTGCATTTTCATGGAATTTCCAGCAGTGTTCAGGACCTCTCCTATGTAACCAGCTCCACATTCGTGTCTGTATTGTTAAAATCCCACAAAGCTTCTCGGGAAATCTGATTAATTGGGATTAAAGGGTGTTTTTTAAACAAAAACATTTTAAAAATGTCGCATTAAAAAAAAGGCTATTTCTGTTTTAAAGCCATTTCCTTGCTGGCCTAGGCAGACATACCTCAGCTGTTCCACTGACCTGCACAAAAGGCTGATCCATCATAAATGTTGGATGTTTCCCTGAAAGGGCTGTCAGTCCCACTCACATCGTGGTGGTCTCTGCTGAGGACCACTGGAGCCTGGAAAAAGCCAAGGACAAGACAGTGGAAATCCTTCAGACTGACACTGCTACTGAGGACCATTATCTGCTCAATTCAATTCTGTCTTAAGTCTTAATATTTGGGGCCCTGCTAAGGAGTTACAGTCCCTGCTTTGTGCTCTCTGCAAATCACAGAATGATATATTGTGCTTGTAGGTGCCCAAACAGAAAATTAGACAGTCTCATCATGAAACACAATTTCAGAGAGTTTCTAAACTCACCTCTCTCCTGTGACAGAGCAAAATAGTGGTGGCAGGCAGAGAGGACTGAGCTCTAACACAAACTGGTCCCATGTAAATGACAAACACTTCTGCTCTCAGTGCTTGAAGCTTTCTCCTTTCCCACCTGCCTCCCCAGCCTCAGATATTAAACACAATTAGCAGACCATATGAAGACAAAAGAGACAAACCTTAATCTTCCCTTCAGAAATGGCTCGATTAATAGCCACAGCTATGGACACACGCCCCTTCTGATCAGAATACAAGATTCTGGCTTGAGAGCCAACGACCTGGAAAAGAAAAATGACAGAGGGATAAGGTTCTCTGCCACTGGCTTATCTTCAGGTCCCAGATGAGTGGAGTCACAAGAGTGACCCCTTTCCTTCCATAGAAGAAAGTGCAGATTATTTCTTCACCAACGTCCAGCTTCCAGGAAAAAAAAAATCAAATCCCTCTTTGAACTTAGTTTTATCTTCACTCACACAATCCATGAGATGTATTTCTGTATTCAGTTGCCTCTGCCCAGTAAATTCCACTTTTTAATTTAACCTGATTGCTAGGCTATAATCCTCCTATCAACAAATCCCTTCCCAACAGCTGAGAAGCAGAGGTTTGGAACTGGTGCTGGTGGGCTGGAAGAGAAATGAAATGTGGCAAAGAACATCTGTCCTGCACAGCTCTGCTGTGCTTCCAGATTAGGAGAGCACATATGAGCTCTACAGCATCACTTTTGGCTTCACAGGGAGAGCCTGCCTGAAAAGGAAAGCAAAGGATGATCCACTGGTGCCCTGCTTCCCACAGGACAGAAGGATGGCAGCTCTTCAGCCCTATCTCCTGTTTTGGAAAGGGTTTGGGAACTGCACCTGTGAGGAGCTTGGTCCACAGCAATGCCAAGAGGAGTATTTTGAATAGCCCTGTGAAAGAAAGGTTGTTACAACTGAGGTGGAGAGTGAATCACAGATATGTTTCACTCCAGATACAAGAGCAGATATTACCTGATTATTTTAATATTTCCAGATGAGAAAGTGAAGGGGAAGAGCTGCTTCAGCTCAACCTTAAATCCTGCTGTGAACGAAGGGTTTCAATTGTCAGCCCCAAGAGCTACAGACTGTGTTTTCATTCCTGTCCATGCCTGCTTTTCACCCCAGCACTCAGTTCCAGGAGCAGGCACATCTGCTGCAGGAGGTTGTGCACTTACCAAGCTGTGCCTGCCGGCTTCCCGAATCCAGCGGATGTTGTCATGGTACTGCTGCTTCACAGATGTGCTCACTTGGGAGAGAAAACAAGGAAAAATACAGCTTGAAAATTATTGCAATGTGTTCTAAATTTATTTTAATTCATCTGGCAGCACTAGGGAGTCACATTCTGCTCTCAGATACAAGCGTGCATATAGGAAATGCTGTATAAAGTTCTCTGTGCAGCAACTGCATCATGTATTTAGAGAAAGGTAACAAGGTGCCACTCAGGGCACAGTTGGAATGGTAACTCCCATTTGGATCTTCAGCAAACTAAATTAAAATGAAATGTGGTTTGCATGTACTGCCCATTTTTGGTCACCTGTTTTACTGCCTACTAAATGCCAATCTATCACTGATCTTTGCTAAATTAGTTGTTTCATCAAACTCCATGACATTGGGTACTGCAATCCAGTTTTGTACCATGATAAGTTACACCAATGGACATCATATCTGGGATACAGATTTACAGCACAGCAGTTATTCTGCACAATCTGTTCCTTGGATGTTTTTGTACCAAGATAGAACTGAGGTCTTTTACCCAACTAAGAGGTTTGTTGCCTCATATTTCTATGGAACAAAAACTGCACAGGAAAATTTATTATGTGGGGTTACTTTATACATAAATCCACCCTGCACCTTGTTTAGATGTATATGTATATGTTACCTAAGAAGATGTATATGTATGTTACCTAAGAAGACAATTATATATAATGTCAATTATATATATAATTTAACATATATATAATGTTAAATTATATATGTTAGCATTCCCCAGCTTCTCTTTTCATTTATATCTGCCTCATTCCATCTCAATCAGGCAAACTAAAAAGGAACAAGGACATATTTCAAGTGAAAGACAGTGAAATATGGTACATATCAGTCAGTCACATGGTGACCTCAGCACAATCAGCTGCCTCCAGATGCACAGCACCATCTGTAGTGAGTCACAAAAGGGTTAAGGGGTAAGTAATGGGACAGAGGTGTTTTGCTGTCCTCATTTAGGAAGTTTTGCAGCTCAGATGGGATTACAGTGCCTGAAGAAGTTGCTGTCTGTAAGCTCTTTGTCTGTGGGCTAAGCTGTGCCACATTACCTTGCCCTGAGAGTCACAGTCAGCTCAGCTGGCCTGTGACAGCACAGGGACCTGTTCATGCCCTGGAGCTTCAAGGCAATCATCTCTGCAGATGCCAAGACAGAATGTTCTCTTTCCAGCTCTCATCCCTTTTCATGGCAAATTATAACATACAGATAACTTATGTTTCAAAGTCAAGCTGGAGAAACTGCACACTGCTAACTTGAAATTGTCCCTGAGAAGAGTGTTTGGAATACTGCTGCTGCACTAGGCAGCATGACAGCAGTTAGGCAGGGTAAAACTAGAAAAAGGAAAGAGGAAAATGTTAGAAGCTCACATTGAACCTGTGTTAAACACATTGTTTAAGGGAAATGAAAAATATGCTCATTCCTGCAGAGACAGCCCTTCCATACCAAGAGCTTTAATGATCCTAAAGAGACCTGTCAGTGCTTGAGGGGCTGGCTTCAAGTGATAGCTGCTAAACTCTGCAATGAGGATTAACATGTCAGCACTTCACTTTGCAGGGAGTGAAAGAAGAAACAGCTGCTAGTGCTGTCCTAATAGGATTGTGCTGCCACTCAGAAGCTTTGAGGAAGCAGCCTCTAGCAGGTAATGGGCACTGTTCACTTAGGTTACTATAGATGTGTAATGGGAGTCCATTGGAATATCTCTAAAAAAACCAACCAAAAAAACCCCAAAACAATAGGGAATGGGTTCCTTTCTATCACTTTTATAAGCTCTATCAGAGAACACTTTGCATATTTTATACTTCACAGTGCACAGACTTACAGAGAAGATCTTACCAGAGGAAAAGATCTACAGAAGAGAAGCCTGATGAGAATACTGGCTACAAGGACCTATCCCAACACAGCACATCTGTCCCTTCCAGCCAGCTCCAATAAACAGTTGGATTTCATCAGTTATCCATGGGGAAGTGAGGAATACTCCCTTTTATTTAGTCTTATTTGCTGCAATTGAAAAAAATCTCACAATTTTTTTTAGAAAGACTTGATAGTAACTCCATCTATCTCATTTGCTAAATTGCTGCCTTCACCTTCCCTTCCCAACAGGAATGTGTTTTGAAGTCAGGCAAGCAATTATATTGCTTCTGGTATTTCATAGGCCCTTGTACACACCTAGGGTTTAAAATATACTGAAAAGCATTGTGTACCTAGAGGAATTGTCCCAAGGAACACAGAGACTGGCTCTCTTAGAGAGATTTACATTGTTATGCATCAGCTCAGCCTTCAAACTACCACAGAGGTCCTAAATCCAAGTTACACCCCAATCATCAGGGCTGCCCCTCTCATGAAAAGGCATTCTCAAAAGCTCAGGTAGCTTAGAAGTAGAAGCAGATAATAAAATTACATAAATCTCACAAACTCTGAAAGAAATTCATCTCCACAAAAGAAGAAGAATGGTTAACAGTGGACTTAAGGCCCAGTTAAAAGTTTAGACTTGGAATGCAGCAGAGTTCAGCTCTGTGGAGTTTTCACAAAGTTTTTAGAACAGATTCTTTCATAAATTTCAAAGGTAGGCTCAGATTTCAGATATGTATGTGTGTGAAGCTATCCAGACCCTAAAATTTGGTCAAAACCCAGGCCTCATAGAAAGTGGACTGCAAGTGGATTATTCAAGAATATGTATGCATGAATGTCTATTTTCTGATCAAATTCTGTTTTTCTTTCTCTATTAATCAAGTTCCCATTGTCCTGTCAAATTTAACAACAAATCAAGTAGTAGCCTTGCCCTTAAGCCTGTTTCCATCTGTTGAGATTTTTATACATATTTTTTTCATTTAAATTAAGAATATACAGGCAATTGTTCAATGCTTTTTGTTTGTGCAAGAGACTTCTCTCCCCAGCTTTACATTACATCCATATAAACACCCACATACTCCTGTACACAGAGTAACTGATTCATTTCCCAGTCCTGCAATGCAAACCATCCAAAGGTCATAGAATGGTTCAGTCCTGAGAGAAGATTTCTGGAATCTGCAGTGCATGGCAGAAAAATTACTGCAGATTTCTGAACATAGATCCAGCAGTACAGTAATGAATTTCACCCTCCCTTCAATAAAGCCAAGGGATCAGGCTTAAAAACATTGGAGTTTCAATACCCACAGAACAGAGTAGGCACTTCTGGGTTATTGCAATGTGCTGGTTTTGCATTAAACACAACTCATGCTCCAGTGGTATTTTTTGAAAATGACACCTAGGGAAAGATCAGGAGAATAGACAGAACCAAGGACCTTGCATGGTCAGACACACTGTACCAATAATTCACCTCTTGGGAGGAAAGGGAGGCTGGACACCAGCCTTACATCATAGGAAGAGAAGAATAGTTTCATTCCAAATGAAAGACATCTAAACAGGATATATCCTTTACAAAAATACCACCCAGTGTTCTCCCAGTGCTGATTGTTCCTGAACAAACAGGAGAGCATTCAAAATTTTCACACTTCTAATTGTAATTCAATGCCCTTCATGAAAAAAAAAAAAACAAAAACAAACAACAAATATTTCAATATTACCAGGGAAAAAGTTATTATGCTCTTGTTCTCAAAATATGGTTTGTGTTTCTGATCCATTTCCTTTTGATCTGGAAGAATTCCTCAGAATTCAAGGATTCTGTTTTGGATTCTGGAAAGCACAAAGCTGGTGCTCAAAACAGAAGAGCTGAGGACTTCAGTGCTTGGGGACACTGACAAACCTTTGACCCTGCTGTCTGGTAAGTGCAAAGGTAAGGAAAGGTGGAGGGCCTTCCTCTCCATCCTGGGACACCAGCATTAATGTTTGCTGACACAAAATTAGCTTTGTCTCAGTTCCCATTCATAAGCAGGGGATATCAGTAATAGCCCATTTACGGGGATGTGGAAGAGTGCAATTCCTAGATCCTAGAGTAGCACACAGAGGCATGCAGGTGTTCCAAACTGGTTCTACCAGTCAGTAGAAATAGCTGTCAATCTATTAACAAATGCCAAAAAAGATCTCAAAATTGTAATCACAAAAAAATGACACTGGATGGAGCACCACACCCAGGAAATCTGGGTTTCCTGTCACTGATCTCCTTGCTAACCTCCTGAAAGCCTCCCTAGGTTTTCATGCCTCATTTACCTCTGAGACAGGGGCAAAACAATTTGACTCCTTAAATTACTCTTGGAGACCTGATGGTGAAAGATGCTGATTGCCTTAAAGTTTCAAGGCAACAAAGTTTAAAAACACCTGTAACAACTAGAAAAGCTCTTAGCCAGAATTGCTTTGGGATGAACATCCCTGGTGGTTTTCTGTTTTACCTACAGGCTGCCCTCCTAGTAGGAGTTTAGACAGCCTCAAGACTTCCTGCTTACATGGAAGCTGGAAGACCCTGCTTTCCATGTTTTCAGCCAAAAGCTAGCACACATTTCAGCTCTGGGTTTCCTTTTGTCTCCAAAGCCCCCAGGGAGGGGTGTGGGATGATGCCTCACCTCCCTGGCGGATGGAGTCCTCCAGCACTGCCATGGCAATGGAGTCAGTGGTAGCAAGGTCCCGTGGGTCACCTGAGGTACAAACCCAGCGGAATGGCCCAAATCCCAGGGAAAAAATGTCCCTGGGAAGAGAACGTGTTTCATTAAGAGATAGTTGAAATTCTTTCCTTATTTATCCTGGCTGCTAGCAGTGCTTTTTCTTTCATTAGCTGGAGACAGAAGAATTTGAAACATTTTCAGTGCACTAATCTAAACAGAAGCATCAAGGACCATTAACTGAGAAATTAAACAGTGGTGCTTCATGCAGCCATCCATTGGTATATAAAAGTATAGTCAGGCCAGAATTCTGATAGTCATGTTGGACAGTTAATCAAGTGCATCATCAGATGAATTGCAGCTTTTCTTCTATTTAATCAAATATACTCTCCCTGCTGCCTGGTCTGTGTGTCCTTAACCCAGGCTAGCCCTGAGTGCATCTACACTGTCAAACAAGGGCAGGTTCTGACTGAGTGCCTGAGTCCAGACTCATTTGCTGCCCACATTGTTTATGTACAATAGCAGGACACGCTTCACTTGAGGGCCGGAAGAAAAGATCTAATCTGGTTGGGGCCTTACTCTGTGCTCAGGCTCTTATTCACATGGCACAGGCAAGCTAAGCATGAGTCAGAGGAAAATGAGTTACAAATCCAGTCCCTCAGCAGATCTCCTGAGCTCAGCTGTTTCCACAAGCAGCGTGTACAGTGTGGGTAAGAGGCACAGCTGGTAACACAGGCAGAAGAGTGTCCTGTTTCCATCATGCTTTTAACTTCAGGGCACATATAAGGCTTGGATGATTTGGAACTGATCTCTATTGCTCTGAAGAGACAAGCCCTCAGCTTTCAGCGCCTAGAAGTGAAGTTGCCTCTAGACACAGTTTGAGGCTGTGACCTGGCTCTTCTTGAGCAGAACTGCTTAAGGAAAAGTCACACAAAGACAAAATGCAGTTACTCACATAAAGGAGTGAAGAATGTTGATTTTATAATGGCTAGCCTACACCAATTCTGGCATAACACTTGTGAGAGCCATTTTTCTACTGCTGTTGCCTCCTTTTGATCATTTATCATTGCAGATCACTGTCAGTCTGCCCTAATCTCTGTAGTACTCTCCCTCTGAACAGAGGGAGTCACAAGGTACTTGACAGCATATTCCCAACTCTGCCCAACATACCCCATGATGTGCTGAACATAGGAAGGATATCGAAATTCTGTCTTATCTGCTCCTTTTTTTGCAACATCAGCACCTATAAAAGAATTTTAGTAGTTAGCCACTCGATGGAGGAAAACTATAAAATGCAAACCCAGACTGCACACAAGACCCTATGAAGGTTGTATCTCAGCCAGGGAGGGCCAGGGGTCTCAAAGGACAAGACAGAAAGAAGGAATAAAGATTAGAATTACAGTGGCCAACCCTATCCTGCTTCACATGCACAGCTGGGAAGATACATGAAGGATTGTCCTCATTTCCACCTACAACTCCAGGATCTACTCACCAGCTCTCTGAGCTTCCAAGAGAAAAGCATTGCCATAATCCCAGAAAAACATGCCCTTATCAGCTAGTTTGTTAATAGCAGCCACATGCCTCTTCAGACTGAAATAAAGAAGGAAACAGTTATTCTGGATGAAATATGAAAAAGGATAATATCATTAACTAACCAAAGGCATGGGAGTAGGAGGAGACAGAGGGAATGGAAAGACCTCAGATAAATGCAAGCATCAATCCACAAGACATCAATTGAGATGCTTTCAGTCTCTGTAGCACCTGGTATCCTCAAATCCTGAAGGGATTTACAGTCATTGAGGAAACTTCACTAAACAGCAAAGAGGTGCCACATCTTTCAGCCAAGCAATACAGCCAGCTCTGGGGATGGAAGCTGATAACAAAAAACAGCTGGCACAAAACTGCAGAACAGTGTAAGTAGTTCACAAAGCAAGCAGAGAAAAAACCTGAAAAACAGAACATCACTGTTCTGGCCTCTACCTTGGCCCAAACTGCCCAAATTACCCTTTCTTTCCAGTTCTGGACTGTACCCCCTCACTGCATGCCTTGAAGAGCACCTAAACCCAAAGATTAGGAAGATGAAAGACCAAAACCTTCACCTCTCTTGTACCAGTGCCCGGAATTTCGCTGGGTTGGAGGAGAGGAGCTGCTTTCCCTCCTCAAAGCTGAGCTGCACTGGGTAGTACCCCCCGTTGAATGGGTTGTGGCAGGAGGTCTGGTCAGAGCCCAGGTCAACCAGCAGCTCTCCTGTTGTGTCCAGCTCATGTACCAGCCTCTCCCTAGGGAGGACAGAAAATGAACACAAGGGTGAAGATCTTCTTTCTGACAGCACACTTTCATGAGCATCTAGAGTAACGTACCCAGCACTATATTTAATGTCTCTTCCAAGTTTGGGAACTAATTCCACATTGACCAAAACGCCAGAGCATTAATGTACTCATTATCCACTCACACTACTCACCACAGATCTACCACATTCCCATGGTAACCCAAACTGAGGGCAATTTTATTCTTTCTTGCTTCTCTAGAAAATAATAAAAATATTGGTTGAAGAAAATGCACCTCGTTCTATCTTGAAATGTACAAATCACACACAGAATCAAACCCAGGGAAAAAAAAACAAACAAAAAAAAGGCTGTATGTTGTTTTCAACACTTATTTCAGAGACAAATCTTTCAACATTTACATAATTGCTAATCATGGATTCCATGAAGCTTGAGTGATGCTGCAAGTGTAACATTAGTTGTAATTGCTCCATGAATATTCATGAAACTAAATGAAGACAAGTTTAACATGTACAAATGATGTGCAGAATTAGTAGTCACTAATAAGGACTTCTGCAGCTTGGGAAGTTGGATGCACATTCCAAAGCAGACCTGGAATGAGGTGTTCCTCAACCCCTCCTAAGTGCAGACTACAATGGCACAGGGCAGAAAGATGTGAGGGCAGGGTTAGGAAGCAGAGCTAAACTCACAGAGGTGGGTTACGAGTCATACCTAAGGCGAGCAATGCAGTGGTCCAGGTTGTTAGAGATTTCCATCAGCCACCCCTGCTTGTGGCGTTTCAGAAGTGCTGCTTCATCAACCTAAGAGAAACGGCAGAGACCTTAAAACTCCTGTTTCCCCCATGCAGACATTTTTACCTTTAGTTTTTCAATTAACCTGCAGAAAAAAGTAACAAAAAAATAAAGGCAATAGCCCTACTATTACCTAGAGTTATACATATATATAATAAAGATATATATATATATTTTTATATATATAACCATTCTTCAAATGCTTATTTTTCATTTCTGATTTTTTTAGCTTTTTGTTCTCTTTTACACCAGGGTCAAAGCAAGAAATATACTTTTTTGATACATCACTTCCCAAAATATTTTGTCAATCAAAATTTATCCTTGAAATTGTATAAGAGATAATATAAGTATTACGTATTTTTTGTGAAAACAATATTTTTTAATAATTAAGAAACTATTTTCATTGATCAGCCTAGAGAGACATTTCTGCCAGGCTGCCCAAGATGAAGCTATGGTTTGCTGAATAAAATTAACCCTCACTTTTGTTTTGGACTTCTGGTTAAAAACCCCAACCAAATATGGAAAGAAAAGAGGAAAGCATTTTCCTGTCCCAGCTGCCTAATGCCACTGAAAAATAGCACAGAGCAAAACAAAACTAAGTCTTTAATTCCCTCTTGCTTGAACTTTGAAGCTCCAAATAAACTCAATCCCAAATCTGTGCTCTCTCCTGGGCTCAGCTTCTGTGTGTGCCAGTGTGTACGTGCCTAAGAGACAGCTGGACAAAAATATAAATGGATGGACAAGCGATGGAGGCTTTGGCACAATTTCCATATCAATGGTCCAATGTACAAGCGTGCACATCATTAATACATTTATAATGAGCTATCAGTGGCATAAGGCAAGAGGCAAAATTAATTTAAACCCATATTCTGTGGTAGCAACAGATTTAAACCCCCCACAGTGATGTGTGTGCACGAGAACACACAACCTGAGCATCTTCTAGTATTTCATTAAAGCATTTTTTTACTTCCCTATAATCTTGCCCCATCATTTTAATTCTTTCTCATTCAGAAGGTATTTATATGTAAATTAAATAAATTCTGTATTCAGGAGTTGCTTGAACACCAGGAAACCTTTTCTTTCCCAATTATTTTTAGTACAGGACACCATCCATCATTTTTCACATCAGTAATGAAGACTATCCTTCCCAAACCCCAGATTATGATAATAACAGTGTCACTGCCAATGGAATTATTCAATAAAGTCAGATGCCATGGGGGACAGCTTCTTCTGAGATATTTAAATCAGCACAGGAGGAAAAATATTAAGTGGTCTGTATGAATTACAGGAATTGGGTTCATTTAAATCCCCACATAATACAGATCAGATCTATTTAAATGCTACCACATCCTAAATATTTTACTTTAGTTCCTTCTGACATTCGTAGTCTTTCACAGACTTGCTGGATCAAGAAAACTCACATCCTTTGAACCACACTTTCAAAAATATGCTCAGTGTTGGATCAGCATCTCAGTAATTTAAAAAATTGCATGAAGAGGATGAGCTAATATTGCCTCCAGTGTAACCCCAGAGAGCCCAGTGCAGCTCAGAGGAGATATCTGGCCCTCCACACAATTATTTCATAAAATTACAACCAGCTTCCTGTCAAACAGGAGAGGTAAAATACTTGCAGCACTAATCCCTTCTGTCAGAGCTTCGGAAGCCCTGGCTGACAAAATGATCTCTTGCACAATTCAATGTCATTTGCATAAATAGTTCCTTAAATAAATAATATGTACATATATATAGCTATCCACATGTGCTCCTGAGACTCATTTCCGACAAGGATCATCTCACAGGAGATAAAAACCAGGCAAAATTCAGTCTCCTGAACAAAATCATCTGCAGCCATAGAGATGAAAAGGACAGAGGATGGCTGTGAATGGCATTCACTGAAATCTTGCCTTTGTATTCCAGCATTTGAAAGACCAGGATGACAGAAGTCTGAATAAAGATAATTTATTCATTAATAATTTATTTGATAGTAAATTGAATAAATTTATTTCATCTGCAGGGAGTATCTGATGAGATCTCAAAGATGCAAAACCCAGGTGCTAACAAAACCACCTTTGCACCCTTACTGTAAAGCTGATGAAGCCCAAGCCTTCCATGGAAGACGTGAGGCAGCCAGAGCAGCCAAGGTTACTGCACATGACGTGGGCAGTCTGACCCACTATGTTTTGAAGTTTAATTGTAACTAAAATGGGTCAGATTGTGATATTCTTTCCACTGCAGTGTGACATGCCCACAGCAGAGGTTTCCCAGCTAACTGTCTATAAATGACTTTAGCTGAGAAAGCCAAGCTCCTACTCCAAATGTTCAAATGGCTCATCTGACAGCATCATTCTGCATCATTTGTGAAGCAATTCTAAGTCCATATCTTCGCAGTCTGATCCAATGAGCAAATGAGTAGAGAGGGGAAAAGCAGTGAAAAATGTTCAGTAATGGAAAAAAAGAGACTTCTCTTCGAAAACAGTATATTTTCTGAGTTTGGTTTGCCAGGGTTACTTCAGGAACCTGTCAGATCAGAAGAATGAGAAGACAGAAGGACAGTGGCACTGCTCTCACCTCTGCAATGACCCCCACACAGCCAGCAATGACTGCAGCCTTGGCCTGGGCCCCGCTCATCCCTCCAAGGCCAGAGGTGACAAACACCTTCCCAGACAGGTCCTCTGCCTTCAGGTACCGCCGGCCTGCGTTCAGCACTGTGAGCTGCACACAGCAAACACAGCCATCACCAGCAGCCCTTGCACTGCAGTCCTGACATTTAAACAGCTTCTGTCCCTTTAGCAAACACACTTTGAAATTCTGGGGTCATCAGCACCATGAAACACTTTAACCATTGAAGAAGGAAATATGTTTCAAAATGATGTTGTGAACCATCTGTCCTCATTATGCTTATTTCTCTCACCATGGAATAAAATAATCAGTGGTTCCCAACACGCTGCTCTTGCAATAGAGAGACTTAAGGGTGGCTGCAAAGGACAGCTAAGGAAAACAGCCAAGAAAATATTTTTATATAACACATATATCAATTCATACTTCACATATTGTAGCTGAATATGAGCTCAGATTGAGACCTTGATTGCAAATCCCTTCAAGTCTGTGTTCTGGATAAGACATATCTAAGTGAAAAATTAATTTTTATGGAGCAGGCAATGAGAATTTCTTTGGTAACCAGAAGTTCCTCTCACAGCAATCCAACCCACTCCCATAGGCAGCCACCAGGGGAGAAATCCTCCTCCAAGAGGTGCTGACAGAGCTTTTCCCAGGCCCTTACCACAGTCCCATGGACAATTCCCTGAGGCCCAATGTAGCAGTAGCTCCCTGCAGTCATCTGACCATACCTGGGGACAGCAAGGAACACAGCGACACCACACATCGCTCAGCTGGCACTTGTGTTTCCAGTACAACAAAAAACCCTCTGAGCTTCACTTTGTTGTTAAAGGTCTGCTGTTACCAAATTCTCAACTTAGAGTTTTACCATTAGCAATGCACCAACATATTTCTGGAGGAGTGTTTAGCTCATTAAATGGAGTTCAAAAGTACACGATTAAAACCTGAGTGTAAACCTGTCTTGGTGCTCAACACAGTGACTGGGACCAAAGGACTCTCTCTTTCACCTCACTGGAATCTCTGTGTCATTGGGTTTCAGTGCACTCGTCCCTCTCAGACACAGGGCCACTGTGGGAGCTTTTAGCCCAGGGTGGTTGACCACATTCATACTAAATTCCCACAGAAGTGGGGCAGCTCTTTGGTTGTTTTAATTTATTCTCTCTTTGGTCCACAAAACAGTGACAATCTTGTGCTCATCAACAGTAGAAGAGTACATAAAAACCATTAAAAAATGATCACTTTCTACTTCAAAGTTTCTTTCAGCATGAAGGAATGTTTTATAACTTGTGTTTTCCATAGACTGCAAAACAACCACTGAAAATTAGAACTAGCAAGTGCTTTAAGTGGGTTATGATTAAGACTTTAGGCTATTGTTCTGCCAAGTCTCACACATAAACCTAATATTAATTCCTAACAGACCTCAATTACATCCTTATATATGTGGCTGAACATAACTCAAACTCCGAAGTAATTCCATTTAAGTGTGCATTAATGCTTTGCAGCATCAATACTTTATGCAGGACAGTTGAAATGCATCTCCATTAGAAATTTTAACCAGTCACTGCTTGATGTCTGAATTATATTTTAGTCAAGTATTTTATATATTTTAATAGTGAGTGATCTTCTTACATTGTTACACCCAAAGCAAACATCTTCTCATATTCATCTCTGGAGGAATAGTTGGGAATAACCTAAGAAAACAATCAAAATAAAATCCACATAAGCAAAATAGAGGTTTAAGCAGGTCTTTTAAACAGCCTGAATTTCTTTAACTATTTCTGTAACTATTACATAAGCAGAAAAACATTAGAAACAGGAGGAGTAATCCAGGTGTTTTATTTCATGTATTCTAGTGTTAGAAAAAAGGTGTCCAGTCTTCCTGGCGCAGTAACTGCCACACAAGTTTTATGGAGAGCAGTTCCCCAGCCACAAAACCAACCTGTGGGGGAATGGATGTTGAATGGCTCAAGAGACTGGCAAGGAACCAGTATTTCCACTTGGCCACCGTGCCTTCCACACAAGCAGTCCAGATATCTGAGCCTCTGATTTAATCCTGTTTGCTTACTGAGGGCTTTTAAACCTTCCAGAGTGACCCTAGCGGAACTACCTGGGGCAAGGAAGTGTCTCAGACTCAGTCAGAACAGAGTTTTTCTAACAAGGAGGAGGTTGTTCCCTCCATCACTGCAGATCAGCACCCGTGAGGTGACAGCAGCTGCGCTGGAAAAAATGCTGCAGAATTTGGACCCCAGATTCTCTTGTGTGTTGCAGTAAATTCAGACAGTATAAATCATATTTTAACTCAGCCAACACTTGAAAATGAAACCGAATATGAGGGAAAAGAAGACAAGATGCTAATACCTACCATGCCATTGGTAATGATTAAACGAGGAGCACGCTGGTGGCTGGGGAAGAGCCCCAGGGGATGCCCACTGTACATCACCAGTGTCTGCTCTTCTGTCATCTCTGACAAATAGTGCATTACCAACCAGAACTGAAACGAAAAGCAAGGAAAAGAGGGACTTTGCATCTTACATTTCCTGGTTTTTGTGAAGCTGCTCATCTTGGAGACTGAAGGCAGCAATAGAGATAACGAGGTGCATTCACATATGGAATAACAGAGCTCCCAACACATTCTTGCTTTCAATAAAGTCCTTTAAGGGATATCACTCACCAGGAAACACAAATCAGCAACTAACTAAAGTCTGAATAAGTTCCAGAATAATTTCTCCAGTACAAACCCCAGATATCCTTCACTTTTAAAGCCATTCTAATTTTATCTTGAGATTAACCACTTGTATTTGGCACTTTTCTGGCATTCCTTCCAAAGCCAAACTGCAAAATTTTCCCTATAGAAGTGATTAAATACCCATGCTTATTGTTGATCCTAATCTGAAATTCAGCATGCTCTAGTGCAATAAATGGTTTTTATAATGTGCACTTCAAAATGAAATAGCTTTTCTTCTCAAGGGAAAAAAAACAGTTTTCATTGTGGACACAGAAGAAAATCCAGGATGCATCCTGGAGTACACAAATGTATTTCAGCCTTGTCTGCATAATTCAATAGTTACTCTTGATTAATGCCAAAATGCACACTTTGACCATCTAATCTGACTTTAAATTTAACTGTAATCCATCATTGTCTATGACAAAGCCCATTAAACTCCACAGGATTTCTAGTATGTGTCAACTAGGCCTGTGAGAAACATCCCGTGCAATATTGGAATTCAACAATTACTTGCAACTAGATTTTCTGCAGGGACACAAAATTTTGAGGGGAAAAACCCCCAGAACTGCTGATCAAGAAGGCAGCAGTATCAGTGACAAATAAACACAGGCACTTAAGCTCTGAGGCTGAGATCAGAATTAAAAATGGTACAGATTTGAAGCCAGTCTCTTCTGACACAGCCAATTCCCCAACCTGCAGGTTCAGCTGAACTGAAAAGAGTCAGTCAAGTTGCTGTCTTGCTTTTTATGGTTTAGTTTATGAAAAATGTTGAATAATTGAATTCATGTCATAGGACAGAGCAGGTGCTGAACTCTCAACTCCCTAGCAGTCTGCGAAAAACATCCTAATAAAACTAGAAGCTGTAAGATAAATGGGTCTCTTGGCATTGAAAGGCTTAACTATCAAGGAGGAAGACCTGTTAAGTTAGCTCTGGACATAGTTCTTTCATTTGAAATTGTCCAGAAGAAAGCACAGGTCTGCTTGAATGATATAAACCAAACTGAACCTTTTTACTGCAAGTTTTGCAATGCTAGAATTTTTAATTTTTTAATGTTGTTTTCAAGCACAAACAGAATAAAATGTTCTGTGGTAACTGAATCATTCATGTGATTGCTACACTAAGTAAACAAAAATAAAAGGTTTTGTTTGCTCTGCTGTGAAACAACTGCAAGTCATAGGACTGGCTTGGATGAGAACAAGAGAAAAGAATATTTCTGACTTTGGCAGCACTTCTACCTCACCTTGCAGCTGCCTAAGGACTGTCTGACCAATAAAGGCCAATATACAGACTGCTGGCACTGCTCACCTCAGAAATGCTATAACACATAGGTAACAGGCAATAGTTAACTGGCATTTACTAATTAATGCACAGAATAAAGAAATGGGGAGCATTCCCATGGTACCTCTCTTGAAACAAAAAGGCAGAATAGTTTTGCCTCAAAATCTACCTAAGGCTTCCATTTAACTTCCAGATTAAATTTACCAGATTAGGAAACTGAAACATGAATTTTCCTTTAATCACAAATGAGAAATCCCAGACTGGGGAGAAATCCCAGGTCACTCAGTCCCATGGTACAGTGAGGAATCCATTCCTCTCCCTGAGTCAGGAACTTCATTCACACATTAGTTTTGCTTGGGCTCTTTAATAATCAAGAGGCCAGATTCAGATAAAGCCACAGCAAGGTGCATATGTGATTCTTTATGACAGAAGCTGGCTCCTTAGGTCAGCTTTTGCCAATTCCAGTCAGAATTCAAGACCTTCCCAGCCTTAAGGAGTGATGCTGCACTCCAGGGGATGTAGCTTCCTACCTGTGCTGATTCTGACCTGCTCTGCAAACAGAACTCTAAATATATTGCTGATTCCAAAGATCTCCTGCAAATGCTTCCCACATGCATTTTGCAACACTTAGAATAAAATGAGTGTATTTATTGACTTTTTTTAATATAAGAGAATAGAGATTATACAAACACAATTTAAAATATTCTCTGGTTTTAGAGAGGCTTTTAACCAGGCTTTTATTCTTGGAAGGTAAAGGTTAATGTCCATAGTTAAGTGCAGCATGAACTAGCACAAATATTAACAGCTAATCTGATTTACTTGGAAAAATGACTCAGAATTGCACATTGTTCAATCAAAGCCTTTTTCTTATTCCACTACTCGTGAAAAATGTTGCAAAAGTACCACAAACAGAGGATACACTTTTTTATTTTCTCAATTAAGGCTCTAAAATTATCTGTGCTAAATACTCAGGCCCATACATATGCATCAAAGACAGACAAAGAACTGGCCTTTTATCATCCTACACAGCTTGGTGTGTTTATGGTGTCATGTTTGGATTTCTGTTGGGCTGTCTGTGCTCTCCTTACTAAATAAAGCTCTCTCCAACTACACAGTTCATAACTGAGCATTCCCCTTTCCAAACAGGATGTTTTGGAGTATTTTAAGGCAACAACTGCCAAGAATGATCCCAAACAGCCTAAGCAGAATGTGTGTGGGGGAGGGTGAAACTGGCTCTGTGAACTGCAAACCCAGCAATGTCCTACCTGTGCCCAGTTGCTGAAGACCTGCCCATTTCCTCCATAAGTGACCAGCTCCTGAGGAAACTAAAAAAAGGCAATTCAACATTAAGGCAAGCACTTTTCTCAAACCTTTTACTGTATCTCTGAGCTATTTTTGCCATCTCAGTAATAAATCTTTTCTAGAGTTTTATTGCATCAAAACTCTATGTTCTTGAAATCAGGAAGTAACACTGTAAAAGTGGTAAGTTAAAAATAAAAAATTAATGTTATTTTTCAAAATTACATGTTTGTTACTGTAACACTGTCGCTGGGATGAGCTTCCAAAGACACTGGAAGCATCAGCACTAATTTTTCAACATAAATTGTAGAAGCAATGTGCCAAGAGCTGAGCTCTGTGTCTCAAGCAGTGACCAAGCTCCTGTATACAGTGCCTGTATGTCTAAATTTTTCAGTATTTATGTGAGAATACATACAAGAAGTATTTTGCCCATTTGCTGCTGCCTATGAATCCAGATTCCTTTTACTGTACCTTACCTGAGCCACAGAGGGATCCAGGTTATTCATGATCATCAGCATGATGGCAGCAGCTGATTTGGTCTTGCAAGGGTATTCTCCTATAGGGTAAGCTCTGAAAGGGTAGGCACAAAAATTTAGAAGAAAAACTCCAGCTCACAAGAGCAACCAGCACAACACACCCCACTCAAATATCTCTGCATGCCAAGGATACTCAGACTTGTCTGGGTTGCAGGCTTTTATTGAGAGGAGAAGAGTAAAGGAAAAAAAAGCACAGATCTGAAGTTACATATGTACCTTAACAGGCAAATCAGGTTTTAACTACTACCAGAACTAAGCAAAACCAAGAAATTGCATTTGGTTTATCATTTGCCGAATTATTTAATCACAATTGATAAATGTGGTGGCCAAGAATGCTCATTCCTTTTAACTGCATTTTATCAGGGGTGGTGGAAGTGGTCTCTGCAACTCCTGCCAGGCCAGGCAGCCAAGTCCTGCAGCGCCAAGGCAAGCAGCATCACTGGAAGTTGCCTTCAGGCTCATCCACCCTTGCTATTTAAGATTGTATCTAAGAAAAAAAAACACTCAGCTTGAGTTTCAGACGCTGAGAAACTCTCAGAAACTGAATCAGTTTGGAGAAATATGGACCTTTTCACTAAAATGCACTGCATCCACAAGCTGAGAGGTGAGGCATGGGAAACAGTCTCAGAGTTATCCCAGCTCAGGCGGCCTGGCACTGATGTCCTTAATGCACCTCCTGTGATCATCTCATTGTTATCTTCTCCTCCCCCATCTGTTTGTGTATCAAATTGCTCTAAAACTTCTACTCTTGGATTTGGGCTGTAGCTGTTTAGGGCAGGGACAATTCCTCTGCACAGGTTTTAGCACAATTGTGCTGAGGCCTCTAAGGAATGACACCTGAAGGGAGTAGGACCACTGATCAAGAGTTTTAGCCCTTCCTTTTCTGTAAGCAACACCACCATTACCAAGGCTGAAAATTCCTGGAGAAGGACAGGATCTTTTGGCATGGTTTCTAATGATCTTCCTTTTATTGGACCTTGGATCTTCAATGGCTGGACACTTGCCTTGTGCAGGGAAAATTACACTGAAAAGGTCAGGGTGAAGTGTGCCAATGACAAAAAAATATTTGGACATCCAGTGTCCAGCTCATGAGCCAAGATCTGGAATGCATATTCCACAGATTCAGCAAATGGGCTCCTCCCATGATCCCATGCACTTTATCCTGGCTTCTTACATCAGGGTACTAAAACAAATGCCTTGTAGTCATTGCCAAACCAGGAGGGAAAGCCTTTGAGTTTTTCCACAATGCTTTTTTTTATTAGGGACTTCTGCTGTTCTAAACTTGATAAAAGAGCATTTCTGTGGAATGATACCAATTCATCAAGAGGAGATATTTACACATAATATTGCTCAGAGCATAAGAAACCCAACATCAGTTGAGTGCTCTGGCATAGGAACATGACTTAAATGGAGCCATGGTCCCTGGGACATACAAAACAAAAATCAAATACTCTCAGACTACAGAGATTAAAAGGCATTTTCTTATTGTGAGACTACAACAATCTATTAGAAAACTATCAGTGAAATGATCACAAAATAAAAAAATACTTGAACTTGTCAAAGGATCACTGATGCCAGTGATGGAAACAAGATGCTGGACTGTTTCATCCAAGCCTACTTGGAAGGTGTCACCATCTGTAGTTTAGTACAGGGTCCTCTGAAGTCTAGCCTTGCAAAAACTTTCAGATAGCCTTCGATTTCTCCACTCCTTAGCTGAGTTCTGTAAGTGCTCACCCCAGGCTTACATGAACAGAATACAAACATGGTTATGTGTGGAAGTCAGAGTGCTCTCTATTGCTTTATTCAGATTTCTCTATGGACATTAACCAGGCCCCTGCTGATGCAAAAAGGAATCAATCAGTCTAAAAAAAGCAGCTAGCCCCTGGCAGCCCTCACTAAATCTGTTCTGCTTCACAAACATTAGACCCAGCATCCCTAGAATGAAGCGATGGTCCAAGACCAACAGGCACAGCTTATTACGCACCAGGGTCACCTAAAGGTCCCAGTGGAAAAAATGTACTGCCTTACTTTTCAGGCCCAGAGAGCTTCCTCTGCTCTGACAGCATGCTCAACCAATCAGCCACTCACCTGGTCTTACTTCTTGGTTCAGCTGGGACTTGCACCAGCTCAGAACTATTGCAAGTTTCCTGCCAAGGTTGTCATTGGAGATCTCTGAGTAATGACTGGTCCCTGGAAACCAAGCCCTGCCATGGGGCAGAGCGTTTGGGATCCCTGTGTGGGGCAAAACTGGGTTGCCCCACACACAGCCAGGCTCAGTCCTTCTCCTGTGCTGACTGAGCTCTCCAGCAGTGACACTGCCCAGGCCCACCACAGCCTATCCAGAGGAGAATACTCTGCTTCCCTCCCAGTCCCGTGGAGCATCACAAACACACAGTAACCCTGGGAATGAAATCACTGCAATATACAGAACATCCAAATTATCAGAAGATGAGCTTCATTACTATGTTATGAAAACTTCTACAAGAGGTAAATTAGGACGCATCAAGGCCACTCTTTAAAGGTCAGTTCCACAGCTGAAGGCTGGCAAGCAAATGGCAGCTGAATACAATGTGAGCCATCCAGTTCTCACCTCATCTCAATATCTGGGCAGAATCTGTACATGTAGATGTGGCCATACAGCCTGAGCTCCTCAGCAAATTCCAGCGCCAGCTTCTTTTGGATTTCAGGTGGGAAATAACGCAAGGCATTGCGCAGAGCCAGCTGCCAAAAAAACACACACACACAAATATAAACAAGGGGAAAAAAAACGAGGCACAAGAGAAATGGAGGCAAGTGGGTGGCCCTGAACTTTAACCAGGCTCAGCTGGAAGCCTGCCTAAGCTGTTGCAAGGACAATGCAATGCAAAAGGCTAAGCTCACACCAGGGGAGCTTCATTCCTGCTTCCCTACTGAAGTGTTCCTACTTGCACCTTTCCTGGTAGGTTCAATTAGGGTAAACATGTGACCATCCCCTTCCCACCTGCCTCCCCAAACCTGCATGGAGAGATCTTGGGCATTTGGTAAGTAGTGGTCAATCTTATCAATATCAGACAGATAAATTCTCTCTCACAGTGCCAGGGGCACTGGACTGCCAAGCAAATATTGTTCAGAAATCTTTAAAACAACATCCCTAAACTCCAAGACACTGAAGATCCCACAGTACTTTCCATTCAAAACAGGACCTTGGCCCAGAGCTATGTGACATACTCCCAGATGAAGATGTTCCTGGGCTCAGTTTTATTGCAGATTCACTCCATTTAGCATCCTAATGTATTGCAGAGGGTGTTGGGTTACATTATTTTATTGATGCTACATGTATCATTTCCAAATTAGCTAAAGTGATTACTAGGCACTCAGCTAAATCCTGCAGATGACACTACGTGGCTCACGCTCCCTATTGCCTTCAAAGACATTAGCCATGGTTTGCAAAGTACAATATGTCCTTTTGCATGAAAGAACCCATAAATAAATCATTATCTTTAGTAACAGGCTGTTAAGGCATGTCTCTGTATTCTGTGTTTCATTTGATTAAAACCATAATGAGAACAAAGATTTTGTCATCTTTAAATAGCCAGTTTCATGCAAAGATCTTATAAGTTCCCTGGCAAATGGCAATGCCATCCAAAGGACTTTTAGATTAAAAGATTCACAAATCATATGGAATTTCATATCCTCCTTTGGCTGATTTTTTAACGGCTACAGAAAGGATAGAAAGGGATCAAGTTTGCTTCTACAAATTAGAATTGCCATTCCACACAGAGAATGATGAGGGGGAAAATCTATTTACCAGATGAGAAAATCTTCTAATACCACTTCATTCTTCTCCAGTTAGATAAGCAGTCATTTTTCAAGGGCATGCTATTAATAAACACAAAAATCCCACCTATATCCCCACAATGACAAAATACACAGGGATTTCCAAAGTCAGTCTCAGAGGTGAGCAGCCATCACAGGGGGTTCTAGAGATGAGAAATTTCTAAAGCAAAAATAAAATCATCTGCACTCCTAAAACCAACAAAACCAAGAGGCAAACACTGGTATTTTGGCTGCCTTTGAGAACTACAAGGATTCCATTGTGGCAAGGATCACCCACAGTCTTTGATCAATATATTATTTGCATTAAAATGAAACTGATGGGCAAATATTTTTCTTCACCAGTTAATTCATCTAAGAAAAATCTGGTTTGATTTTCAAATAAATTTACCTAGACTGAGCCTCAATCCTATTAATGTTACACATTATCAGAAACCTGAATTTTGACGATGCAAACATTAATGAAACATGAATTTGAATGTTACATGAAATGTGGGAAAGGCACCCTGCACAGACAATAGAGGTCTTATAAAAGAGGATTAAGACAATGGCTTGTTTAGCTGAATGGAATAAAGGTGATATTTGATTGCTGTCTCACTGCAGGATAAATGATGAAGCAAGAAGAAGCTTCAGGGAAATGGTGGAAAGGAATAAACAGCTGTGAATTACCTGTAAAAATGTAGTCTTGAAATTAGAAGAATTTAAATGTAAGATAGTGTGAAACAATCTCTCAATAAAAGAGCCAGGGTGCTCAAAATTGCTTAGATGAAACCTGACTGCTTTATGAAAGGGCAATAGTCATATGCATTGGGAAAAATGTTACATATTCATTATTGAGAAATAAACGGAGTAATCTGAGAAAGACACTTGAGGAAGTTCAAATAGGCTTATCATTATGCTTTTGTGGGAAGACAATATATTTAATTAAAGCACCATAAAACCCCATTATCTTAGCCTTTTAGAAGGATTTATTTACCTCTGACACATTGTATTTGGAATATTTTTTTCGCATTTGATATTTAGACATTCTTCCTTTTCATAACTTCCATTGACAGAAGCTTAAGCTGCACACACTTAGTACCTCTCAAAAAGCAGGTCCAGAGTTCACTGGTGTCAAAAATATTCTTTGCAGTTATAATCCTGAGTTTCACAGGCTTTTTAAAAAATTATCTGCTCTGAATTCGCTGAGTTGCTGATTTAATTCAACTCTGTGCAATGTAAGCAAATGAAAAGTCTTCCTCTTAAATCTGCCAGCTGGATTTAACATTTTGTTCTTGTGTTTAAGCTATAACCACTATTAGGGCGGGGGTTTTTTTATATACTCCCTAGAATTTTTAAATTATAACAGGATTCTTCTGCTATTTAATCAAGATTTAGACCGCTCAATGCTAAAATATAATCAAGACAGCCCATGTAATCCAATCAATCAGCTGTAAATTTCTTTGCTGGAGTATTCTCTTGAGAAATCAAGTAAACCAGCCTGTTTGTTAATTGGTGTTTGTTGAAGAGCCAGAAGGAAGCCTCTTCAGAAGGACTGTCATTCATTTCCATTTTGTGAAATGGCTCATCAGGACTTCCAATTTAAGACCCTTGAGACACTCAAGCATTCAGGGTTGCAGTCCCTGTTTACTGAGGGAAAGGGGAGCACAAGGAGAGGAAGAGACCCATTTAACTCCACAATTTCTTTCTTAGTTCTGCCCCTCTTCCAGTGGGGATGGTGCTTCCCTCCCACCTGTAATCTCCTGCCTGGTGACATCCAGACCCAGGATCTTGGTGGCACTATTGTCTAAGCAGCAAGTAAGATTGTTTCTTTTATCACTCTGCCTGATAGGTCCCAGTTTCAATCAGCTCAGCTGGGAAGTGAACATAAAGATTTCTTACAGGTCATTGCCATAAATGGGTGTGAAAGTTTAACCAAGTCCTTTATCAGCCAGATGTCCCAAAACAGGAGCTAACACATCAGCCTGCCCAAACCACAGATAAACTCACTGAAGTAGCCTCAGTTCTGGATGTGCAAAGAAATCACAGAGGTCAAACATTCCATTTCTCCACCAGACAGATGAGGAACACTTTCACATGCTGAATGAGCTTTCAGGCTCTGGTTTTCAGCTCCTCATGCCCAGATGTGCCCAAGCAGGAGGTCCTAGCTGCTCCCCAGGGAACGGGGAGCCAAGCAGAGCCAGAACAGGCAACTCACCCACCTTGTGCCACCTGAGGGAGGAGAGGAGAGCAGAGCAGCCCAGCGATGCCAGCCAGGGCCCACCAGCACTCCTGGCCATCAGGCAAGACCAGGCTGACCTGCAGGCCCAGGACCAAGCTGGAAGTGCAAGTCAGGACCAGGTCTGGTGATGCTACCATGGAGAGATGAGCACAGAGAGCCCCAGAGAGGTTCAGAGCGGGATGTCAGCCCACAGGAGGGAGAGCAGACCCAGGAGGGCCATGGCTGAGTACAGGGACACCCTGAATAGAACCAAAAACATCTCCAGCATAGCTGAGACTGAGCCCCAGCCCACAGCCTAAATGGAGCCCTGAGCCTATGGGCACCGGGTGTGGGAGGAGACCTCACGAGAGGCTCATCAGGGTCATCAAGGCCACTACTGACCTCAGTGCTGCCCCAGAAACACAAGATCCTGCAATCAGGGCAAAGAGGGTCCTGCTGGGGGGGTCAGCAGGGGGACTGTAGCATGACTTGGCTCTAAGGTCCACAAGGGAATTCCTGTCTGGATAAAGCCATCCCGTTTTTCCTGATTCTGAGCAACACAGAGAAGTGCCCATTGTTCCCAAGTTGCTCCAGCTTTATTGGAACATCAGTGAGTCCAAAGCATGCAACACCCTTGTCCTGCAAAGCACACACCACATCTAGATTTTAAGGGTAGTTTCTTTGAGGCATATTTACGTTAAGATACAGATGCTGAGAAAGAGAAAGCTATGGTTTCCTGAGCTGTGGAGGGAGGGAAAGAGAGAGGATGTGGCTGTTTCAGGCCTCAGGCAAAGAATGCTGAAGGAAGAGAATTCAGGAAACATATAATCAGAATCAGTTCTGAGATATGGCTCAATTTATCCAAGAAGATTAAAGCTGGTATGATAGAAAGAATTAGATACTTTCTTCAGCAAGTCCCCAAACATACAGTTCTTTATAAATCTCACTTACAGGATTTCTGTTATAACCACAAGAGGAGGCCCAAGAAAATAAAACATTGGCAGTGGTAAGGTTTATTATTGTAACAAGAACTAAAACTGGAATGAAGGCATATGAAAAGATGAAGAAATCCAGAGGAAATCACCAGAGCATTATTAACTTCACTTCTGTCAAAGCTTCCCCTGAATATTTCAATTAGAAAGTGAACATGAAGCCATATATAAAGACAAGTCTTATAATATGTTCAGCATTACACACTGTCAGCAACATCTGGAAGCCTGTCTCAAGATGACTTAAAAAAACCTTATAGACAGACAATCTTCCATCTACATGCTTTTCTAAGCATGGAGCACTTCTTAAAAAAGGAGATTTGACTTTTCAGATATGAAAAAAATACCAACTGAGCCTCTAATTCTTTTAAGAGTTTAAGGTGGAGGGCTAACCATGAAGCAAATCATAGAGGAAACCTTAAAACCTCTAATAGTCTAATGAAATACCCAGCTAGCATGACCTCTTACCACGTGCAGTAGGTTAAATGGAGAGATGAGAGATGGATGTTACAGTCAGCTGGGGGCAGAAAATCAGTCAACTGCTCCAAACCTTAAAGGAGGCAGGAAACTCTTCCAGTTTATATATAGGGAGGGAAGAGCTTGTCATTGCCTTCCCTTCCACAGGTTAGAGAGCAAGGTTTGGCATCCTCTTGAGAGACACCATCTCCTGAAATTGGGACTCCTTTCTGCTACATCAGACTTCTGGGGAAAAGGGATTTAGGAGAAGCAAAGAATAAAACAGAGATGATTGGCAATGTTCTGACATGCAGTGAAACTCACTCCCCATTCCTTTATCTCCACAGCCATCACCACAGCCCTTCTGCACACTTAGTAACCACATTTCCAGGGGTCTGAGCTGTCCCAGGCACAGGCAGGATGCCTCAGCCATGAATGCTCCTGACATTGAAGTAAATCCTCTTTGGATATCTCACAGCTGTTCCTCTTTCTACCCTTTGACTGGACTCTGCTCTGTTTGTGGAAGTGACTTTGAAAGAATTTGACTGCTGATGCCAGTGGGGAACTCCCACGAAGGCAAGGAAGTTGTGTGCAAGTTGTTATTGGGGAAGGAACTTCTGAGCTCTGCGCAGAATGTCTCAGTGTAAGTGATGTTACATGTGATGAAGCACAGACTTCCAAGCTAAGGAACCCACCTTGTCCTCTCCCACACAAATTCCTAAGCATCTCCACCCACTGACCATTATTTTCTGCTGCTGATTTTTTTAGTCTTGAGCATGAAATAATGCAACAATTACTTTGGTGTGTATGAAGACTATTTAAACAAAAAGAGACAGGAAAATAATTACGCAACTAAAGACAAATCATTAACTCCCTACAAACTCACCTGAAATTCATGCCCAGACTTCTGTATTAAAAAAAATCTTTGGGTTTTTTATGCAAATATACAGATGTGTGGCTGCTACCATGATGCTGATTCATCACCTTTGCTGTTTATTGTATTGGAGAGGTTAGCTTTTACTCACATACGTATGCAATGGTTTTGCAGTAGCATTCTGAATTTCACCTCTGAGAAACAATGCTGGATTGACAGCACTGAAGTCTAATGCCTCTTGTTTAGCCATTTAAAGTCATGGAAGGTGCTGTACAGAAAATCTCCCTCATATAAACCCAATTATTCTGTAGGAGGAAGAAAAGAAGCGAGCAGAAAAGCTTCCAGTCCTTTGTCCCATTACAGAGGGAATTATAACACCAAGGAAATACGTTTGACACAAATTTGGCTTCCCATTCAGAAAAGCATTTGAGGCAATTTGCTGCCCCAAGCTGCCTTTATCTGAAAGGAAGAGAAATGAGGCCGTGTGAAAGCCCACGTTACCTTTTTCTCCTGAGCAGTGAGATTGGGTGTTCTCACGGGTGCATGGGGTATTCCTTTTCTCCGACCTTTGTTTTCAGGCAGGGGGTTTAGAGGGAGGCCACGACAGATTTCCTTCAGGCTGGTCATAGCTGCTGAGGAAATAGGAGGAGGAAAGGCAGGGCAAACTGGAGAGGTATGAGGAAAGGTACAAGGAAGAGGTGCAGGAAATGAAGATGCTGCACGATTCAAATGTGCCACCACTCCAGGGGGATCTCCAGGAGGACAGACTGTCCTCTGGCTTTGGCAACCAGGGCTGCCAGGCTGAGAGGGCAGCTGGTACAGGTGACACGCCTCCCTGCCCTGTGCCATGCCATTGGCTCTCCCCTCCTCCCCCAAAATGAATGATTCACAGCTTGCTTATTCTCTGGGTGCTTTGTCAACTGGTGCCGTGCTAAGGCACCAGAGAAAATTCAGTCACCTTCCAAATAACCTGATCCCCCCCAATGTTCACGTGAGAGTCATGGTCTGGAGCAGGAATATTGACTGAGACATCAAGAATTGTACATTTATGTTACTATAGCTTAGGAACTAATGAAAGTTAAGGATTATTCACATCATTGTTCATACACACTGCTCAGGTAAGATAGGCATTCTCTGTTTGACACCCCTTGGTATGGGCACTTCCTCAGATCTCACCAATTCATCTTCTAGACAACAGCAGTGGTTCATCATAACAGCAGAATTTCCCCCTTAGGTGTTAGCTCCTCTCAGCTCACAGGCATGAATGGATTTTCATAGCATTGAACTAGAAATGTACTCATTAGCACTGGAAGTGGATTTCTCAAGACAGGCAATAATTGGGAGGAATAATAAAGGCTTTCAGTCCTATGTCACTTTTATACCCTACAGTCAACAACAACTAGAAAGTCTTGTACTGCCATCCAGGCATCACAGGTAAATGAATGTATTTAACTTTGATTTTCCACTTAACAGTGCAATGTGAACTTTGCTCTCCATTCTGGCTTGTTGAAATGTAAAGAAGCTTCTTGACCGTTATTACATCCATTGAACTACAAGTACTACATTTTAACTCTGGAGAAATTAACTGGGCAACGCATTTCAGTTAGAAATGAGCCTAAAACCTGCAAATGAAAAAATACAGCATTTCCCCACAAAGGCAGCAATCAACAAGCAGTGGCAACAAAGCACAATTGTTAAATGACAGCCTCTCATTAATGTCAGATCTGCTTTAGCTGTAGGACATCCTGCACATCCCCAGCTCCCAGTGAAGATGCTCAAGTTGAAAGAACTCAGAGCATCCCAGGGGAGCTGAGCACACAGCAGACTCAGACCCTCTGAAGGATAATGTCATTTACAGCAGGAGAATTTTGTTTTGTAATTATACAGTATTTTAGCTGCTTTCAAACAAAAGTCAAAGATAAAAAAGAGACAGAAAACCCTCTATATTTTAAAGTTTTCTATTGAGTTTTCATATTAAAAACATACCAAAAAAATAAATAAAAGAGGAAGGTAAAGTCAGAAAATTCTACCCCAAAATGTAACCAGATAGCCCTGCCTTACATAAACATTCCCACCCCAAAGGGGTATAAATCTGTCCTTATTCTTCTTTGTTCAACCTACATTCTTCAAATCCCTTTAAGGTCTGATCCTGCACACACAGGGGGCACAAGAATAACCCTGTCTGCATTTGCACTCCCATCAGACCTGCTTCTCGCATGACACCAGCAGGAAGTTAATGGTGTTATACTGGTGAAGAGGGAGAGAATGAAAATGTGGGGAGCTCCCAAACACCCTGAATTAGGATGTTTTCTCGGGCTGGACACTTCCACCCCCTGATTGCCCGACATTGGAGTGTCTCTGTGTGCCAGAGTTCAGGGATTCAGGGATCCTGCCAGCGCAGCCCCCAGCTCCGGGCAGCCGCCATCCCCTCGCTGCCCGGCTTGTGGAGTGACCCCGCGGCGATCCGCAGCGCCCGGGGTGCCGGGGCAGGTGTCGTGTGCCGGCCGGGCTGGCAGAGGGTGCTGCAGGGACAGACGGACGCGGGCGCGCCCCCTCTGCGCGCACACACGGACACGCACCGGGACACACGCACGCACAGCCGGCCCGGCTGCGGGAGGAGAGGATGCGGCTGGAAAACAACGCCCGCAGCTGAGCCCTGCCAGGACCAGCCCAGCCCAGAGGAGGCGCGGAACCGACCTTAAAAAAAAATTAAATAAAGGCAGGAAAAAAAAAATAAACCCGCACATATAAAGCCCAGGAAAAAGATCACATGTTTTAATAATCCCCTTTGCAGCCAGACAGGAGCAGAGAGGAGGAGAACGGAGCAGAAGTGCCCGGTTAGGACGGAGAGATGTGCTAGATAGAGGTTGGAGGGAGCAGAGACAAAACTTGCCGATAACTAACCCGCCCTGGGAAGGGCAGGACCCCCCTCCCTGAGCCCTGCTGTGGCAGAGGGAGGAAGGATTCCGCTGCCCTCTCCCTCTCCCCGCTCCGCTGTGACGCTGGCGCCGCAGCTCCATCCCCTGCCCGCCCGGTCCCTGCCGGGGCCGCTCCAGCAGCGCTCCCCGGGGGCTGCCCGGGCACCGGCCCCGCAGAGCTGGCGCTGCGCTTGTTTTCCACTCCCCTGGCGCTCGCTGTGTGAAGCAAATCCCTTGGAGGTGGGGGAGAAGCGGCTTCCGTGACAGCGGAGGGAGGAGGGAAATAAAACAAAATAAAACAAACCAAAATAAAAAGAGAGAAGAGCCAAGAAAGCACTTGCTTCTCATCATCTCTCAGGGACCAAAGCCAACTCTTCTTCTTATGACCCCACGCTGCGGGGAGCGAAGGCAGAGAAGGCACCGGGGGGCAGCTGCTAACAAAGCGGGGTCCGGGCTGCCCGCACCCCCTCGCAGCCCGCGGGACGTGCCACGGGCCGGGCAGGGCTGCCAGGGCCGAGCCGGGCTCAGCCGGGCCGAAACTGCACCAAAAGCGAGGAGCAGAACTGAAAGTTTCGAAATAGCACCCGAAGGAGCTCCGGCCAAGGAGCGCAGCGAGCAGAGCTCCCCGCCTCGCGTCGCCCCCGATGGTGCATCCGAGCGGCTGCGCCAGAGATGTGAGCGTCCCCTGCCCGCTGCATGGACAGGGCTAAAGGCACCGAAACACCTCGCTATTTATTTATTTATTTATTGGAAGCAATGTATGGGTGACACCCAGAAGGCATCTGAGCCCTGAAAAAAAAAAAATCAAACCACCTCTGGACCCAAACGAGAAGAAGAATGAGGCAGCAGCCTTGACCCCGACACTGAGAGGAAAGAAAGAAAACACAGAAAAGCCATGCAAGCACCAAACCTGTAGATTACTGCAGGTCTTTTTTTGCTTCACTGAGGACAAATATTTTACTGACAGCCATGCAGCATAAAGGCATCATGTTGATTGTGTTCTTGGAATATTTTATTTCTGGACATGGAGAAGCAGGTAAGCAAAATAAATCAATATTGCCATTCTGAAACAATTTATCCTAAATTTAGCAAGGGGGAAAGGGATAGAAGTCAGGTCTGTTTGTGAAAAATAAATTGTGTCAATATCTTTATTTCAGATTAATTTTTACAAGGAATCTGTGTTAGTCAATATATACAAATGCCTCTTATTCCCTGCAATACCCAGCTTTATAGTTCAATGTCCTTCAAAGACTTATCATAGGATGTACAGGCTCATACACCCTTAAAAGAAAGCAGTGTGTCATTTTTGAAAACAAAAGAAGAGAGAAAGAAAGAGATAGATGGAGTGAGATATGCTGGATGTTTGTTTTGAGGATGAAACACTGCCTTCCTAGCCAGGACAAGAGTGAAATGACAACATCCTTGGAAAGCATCAGTGTAGGAATCTGAATTATTCTCTGTTAACTTAATACTGCATAATTAAAAATCAGAGACACTGTTTAGGAAATCTTAACTGAATAGTTAACATGCAGAGGACAGGATTAAATTTGCATTAGAGAAAAATGGATTACAACAGAAAGAGAAATTGATTAGTTGTGTGTACACATGTGAGTGTACAAATAAACACATATAGGAATGATACAGCTGTAATGGTATTTACATGGGCTTCTAAAAATACCTGGATTATGATGAAGACAAATTCCTTAAAGGAAAGGAAGCAAAGCACTGGATTTTTGTCGTTCCTGTTGTGGTTTAATATATCTTTAAGTTCAAAAAGGATTAATTGCAGGAATCAGGTCAGAAAAAATAAAAACAATTATTGATGAAAAACCGGTTCATCCTTGGTGACTTTTCCATTGAGATACTGTCTTGGAATCTCTCTTCCTGTACAGGAAAGTACTTCAATGGTTTAAATTTCACCTGTGTGCTCAGAGTATTGGGACAGGACCACCACTCCTCATGCAGTGATTTGAAAGGGCTCAGCCATCCTGCCAGTTCCAGTGGATTCAGCTCAGATGATTCCCTAGCCAGACCCCCTCTGATAACAGACAGCACATTTCCATAACAGTGAGGGTTATTTTCTTAAAAACTGAACAGCTCATGAATTTACCATCCTGTTGTATGACCCAGTAACTCATTTGGGGAAGGGGCTGTCACAGCGTGACAGGAATGAGGGGAGGGAGTACCTGCATCTTAATTCTCTTATTTTGGGCATTCCCTCGCTCCCCAGGCTCGGATGTAGGCTCCCTGCAGGATCCATATGGTGACATGCAGCACAGAAAGGTTGCAGAGATCTCTTGTGAAGCTGCTGACACTCTTGCAGAAGGCAGCCTGTTACAAACTAGCCTAAATCTGTTCTGCATCCAATTCACTAAGAGAAAATGAATCTTCAAGGAAACACAGCTCCCAGCTGGCTGCTTAGAAAGTGAATTTGCAGGGAGGGAGTGTGTTCTGTTTGGAGATAAACTCACTCAAAATAATAGTGTAGGACATAGTGAATAGCAGCAAAATAATTGGATATTGAAGGTGATGCTGCTAAGGATTTAACATCCATTTAAATAAGTATTTGGTGTTTGAATAAAAGGTTGCACAAACTATCAGCCTGCGAAAGCACAAGAGTTGCCTGTTAATTTTTTATTATTTTTTTAGAGATGAGACATGTATAGAGAAGTATTTTTTGGCATATTTCATTAGCCTATGGGGAGTACAAGGCACATAATACTTGTGGGGAATCCAATATTTGCCTTCTGCTGCCTCTGTGCAGAAAAGACAGTCTGGGTTGTCAAGATTGACTCCTTAGACCTTTAAACATAACGGTGAAAAAACACCCAAACAAAAAACCGAACACCTTGCTTATTAGGCTGGAGCAGTCAGTTTGGGTTTATACCATAGGATGTGACACTTGGACAATCCTTCCCCTTGTCTGATGTAGGTGGAAGGCATTATTCCCCTCAAATCAGCTCACAGAGATCTGAAACTCCTGCATGAGGGACACTTAGTGGAACTGACCACAGCTTGGGCTCTTGCTTCAGCCCCAGCCCTCCCCATTGCCCTGGGAGCAGCACCTGGGCCAGCCCTCATCCCAGTGGGAGCCCTGGAAAAGAAGGTGTGATGTAGCCAAAAATGGCCAAATTAGCTGCAGGACCTGGTTATTATCAGGGCTTGGTTTCATCTGTCTGAGATTGTTCAGCTCCTCTGCCAGTGAAGCTGCAGGTGCTGGAGCCCACTGCTGCTCCAGGAAGGATGGGGACAGGCACACTGCCCTGGCCCCAGCCTGGGATCTTGTTCTCCTATCCACGCCTCAGGTCATGGAGGCAGCTTGGTTTCACAGCACATCCTGAATCTCACCTCTGAGGTATTTTGACAGCAGGCTCATTAGCTCCAGTTATCAGAACTATCTTAGTGCAGAAATACACCAGGCTTCTCCTAAGGGGATGAAGACCTGCCAAACTTAGTGCATGTTGGCCCCAGACAAACCAAGAGTTGAACAGCTGTTGAAACCAGTGTTAAAGGGCAAAATTCTAGGTCTGACTAAGAAAAACTTGAGCAACTTAAGTCCCCAGAGTGGTTAGATTTAGAATAACATTTATAAGGTCTTGGTTATTAAGAAAAAAGCTGAACAGATATATAACAAGTGAAATCCAGGTTGGACATACATGTTGAAATTGTTTCATTAAACACACAGCAGAAGATGCCCAAAGGTTTTGCTCTTTCTGAGATACGTGAAATTTACTGTCCTGACTCACTGCAGGAGATTTGAACACACAAAATCATAAATCTGCATATGGAAAAGAAATAAAAATTCTAATTCAAGTCACTCAGAAAATATTAGGCATCTTTCCAGATATATCAGCAGGTTTTGGATGAGTTGCAATATGACCTTTCTTCTGTTGAGTAACCAATGGAGGGTGAAAAAGAAATGAAGAAAAAAATAATTGAATCTGGTTTTAGTTAATGTCTACAATGTTTTAGTGCATTACAAGGCTGTGAAGTAAGAGGTCTCTGTTTGAAATGGTGTCCCAGGAATATCAATAGTATGACCTCCCCTGAACTGTATGATTCCCTAATCATCAGATAACACCATTGTTACAACACGTGCTGGGCATGTGCCATTGACCTGCACTTTGTGGCACAGCTCTGAGGGACCAGAAAACAAACAAATAAATTAATCATACCATTCATGGAGCCAAACCACCTTCCATGGAGCAAAAGCTAATCAACCTCATAATAACAGGCAGTGCCCATGCCTAATCAAACTGTTTAATTCTCTATGAATTATTCAGTGAGTCCTCCTGGCAGTTGGGGTAAGTTGTGTGTTTGCCTGGCTTCTGTTTCTCTCCTGCAGCAGTCTCCCCTGGCTGTCCAGGCTCAACATTTCATGTTGTTTCCACAGAACCAGTGAGTGGTGGACGGGCTGCGCTATCCTTGTGGCCAAACAATGTTCTGCCAATTGATTTCTTTAAATACAAAGCTTTTAATCGACTGCAGATTTTGTTTTCCAATCTCTCTCCTTCTCTCAAACTCCCTTCTGCTAATTTGCACTTTGTTCTTCTCCCATTTTCCTAATGACGCAGCAGTTCAGACAGGAACTGTTTATTGATGTTGCTGCATTAGCAGGCAGAGCAGATAAACCTTCTTGTGACTGCTGTTCAGGAGAAAATACACCCTTCTTTCTTTTCAAGGCTCAGAAAAAAAAAACAGCTAAAAATTCAATACAAAGCTAATATTCCATTTATGGGAAATACAAAAAGCAGACATTCCCTTTAGAAAATGTTTCCTTTTCTGCTTTCTCACATTCTTGTCTGCACAGCTCCCCCTTATGCAGCTCCCTTAATTTAGAACTCCAGCATCCCATTTCTTCTATGAAAGCTTTAGTGGTGTCATCCATCAATAGATATGGACTTTCTTTTAATTACATGGTATATTTATACATAATCATCCATAATCCAATAACATTTGTAACACGGATCCATTCTTAATCAAAACTAAGTAACCTGACTCTAAGTCAGAACTAATGCTTGCTCAAAGCTCAGTTGTGAGACCAGTCCCACTAAAATTCTCTGGAGGCAAAGAAGACACCTTTGTGCAGCACTGGGCAAAATCAGTTAATACTGAATCTACTTTCAATACAGAAATTGCCTTCCTTATTTCCAGCAGTTTTTACCAAGCAGTTTGGACAGGAAGCTAAATGCCACCTGCAAAGACGTTCTTGAGGTGTGCACTTGTGGGTCATCCTATCTTTGCTTACTTCTGGTGGTGCTGAGAATCACCTGCTCAGCTGAAGGTGGGGAGCACAAAACAGAACTAACAGAGCCAAAAATTTTCCTTCCTCTCTAGATGGGTCTGCAGCTCCTCATGTCCATGCTGGCACAGGGAGTGGTGGTGGCACTGGGGAGGGGCTTTTCCCTTCCTTTGGCCTGAGGACTGTTAGGTAGTCTTGTAATCCAGGCACTGCTGCCCTCTGAGCTCTGCCAGGCTCCTGGGACTGGCATCATTGCAATACTAAAAGAAAATCATTGCCAGCCAACACACTTCAAATTGCCTTGGAGGTGGCTTCCACCTGTTTCCAAGAGTAGACAAGAGCACTTGTGGATGATCACCTTCCTGGCTATCTGGAGTTTTAGACTACCTTACACTGTATGTAAGCTAAAATGGCACCAACCACTGGTCAAAGGGATTCAATGGACATGCAATAACTATTTTGCATCCTAACTATGAATGCGAAATGCACGAGGTGTTTTAGAAAACAGCGTTCATGTCTGACCTTTCTTTCCTGGCCTGTGCAGAGATGTCACTGAGGAACTAAGGACAGAATCAACTCAGAAGCAAGCTGAAAGCATTTTTTCCCTTTGAACTTTCCTTTTGGAAAGGGGAATGTTCATCTCATTCAACAACATTTACAATCTGAGTACTTTCATAAGGCTGACTTGGACAACCCTTTCTTTAACCTAACTTGATATTTAAACTAATTTTACCTAAGAAAAAGCTGAATACAAATAGAGTAGAGAATTTAAAATTTGACCTAGAATGTTGAACTTACAGCTGACCTTTGAACTGCTCCTAGATTACCCAGGGTTTACAGCCATCCTATGTATCATTGGAAGGGTCATTTCCTGCAGGACCTAAATCCAATCATCTGACTTGTGACCTCTTGGATTAGATTTATGACCTTGCAAGGTCAGTCTTTAACTCCTTCTAGAGTGTTAAGTTGCAAAGAGAGCATTGTATGTCATTAGAAATGCAGCTTTCTCCAGAGCAGTAATAAGTTTTGGAATGACCTTTAATTCCAGTTCACAAGACACTACTGATTTTCAAATAACATTAAGACTTTGTAGTTATCCCTACCATTTCTTAATTTGGAATAAGTAAATATTTGAAGATACCAAATTTGAAGATACCAAATACATTGAAGATACCAAAAATTTGTCAGTATTTGCAAACTTGGCAGATAGAATGAAGTCACCAACTTCCATATCAAGGTATTTAAACCAAGGAGACACTTGATTTTCAGGTTTGCTACAAATTAATGACTCAGCTACTCAACATAGAAATACAGGCTTTCTTTACATGTTCATACGTGTAATTAGTGTCTATAACATGTTAGGCAGGAATCATCCCTTTTCTTAATGTATTGACAGTGTCTGGTCCAGTTTGACTTTGCTCTCTGATTACCATGAAAATAAAGGCATTGAATAGATGCACTCCTTCAATATGGAGTTTTACTAGAGTGAAAGTAAAAACCACAAGATTTCTCTGGTTAACCATAAAATTCAATAGACTGTCACAATTGCATTTTCAACAGAAATCAAAGTTAAGCACCATGCAGTTTTTCTAAAGATCAGTTTCTGAGTTAGGCACCAAACACAAGGACTAGATTTACTGAGGCACTATTCCAAAACTTTTGTGTGAAAAGATGAAGCAGCTCTCCTTCAAAGGTGTCCCCTTAAATGTCAGTCCCCAGGTGAGGGAGTTTGTGTTGTCACCTGGGTTACACAGTGAGAACCACCTGAGAAATTCTGCTTGTGTTTCTTTTCCCTGCCCTTCAGATCCCGCGAGGCCACGAGCCTTCCGCTGCAGCGGCCGTGCCTGCAACCCTCCCGTGGGGAACCTGGCCACAGGAAGGACACCAGTGACCAGCACCACGTGTGGCCAGAACAGCACGGAGCTCTTCTGCTTCTACCCAGAGCAGAACCTCCTCCACCACGTCTCCCCTGGCTGTGGGCAGCCCCGCTGCACCAAATGCAACATCAACCAGCCCGATAACTCCCACCTCCCTGCTGACATGACAGATGATTTCTTTGCAAACCCCGTCTCCTGGTGGCAGTCTGCCCAAGGGGTACACAGAGAAGAAATCAGACTGGACTTTGAAACAGAATTCTACCTGACCCACGTCATTGCTGTGTTCAAGTCACCTCGCCCAGCTGCGATGGTGTTGGAAAGATCCCAGGATTATGGGCAGACTTGGAGGCCCTACAAGTATTTCTCTGTCAACTGTACAGCTACTTTTGGGCTCCAGGATGATCTCATTGAGGAAGGTTCCATGTGCACTTCCAGGTATTCAGATGCAGTGCCCTGCACCAGAGGGGAGGTAAGCAATAATTGAGGTTTGGACTAAGTTTAATGTCAAACAGCTCAAGACTGCCAGAAAACCAGAGTGTATCTCTAAGAGATACTGTGCATATAGATTAAGAAGGGTATCCCATCCCTAAAGGCTTAGTGTCAAATAATTAAAGGGGAAGAAGAAGAGAAATTATATATACATCAATGATAGAAATGCTTTAGCAAATTTCTTTTATGAGAACTCATAGGATAATATGAACATTTCCTGATTTTACACTGCAGATGCCCAGAACTGAACTAGAATTCTAGCAAAGTAGATGTAGGGAAACACACATCTGTAGAGTCTGATTTATCCAAACCTTTTTCAATTTAGGATGGCATGAACTGCATGATCCTTCTTTTTCTTCTCCATATAAAAAGTCTTAGATGATTGGCTGACTTTTAAATACATCATTCCTCCAAGTTCAATGTTTTCTTGCTTGCTCTTTTCTTGCTGGTGGTGACTATGGCTGATTGTATCAAGCCACAGGTTACAGAAATGAAACTGCTTGGAAGCAGAGGTGGGAGTGAGCAGCCAGGATTCTCTTGGTATGAATACTCTGATTTGTTTTTAATCATACACAAAAGAGCGTTTCTTAAATAAATGTACAGTTGTTCTGATGAGTTCCTCTGACAAGAACATTAACTACTGATTAGAGCCTTTTCATTCACCAATCTTGAAACAGTTCAGATGGGAAAGACCATAAACATCATTGGTATCATTTTACAGAGAAGACAAAGTCACAAAGCAAGATTATAAGATATTCCTATAATTACAACAGAGGCTTGAATCTTTTCACGTCCTTTCACTTCCTTCTCTGTTCCTCAGAAAAGTCACAGTCCTTTTGGTTTTGATGTCTGGAGGTGGTCAGCAGATTCAGACTTATCTGCAAATTAAATTTAGGTGTGAGGTGAGTGGTCCAGATAGGCTTCAGAAAACCCAGTGTTTCAGCAGTGCACTTCAAAATGCACATGAGAAGAAACCAAGGTGCTATACCTGAGGCAGGGGCACAGCAGTAGGGAGAGATTGAATTCATCTTAGCTCTGTAACAGGCTAAGAAACATCTCTGCATATTAGAAACCTGGAACAGATCATCTGGAGTAGTCATTCTGCTGGTCAGTTATCATTATTCATTTCATGTCCGAGTCAAATGCAAGTCAAATGCATCCAAATGTCTTCTGTAGGGAGGTTACAATTTGCCACGTCAAGAATCTCAGCAAGTAATATGTTTTTCCATTCTTGTGTGCCTTCCAATCAAAAATCTGGAAGTACTTTGCAAAACCCAGCTAATGATCTTCAGCACACACACAAGGGTTCTGCTGCCATTTCACAGATGAGAAAAGAGCAGCACAGGAAGGTGAAGGGTTTTGTAAGAGAGGACAATTCTGGTTGGGTGAGGGACAGAATACAGGGTCTGAGGGAAATGCCTCAGCCTTAAATACAAAATAACCCTTCCCCCTCTAGTACAGTATCCCCTGCACTAGGCTGGCTTTTGTGCTTACTTAACCTTGGGGAATATCATTAAGACCATGTGCTGCTGCTACAACAAATCTGAGAAGTGGATGACAGAAAATCAAATAATAAAACATTCATCCAAAGCAAGCCTTTGTCAAGTATCAAAGTGATTCTGTCAATTTGGGTGGCAGCTACACTGAAATGAGTCTGTGTGTGCTTAATCAATCTATGGCATGGCAGGAGATGTCAGGAAACAATCGTAACAACAAGAACAGTCCTAAATTTACAGGTTACCCTTGCAGATCCCAAATACTTGCAGGAACATGAATTGAATCAGTGCAGAGGTCACTCCCTCCATGGGAGAAGTGCTGAAGCTTTAAAGCAGCACACAGGAATTGGTGTGGCAACTTAACAGAGGATAAGACAAATACTGTTTCACAGCACGTTAACCAAAAAGGGTTGTCAAGCTCTGGACAGGCTTTACAGAGACCTCTCAATCAATCCATGAAATGTCCCTGTGGCAAGGGTGCAGAAGCACCAAGTTTTCAGGTCAGCAGTGTGACATAGCAGATTCTTTTGTGAACTGAAATAAAGGAAGGCAGAGTGTGGCTATTTACAGTGACACCTGATCAGGTTTGCCTGAGTGACACTGCTGCTGTTACTGCAGGTCTCAGGGGAGTTTGCCCACACACCTCAGAACTGCAATTTTACACCTTGTTTTGAAGATGTCACAAATGTCACCAGGGCATCCCCTCAAGCACTGACTCCAGTGACTTTGAAAGCAGCTGACTGAATCCCCACCAGGATTTCCTTCAGTCTTCTCTGCTTCTTTTTCACCTCCACTCTGACCTACCCAGTTACTGATTCTGGCTAAGCCTTGCATTGCTGAGGGGCTCATATCACAAGCTGACAGCACATCTGAAATGATCAAAACTGTTCCAACTTAAGTGCTAATTAATGCTCTGACATAAATGCCAGTTTTCTTTACTGAGAGGTTTGAAGTCATTTTCACCACATGAGACTCAGGTTATTCTTGTGTCCTATTGATTTGGAGAACAGACACAAATTCCTTTTTTAACAGGGCACAAAAGGAATAAAAAAAAAAATTAAACCCATGCTGGGACACATCATGAAACAAGATTTCAGGTCAACTGGCTTCCAGAACTGAGAATGTAGGCATGAAAAGAGAAGGTGCTGGAGCTGCAGTAACCTACAGACATTTTTAAATATCTATCTGAGATAGATCTCATTCAGCACATTATGGCCACCAAGACCAGAAAGAGTTTCTTCCTAAAAGCAAGGTAAAAAATTTGTCAGAAGGGAAAATTTTAGGAGACTAGGCTGGAGCAAAAGACATTTGGATGATTGACATGACAATGTCACAGCAGAATGTAAATTAAGGCATATCCCTTGTCTCTGGTAGATTGTCCCTTATTTTTCACCTGTGACAAGGTCACATATCTCCACTCCATTTCAGATAAGATACATCTGAGACAGAAAGCATTAGGGAACACCTTATATAGAAATGCAAGAAGATGACTCTCTAATACAGATTTTCCATTTTTTTTTTACTCGAGCATTTGTTAAATCCCTTACTCCTGTTCAGATCCAGAGCACTTTAGTAGATAGAATCTATCTGTCTGAAATCCTAGGATCCTCATCATTAGTTCATGAACTAAAACCAACATCACATTTTCAAGGTCTGTTCATCATCTGTAAGTCCATCTATAGGGAATATTGGCATGGAGTATTATAAATCAACTGAGACCTTTTTTACCCACTTGTCCATCCATCTGTTCTTCTAACTTAAAAACACTATATAGTCATGGAGCCTAAAATGAGCCTCCAGGTCAGCTAACTTAAATCAAAACTTTGGCCTAAACAAAAGGAGAAATTAACAGAGCATTGGATCAGGCATCGATGTGAGCTGCACTTCAAACATCATGTGGGGAGAAAAAGGGACTGAAATGTTTGAACCTGCATCCTGACAGCACGTGCATTCAAGGATCTGAGATTAATCTGAGCACGTTTTTAATAAACTGGAATATCAGGAAATGAAAACAAATGTTCTCCTCCATTGAATGTGATGTTTGCATGAAAGGAAGACATTAGCATGCAAAGTGGGGTGGAACACTGACCTGCTCATAACCACTAGGCCCAGAAGGAGACCCTTCCCCTACTGGGTCTAGCCAGTGGAAGGGAGTTCTGAATCAAAGTCTGGTTCATTTATGTGAGTGTCTGTGTGACAGATGACACCAATGAAGTGTGATATAATAAACCCATTACTGGAATTCACTGGGGGCTGGAAGAATTGTGTATGCCTGAATTAAGGAACTGGTTTCTATGGCAACATGTTAAGTGTGCCTTGCACAGGAGACCTGTTCATTCTCCGTTTTGTATCCTGTGGTGACCTCTTTAGGGACAGGAGTCCCCAGCAGTGCCTTTTGTCAAAGATGAGTGGACCCTCTGTAGCTAAAAGACATTTAATCACTCTTCTAAACACACTCCCCTTGGTGAATGCCAGACCAGGACAGGTTGTGATGGGTGCAGTTCTGTCTGCTTCAAAAGCCACCAGAGAGAAGCCAGAGTCAACTCTGTGGAAGGTCTTTTCTTCTGCACTGACACTGAAGCTCTGCTGCCTTTCTCCATCCATGGGGACCTCCTGAGCAATAGCTGTGGCACAGGGGACCACTTGCACCCAAGCACCAAACCAGGCCAGGGATGCATGGATCCTGCTCCAAGGACCTGCATTTTCCACTGTTGTTTCTCAAGCTTCTCTTTTACTGTATTCATGCCAAACCTTTTGATAAACAAAGTATTCCCTGTGTGCTCACACACACCCACACCCCTCATTAAATGGCAACATCAATAATTCAAGAGGTCACCACTGAGGCTTCAGTGACTTCTTAGAGTTCTGATCTCATATGGCAGTGGGGTAACTGGAAAGAAACCTGCTCAGCACATCACAAGGTTGAATTCCCAATGGCTAGGATTCAAAGACTAGTGTTTGAATGGATTCAAAGTCTTGCACTTCAGTCGATTATCCAACAGTCACCAGGACTGGCCTCTGAAAGTTGCATGATGCTCTGGTTATTCCAACTTCCAGCTGGGTTATTCCAGCTTCCATCTGGAAAGGATTCCAGGAGGGATTAGTCACTAGTGTAGGTAAGTGCCTGGTTGGTATGATTAGGGCTGTCTGTTCAGCATTTTGTTTAACTTGAGCTGCAGAGCAGACAGAATGCAGAGGCAAGTGAGAGGAAGCAGTGAACAGCAGCAGTGTACACAAGCTGATAGCACTGCCAGGCCCTGCTTCCCTGGAGGAAGAATTAAGGGGCTCAAGGATTTGTGTCTGAAGGGAATTTGAACTGACTCAGACTAGCCCAGCAAGCCCATCCCTGGCAAGTGAACTTGAGGAGGGCACCAAGTGTCCTACTCTGACCTGGTTTGTAATGAACCATTTCAGAAACGTTTGGAACATTATAAATCAGCCAGAAAGACACAGCAGTGGGGTTTTTTTAGCATTGCTTCTGCATTTTCTGAACATACAAGGCAGCAGATATCAACTTATTTTTTCTTCTCACCTTTTTTTATAAAACCTTAGTGGAGTTGAAGCCATTGTTTTTTTTATCCAGGTTTCAAGTGTGAAAAAAAAATGTTGCCTAAAATGCTATGAAATGTAGTAATTTATTATTGTAATTTTCAAACTCCACACAAAAGAACAATTAAATATTTGCTCTAGAGTTGTCCACACATCACTGTGACAGTGAGATTATACATTTAGCCAATCTGTTCATGTGTAAGATTTCAGCCAAGACCTAGAGATATAAATGGCCCCACTTACAAGAAATGGATGCTCTCCCATGAGATCACAGCTTGGTTGACATGGGTTGACACTGATGGTGATGGGGTGTTTTAACTTTCCCTGACAATCAGGCAAACAGTGAAATGAGTCTCCCTGTTCTCAGCCCAGTTCCCAGTTAGGCTGTAGCATCACAGAGCTCCTGTGCCACCCTTTGCCATTTCAGAGCAAGCACCATCCCTTGTAATGAAAAAGGACATTGCATTTTGTGGGATGCATTTTGTGGGAGTATGGAAATGTTCTCAGATCCCCACACAAGGGGCTGCCTCATGGAAAGGAAGGAGTTTTGCCCATTCCCTGTATACAGACTGAAAGGTGAAAGATTTTCTGTCAAATAATCTAGATTTTGTGTTCCAACTACATTACCTGTCTCATAGAGGGTACAGCTTCTCCTACAACCCTTGCCTTTCTGCATGGATGTACATCTGCAGATAACCTGAACCTACAGAATACAATTTGTTTGAGGAATAGAAAAAGTCTGCATGGCTCTTAGATTTGCCTGACTTCAATTATGCCATAATCATATTAGCAGCCGTGCCTAAATATTAATATTAAAATGCCACACCAGCTGGATTACTGGAATAACCTCAAAGCAAATGCAAACTGAAGGCACATCAATCCTTTCTGATTTGGAGAATACAGGATGAATTTAGGATGCCCCTGTCTTGGTGGTAGCTGAGTTTACCCAGATCAAAGAAATTTTAAAAATCAAAAGCACAATTGTTTCTTTATCAAGCTACCATATTCCATACTGGTTTCTAAGCTTTGTTCTCTGGAAGGATAGAAAAGCAGCAGATCTTAACTGAAAAACACCATTCCATGGGTTGTCAGAACAGATTTTCTGGGAGAAGAGTTAGATTTTCTCTGTGCTCCAAACAGCAAATCAGAAAAAAGACTACTGTATCACAAGATAGAAGTCCATCAAATAAAACAGAGGATATACGTCACTGGGTAGGAAAAATTCTGAGACAATTTCTTACTGTTCCTTTAAGAACGAAATCAACTCACATGAAAATCTCTTAATGAAGAGGATTTAGGAGCGATGAGAGTTTTTATTGCAGCTTCCTTCTGATGGACCCAATATAAGCACACAGACATTTCTCACCTCATTAACCCGAGTGTGTGCAACATGATGAACACAGCTTAAGGATGATTTGTAATATCAAATTCTTGCTCTGCATAAGGATCTTCTTTTACAGGAGGCCATGCATTGGCACTACCCTCCATTTATGATTCATATTCCTTGACCTTAGGCTATGAGTTTGCAAGAAGGAACATTTGTTGTGTCCACATCTCTTCTGACTAATACTGGCTAGAAGATCAGGTTAAGAAAACAGAATTAGATGCATCAGGAATGGAGAAGCAAAACCTATGGCAAGAAATCAAAAATCTGAGACACTGTCTCCGAAATGAAGATGATCTCTTGATTGTTGATAAAACAATGTGAGGCAGTGCCAACTTGTATACAGCAAAACCAGTCACCTAACAGTGGCTGCCTTTGAGCTTTGCACACTTACAGCATTTTCCAGACTTCCTTGCTCGGAGGAAGGTCAGGAGAGGACAGGGACCATCTTTCTGAGGCGCAGCTGACTGACTTTTGAGAATGAGAATGACAAATATGCGCTCGATGGCAGATATGCAGATAAGCATGAACATCCTACTCAGCATTCAGCTCCAGTGCCAGCTCCTGGTTATAAGAGAAACTTGTGACCTAGGATGGATTTCCACCAAGGGTTAAATTACAGAGGTGCTGCACACCTTCAGCTTCCACCCAGTTCAAGGGAAAGATTTCTAGGGTGTCCCTAAGCAGACTCAGTCACCATCAGATTTCCTTCTGCAGCTGTGCCTATGCTACTTTCATGACAGCTGCACACTGATATTTAGGGAAACAACTGGGAGATTTCAGAGCACTCCATTACAGCAAAAAAAAAAGAACAGAGCTTGCTACCAGATAGAGATTTCAGTAGATGAGAAATAACTTTCCAGTGAAAATCATGGGAAGCTCTTTTCAAACTTGCATCTTAATTAAAAGAAAACACTTTTTCATTATTCTCTCTTCATATATTTTATATGAATGTAATGGAAAACTGAAAATTCACACAGTATCTCTGGGAAATGAAAATGTAATAATATTTCTGTCTTTCTGCAAAAGGCAGAAGTCATATGTCTATCTGTATAGAAGGAACATGCTTCATAGGCTTTAGAATTACCAACCTTGTAAACTGAAATAAAAGAAACAAAAAACAGTGAAAAGGTGAAATGTCTCCTCCTACAGCTCATGACTCTAGGAGCTCACTAATACTTAGATCCATTTATAATCTAATCTTGAATACATTCATTCATCAACAGTTGAGATGGCCAAACTCTTATGTCTTGCCTGTAATTATTAAAATTGCATGTATGGATATCCATCTCCAGGAATTCTCAGGGAATTTTCCAGACACAAGTTTATTAATATTCCTCCCATTGCACAAAGTACTTGAATACCAATATCCCATTTTTATGGAAAGAAACAGTACATAAAACTGAGTTCCTACTGAAATCAATCCAGAACAGCATGAGGCCCTAGTTACTTGCTGAGCATTACAGTGAGCAATTGTGCTGGGGCTATGACCAAATAGTCGCATTCCCCACTCTGTATTTTCATCAAAGCAGTATCTTCTTCTTTTTTAAAGAGATAAAATTCTTCCCTAAATCATATAAAATTGTCAACATATATATATAGCCACCACCAATCTCTCTTTATTTAGGGAACTATCTCTCTTTCCTTAGGGAGCTATAAACCAAACACATTCATTTAAAACATAGTCATGCATTCATAACACAGAAAAACATTTAGGGAGTTGGTTTTGTTTGGTTATTTATTTATTTATTTACTTATTTTTAGCTAAATTATGCATTTATGGAAAAATAATTCCTTGGATGTAAGGTGAGATACCTGAGTTCTTTTTAAAAACTTTATCCCAATCTAGAATTATTTGAATCAACACATATAGTAGACTAATGAGGAGAAATTACGGGTACAAACATCTTTTTCTTGACAGTACAGCAATTTATATGTTAAGGAACCATTTTCTGACTGGCACTTTCATGTGAGACATTCAATCAAATATTAAAAATGAGGCAAGAGATGGTGATTACATTATGCAATTGCCTGTGCCCAAGGATTTTAACCACCAATATTTCAAGGAGAATGGGACATGCAGAAGAGAGACAAATTCCATTTTCTAGTTTTATGCATTTGTGAAATAAATGCTAAACTGATTTAATTATGAAATCAAACTGCTACCTCTATGCAAAATGTAGCTCACCTAAACCTATTTATATTGGCACAATATATCTGCTGATCAAAATGTCTTTGATTTTTAGAAAGTTAAGGAAGGTTAATTCCTTACTGGAGGTTGAATCCTAGAAGAACGTTTAGGCAGCTCCCAGAAGACCTCAGCAGTGTTATGTCACCCAAATCAGATCTTTAGCACTTAACAAGACTTGCCTTGGGAGAAATAAGGACAAGCAAATCCAGTCTCACCAGTGAGCTTATCCCAGACAGAAATGTGTCATGAATTAATCATACAAACAAACTCTTGTACCTCAGCTGGAATGGAATACTGGTTTTTTTCTTAAAAGGATGCCACAATCCCTATGGGACTTCCAAGCTATTAATGTCTATACTCACAAATGATGTTCAGCGTTCTAATGGGATATGGAAAATGCCAAAGCAACTCCTCTCAGGAGAGCCAAGGCCAGAAATGAAAATATTTGCAAAACAATAAAGCCACAGGAAACCAAACCTTTTTCTAAGCTGTCAAGCAAAGAAGCAAGAAACAAAACAGCTTGGTGAAAGCAAGTGGCCCTTTGGTGAGAGAAGAGCCCCTGACAGCTGCTCTTTGCCTAAAGACCTCAGTGCTCTCAGAATGCCAATTATGACATGGGGACAATGGATAATTGACTGGAGACCCCAAAATATGAATCCATTGGTTCAAACTTGTTATACCATGTACAAAATAGGTTTCTAGTAATGCACAGGATTTTCTTCACACTCACCATAGTACAGTGCAAGACTATTGCAATCAAGGAAATGTATAGTGCCAGAGAGAAAAAAGAAACATTTTGGCCATTATCTGCTGATTTTTTCAGACAGACCCAGTAAAAACTCTTTCTTCACCTCATTCACCCTTCCTCTCTATCTCCTGTGAGGAGTCCCATAGCTGCTCACATCTGGGATCTCTGGCACAGACATGGGGCCTCTTGCCCAGCCTTGTGTAGTGTACAAAGCAAAGCGACACAGAGTCCCCAGGCAGTGCAAAGGAGAGTGACTTTATTGCAAGAACCAGGCCTTTTTAAGCAGTTTTAGCATTTTACACAGTTTTAAGACACAACCAGCCCAAGCCAACCAAGCACCACGATGTGGACACGTGGCAGTCACGCAGTGCGGCTCTCACAGCTCTCTCATCTCTCACGCCTCTCGCAGCTCTCATATCTCTCACAGCTCTCAAATCTCTCTACCCCTATTCCAGCTGGGTCACTCTCCCATATTTCCCTTCTGCCTAGCCTAAGCAGCAGGCCTGAGCCATGATTTTATAAGGGTAACCAGGCTTTCCCTATATGCGACAGTATAAGGTCACTGGCAGGAGCAGAGCAGATCTTGCAGAAACCAATGCTTTATCAGTTACCTTTCAGATATCTATTTTATGGAGTGAAGTACCTCTAGCATTTGTGTTCTCAAGCCACTTATCTGGTGGGTATCCTCTGGAGGTCCATCTGAAAGGAGATGCCATTTTAACTAAGCATGTATATTAGAGAAACCACAGATAAGAATGCTAAGTGTGAGAACACTTTAAAAAGTGTGACCTTATAAAAGCTGGTGACTAAATACACTGCTTTACCCTCAATTCCTCTGGTTTATGCCAATTTAAACAGTTTCACAAGGACTTTTAACCATTTTTTGATATCTCTCAACTCAGCAGGCTCTTCAGAACTATTCCACCCAGTTCCCTGCCTTGGTCTTAGTTTAGCTGACCACTTTGGAAGGAGATGTGTGTGTCTGTACACAACCAGGTACTTAGGACCCTGAGAATCCACTCCAACTGTGTGTGATCCACAGGGGACTGGGGAAGAGACAGGGCTCATATAATGGTTTCCACCAAAAGATCAGACCATCCTGGATTAGGGGAACTGGACAGATATGCAGATTTGGTCTTTGTCCTGTGAATCCACCAGTAAAGGGAATGCTGGGCACCTGGACAAAACAGAATGAGCCATTTGCTTATGGTTCCATTGACCAGGGGAATGCAGACATCAGGGTGGAAACGCCTGGGCTATTTTGTCATGGCTTCATTGGTCAGGGGAATGTGGGCACCTGCGCTGCACAGCCTGGGCAATCTGCCCACAGCTCTATCAAACAAGGAGCTATGGGCATCTCTGATCTCACCAAGCAAAGGCAGCTTTGTAAGTAGCTGACAGTATAAGAGAAGAGAATTAAAAGGAAAAAAAAAAAAGAGAACAGAGTTAATCAAATAGAAAACACTGTGGAGAAGTGGAAGAGGTACCACTGCCTTTGCTGGGTTCTGTGCAAAGCCTGGCAGCTCATTCTGTCAATTAAGGGTATTTGTCTCCCCATGTGCCATCACCATGCAACTGAACTATCTCCTAGGCATGTACCACGAGCTCTTTTGTGGCTTCTGCAAGCTAAAAGGAGCAAAAGTATTTTACATCCTATAAACATTTAAACTGATCAGTTCACTGGGAAGAAAGAAAAAGCAAAACAGAGAGAGAAAAAGGGAATCCCTATGGAAACAAAGATTTCACTCTGCTAATACTAACAGAGTGAGTCAGACAGAGACTGTCACCACTTATGAAGCAGGGCCAAAGAATCCCAAGGGTAAGTACCTCTGCCATGATGGAAAAATTCAAGCAGATGAGAAAACTGCTGTCAAATTGGAGTTAGTACATCTAAGGCTGGAAACAGTGCTAACAGTTCTGTATTTCACTGGCCAGGACTGTGGTGAAGACCTCCATCATCAACCTCTCCCAAAAGCAACAGAAACAAGCACGCCCCAAGTGATAGAGAAGGGTAGAGTGCTGGTGAGCTAAAATACAACAGTCACTGTTAAACACCAAATTAGAACTGTGATGCTCAAAGCCCAGCTGTTGCTGCTCTGGAGAACTATCAAACAGCAAAACTGCTGTGACAAAAGAGTAACAACCTGCAGAGAGCCAGCAGGCACCAAGCACCTCGGGTCCTGTGACCTCACTGCTCTGTAGCTGTTTCTACGTAACAAACCACCTGGCTGTGTGCAGACAGGGCTCCTTCAGTGCTCACTTGCCCTAAGCTAAGCTGTGTTTCCACCATAGTTCAAGTGACCTACGAAAAAAGTCTGATCACAGTTTCCACTTCTTTCATAGGTGCCCTTAGTGTCTTTATTCACCTGACTGTAGAACTCATGCTAAAGTCACACTCCTAAAATGCTTCCAGAAATTGGGGTGGCATTAACACTGCATTTATACAAATAAACCTCGGATTTCTCTGAGTGACACTATTGTCACTGGGCTCAGAAACACAAGGAAGTAGAGTTATCTTGTCCTTGACACATTGCCTGAACTGCAAGAAGTGTGGGCTTTCTGCTTTTTCCTAAAGATCATCTTGGGATATTTTTTGTGTGTATGCAGTCAGTTCTGGGATGTGAACTTTCTCTCTTTCAGGTGATTTATCGTGCCTTAAGTCCGGCCAACAAAATCGAAGACCCTTACAGCCCTGAGGCTCAGGATCTCCTGAAGCTCACCAACCTCCGCCTGCTCCTGTTAAAAAGACAGGAATGTCCCTGCCATGGCTCAGGATTGGTAGAGAAACCCCAAAGATTTGCCCACTATGCTATTTATGACCTGATCATCCGGGGCAGCTGCTTTTGCAATGGGCATGCAGAGGAATGTGAGCTTGCCAACAGGACAGGAGTCATGGAGAACATGGTGAGTTCCAGACATTTATCAGCTTAGTTGACTTGCTACTTGCTTCTGCTGCCTCAGCCTAAATGTACATTTTATGTGTGATCCTGTCCCAGCCTCCCTAAGCTTATCAAACAAAGGGCAGCACAGTCAATCCACATTAGTGAAACCTACACCACTCTGGGAAAATATTTCCTATACTCCTTTCTACAGTTTCATACATAATAACTGCTAAAAAGTCTGTAACTCTTAAATAAATTGCTAAAAACCATGGACCTCAAGATACCTATAAATTGAAGGGGCTCTTTGTAATTGGAACAGAGATCCAACCCCAAATATAGTGAGTGAAATCTCCTACTTATATGCCTACACAGCTTATATCTAAACTAATATCTTTGTATCAAAGTCTGCTCTGAGCAGAATTTCAGCATCAGATCTCAGATTTTCTGAGCCTGTGTGACATGAGCAGTTCTGTCATGCTTAGGGTTTCAGCCATCACTTTTAGAATTTCAACCTTCTGTTACTTTCACAACATAGACAGCAACGTTCAGGATGTGAAAATAACATCTGCTCTCCCATTCTTTTATCCATGCATCTTAAAATAAGTTAGAATATTTTTTAAAAAAAAGCCAAACCTTGTAGTAAAATTATTCTGTAGTACTTGGAGTGTCCCTTCCCTGTTCAGTCTTTTATCTGCATTTGACTCTAGATGTGCACAAGAGGAGTTGTGTTTGAATGCACACTCAGACATTGAAATTCAGAGGAAATTACTGATGACACCTTTTTTGATTTAGCTGTGAGCATTGTGTAGAGAAGTGTAATAACAATCATGGGGAGATTTAATCTAATCAAATATCCACGTACATCTACACACATACATCACAGATGGAATTCAAGCCACTTTAAACTAGTCAATATCTCCCCTGGATCCACAAGTCTCTGTCTCTGTATTGGGTTTTGAAAACCCAAATAACCCTTAAAACTATAGCCCCCAGTGCACTCTGACATAAAAGACTCAAGAAAAACATCATAAGCTAATTTCTGTCCCTTTATATACATGGTACACTTGACATTTTGGTTTATGTTATTTTGGAATGTGTATTCATTGTCTTCCTTTCAACTTTCCTAGGTTCAGAGGTAGATATTGTAAGATAATTAGGACTGTATGACTTTCAAATCATTTCTGAATCCGTTCCATCTGTGGTACAAATCCAAGATTCAGCTATACTACGTGATACTATCAGATTCAAATAATATAGACCCACTGAAATCATAAGTGTGTGGAGAAAAGCTGTTTAGAGAGCGGATCGTCCTTACTGCACACTGTTAAATAGACACATAGTGAAATCAAATAGATGAATAACACACTGAGTGAATGCAGCTGGTAGAAAAATAAACATTCTGCCCATCAGAAAAGGAAAACACAATATTGTGTGTGTTACTGGCATAACCACTGTAAACTATGACTGGATATTTTTCCCACTGGTCACAAGGGAATAGAATCTTTTTGTGCCATCAATGACTTCACAGGGCAGAAGGTGAAATAGTTTTGATGAAATGCACTTCACAAGTGACTCATGTCCCAGGAGACAGAGGGTGGATGCAGCACATGATTCTCACAGATATTATCAAGTTTTTGTCTAAGCAAGAATTCAAACACAGCTGTGCAAAAAAAAAAAAAAAAAAAAAGAAAAGCCTTCTGTAGTTTTAACTGTCTCTAGAATCCTAGAGGAGGCCTGGAAAAGACCACAAGTGGGCTGGCTTGTGTCCTCACAAAAAGGTGTGCACACCTGAACCATCCACTAGTGAATGCTTGTTGAGTGAGATTTTCCTCACAAAGAACATTCAAACCTTCAGTAGTTGTTCTGGTTTTAACATTTTGAAAGCTCTTCTTTAGTGCCTGCCTAAATAATCTCTGCTGCAAATTAAGGTGATTCCTCCTTGTCTCCTCTTCCCCAATGCCCAAAATGAGCTGTCGATCCTCCTTCTGCAGATATGATTGGAAGGTTCTGTCCATATCCTTCCTTAGGTTCTATTTTTGTACTAACCAGAGAAGTGTGAAACCTCAGGTGGTAAAAATTTAAAATTCTACTCCCAGATCACACAAGCCTGGAATAAAGATGATCATGCTACTGTGTTCATCTTTTCTGTACTTTAGACATTACAACTCAAGCCTTTCTGAAACGCAAGAGAAAACCCACTCCTGGAAGACCCAGGTCCCTGGATCCTTTTGCATTTTATCTAATATTTACCAATAATGATGTTGTAGTGGTGAGGGGAGAGTTCACATAGGTCGAGATCTCAAGGTTTGGTTTACACAGCTGGCAAGAGGGAGTTTATGTAAGTGTGTAACTTTTTGGCTTGAAATACAGCAACCTCCTTCCCTACAAGCAGGAGGAAAAGGCTTTTGTTGTTGAGGGTTCAGCACCAAAGATACAGCTCCCATCAGCCAACCTACACTGCAAAAAAATCTTTGTCATTTTGCAATTTCTTGGCAGAGGAAAGGTGCTCTGCTTTCAGTCACATGGTAATGGTGACCCACATAAAACAGGGTGTGGAAAAGATGTTACAAACACTGCACATCCAGAAATAATCTGATTCAATCCACAGGCCACATCTAATATTTAAGGTACACATGGGCAGAACAAGTCCCAAGACACAGTTTTTGATGTGGATGATGTCACATCATCTCCAGATTGAAGGCAGAGCAGCTTTGTTTCCTGGGCTGCTGTTAGGTAATTAAGTAAAATGCTACAGAAAATAAAAACGTCCACAGAAAGTCTTAAGTAATATGAGTTTCAGCCTCTTAATTGTTCATAGTCCTCCTATGGTGTATTTATCTTCTGTAGTTAACAAAGACAAAAACAATTTCATGTAGAATACAACTGTAATTGTTTGATATGGGATAGGACCAAAATCATTCTGCACTTGGGTCTTAGAAAATGCATTATTGTGTTAAGTTGCAAATCTGCTCTTCCTACTCTGACAGAATCTCTTCCATTTGTAAACCTCCTAATGCTGCTAAATTGATATTACATGAAGGCTAAATAATGGAGAAAATTAAAGCAAATTTCTTGATACTTTTGAACCAATACTTTTCAACACCATTTTGGAGGGACTGGATGAGCTATGGCTGTTGGATAATCTATCAATGATCAGTTTATTGTGGATATGTCACTTCAGTCATGGCAACCCATTCAGCTTCTGGCTTCTCCACTGAGGCTGCCAATAAGAAAAGCAGCTCCATGAGAAGCAATGTCACAGATGTCACAGTGTCATAGCAACAAATGGATATGAGAAAACTGCAGATTGTAAACCCAATGTCCAAATGGTGCATCATTCCTCATATTTTGAAATCCTACAGAGTTTCATGCATATTTCTGGTCATAGGTTTGTGAAAATACAGTGAGATCCAAAATAGCCACACAGGATCCAATGAAAATACTCTCTGACTTCTTATTTTGGAGCAAAACAGTAATACTTACTCTTTCTGTGGGGCTTTTTTTTTAAACAAGCCATGCACCCCTCTCAACACAATGTATCTAGATGACATTTCCTGTATAAACTACTGAGAATTTCATGTTGGATAGGAGGAAAACTTTGAGATATCAAGATGGGAGCTGTAAATAGGCAAGAAACTTGAAGACAAACATGTCTTGAATTTGAGGTCTGTTGCTATTGACAGTAATGTTTTCTTGGTTTCTATTTAGCTTTCCTAGGATCAGAAAAATAAAAGGAGACACAGAGATGTCATTCCTCACCCAACTTCAATAGCTTTGTATGGTAGCTAATGGCAAAATTCTCCTTTCTGAATATCGCAGCCTGCATTTTTCAAACTCTTACAAATACTTTCCCAGTATTTTTTTTTAATTAAGGGGGGTTATTAACATGCTATTACAAGTGAAACAACTGCCAGGACCCAGCCAGCTGAATGCATCTAGTCTTGTTCTATGGTTGGGTGCAACAGAACACAACCCTGTCCCAGGTATTGACACTGCAGGATGCACAAAGTTATGCGTGTCTCTACAGAGCTGCCAGGTTTGGGATCTGCTTTGGTGGCCCATTTTAGGTGAGTCCAGAGGTGCTTCCAGAACAGAGTTTACAAAGCAGAAAGTGCACATGGACAGAACACAGAATCTAGACCAAAGTCCTTTTTGTTTGCCAAACATTTCACAATTCTCTTTCTAGCTCATGAGAAGTAAGTTCGGAAAGAGGAAAGCAAATGTGGATGAAAATGTTTTTGTATAAAGCATTAGGGTTTTTTTTTCTTTTTTACTTGTTAATTATTGGTACCTACAGTGCCAGGAAATTCTTACAAGTGGCCTCGGATGTTTCTTTTGCTTCTTTATCCTGTTTACAGAGACAAACTAGACTCCCTGTGGGCCTGATCCTGCACAACGAAGCAAATGGAAAGTTTTCCCCTTACTTCAAAGGGAGCAGGATCTGGTTCTAAGTAGGATTCCTTGTTTGGCATAATGGGGGTTACATAAGGTAAAACTTGCTTTTGTACATCAGTTTTCAAGGTGACCAGGCTGTTGTAAGCCTTGTAAATATTATCTACCTCCCTCTTCAGATATCTTGTGCAGTTCTATTCATAATCCCCAGCTAAGTTTTCACATTATCTGATTCCAGCTGTGCCCAGAACTCAGAGGTGCAAGAGGTGCCACTCACTTTCAGGACATTTGAACAGTGGTATTTACTCATTACTCTGTGATTCAGGCACTCAATATTTAAATACTGAATCTCATTCTCCTTTCTTCTTCCTCCATTCTTAAGACACTCACCAAGAGCTGGTGACCTACTGTAACTCAGATGCTATTTCAGCCTGACAGCTGTTCATGGTGTGCAGCTTGTTACAGATTGATAATGGAGTTACTGGCTCTGCAGGCAAAAACAAGAGGACAGCTTGTCCCCAAAATCAATAATAATCAAGGTAGAATTCAAAAAGAACACAATAAGCAAGCAGCATGAAATATGGACTGAGAGAGGTGAATTCAGGCAGAAGGCAGAGCTGTGTTTTTAAACTCTTACAGGCTGAGTAATATTATCTGTTATTGCTCAAAAAGCTCTTAGGGATGTCAGTCTGAATATTCAGCTGAACGCTATCACTGGTCTTTCTCCACCATTACCAATTCAGTGCATTTGGGACCAGCAGCAGCTCATTCACTCACTATGAAGATCAAAACCCAGGTGGGCTCAGGTGGCCCTGCCACAGGTGTCCCAGCTCTACTTATTCCTGTCAAGTTCCTGCAAACTTAATTTACCAAAGTCACCAAGTATGAGCCAGAAACTGAGTTCCCTCAGAAAACACCCATATGTGTAGTAGTTTTCTGACATATACATGTATTAGGCCTTCTCCCAGAAAACAGCGAGTAACAGAGGAAAATAATGTCTTTTCTCATTCCTGATTAGAGCAGGAATTTGAACTGTCCATCTGCCCACAGCAGGCACTGTAATCTGGGACTTCCTCCCAGATCACCCATTCTCATTGCAACTTTGAAAAAGTTGAAGGAAATTTTTAGTTTAGCCTCTTATAAGTTGCATGTGCTCTCCTTAGGACTTGATATTCAAGGATTTTTTATAAATCTGCATGGATATTCTTTTCATTTGGAGAGACCACAGAGCCCATTTGAACTGTAAGAGAAACAAAGCAGAGCAGCAGACACTGTTGCATTTAACCATGCAAAATGACCCAGGAAGAGTCAATTTACTGCAAGCAGGTAAGGGATAGCATCTGATGTCATTGCAAACTGCAGTATCCCAAATTTCTCTGGTGACATTACCGAGTGAATACAGAGTCTGAAGGCAAACATTTTTTCTGAATCAGCAACAGTTGCTCTGACCTGGAAGGCTTCCAAATTTAACCTTCATTCATTAGGAAAAAAGCCCCCAAACAGACTGAGAGTAGCCCAGAAGAAAGAGCAACAATTACAATGTTTAATGAAAGGACAATAGGTAAAGAAACTAAATGGGCAGAGAAAAAGCAAGAGGCTTCAGGTATTATACAAAGCTGAACAGAGTTTAAAAAAATTTAAAACTGCAGGACAAAAGGTGGAAAGTTTTCTCTTGCTTTCTCAGCTGTGAATCAGAATTCAGGTGAAGAAGCTTTGTGCAAAGATGACCAAGTGTCATGTAATTTCTTGGAACTGTTGTATGAAAACAGGATAAAGTTTATGTGCTATAAATCCACCAGAAGAGCTCGATGGAAGAACTACGAGATGAAACTCACAGCTGAGTATAGCAGGTCAAGCTAAATGGTTGCAACTGATCATCCTGGCATTAAAATGCACAAAGCTATAACCTCCTCTGTGTCCTGATCCAAAGCTGCTCAGGTGGTTGATGTACAAATCAAAGCCTTTGGCAGCAATACCAGACTTGTAACAGCATGACTGTACTGTGAGACAGATGAGGGAATTAATCCAGATTAAAAATACTAATGCCAAGGGAAAAAAAACCCCTCGGTTTAGCTTTTTTCCAAACATGGTTTGGTTTTGCAGCCCAATTTATACATAACTCAGGGCATGATGTAAGTGATAGCATAGAAAGAAATAGTAAGGAAATGTCTCAAATTGGGATTGTCCAAAAAAAGTTTAGATCATGAAGCCACAGTCTGAGAACACAGCTGCTATACCAAAACACAAAAGTAGGACTCACTTTTGCATGGCTATTAAAGCCAATGTGATGGTGACTGAGTATAGCAAAACATTTGTCTTCCTTTCCTGGACTAATTATATCCTCTAAATTCAGGTATGTCAGTTTATAAATGTGTAAACTTTGCAAAATTGATTAAAAACTTGAAGTATGAAGAAGCCAGAATATCAGCATTTAAAGCAGCAGTTTTCATCTTTCAAAGCTGACAGCCTGCATTAGTGACAGGAGCAACCCCAGCTGAATGCACTTGGAGCGCAGGAGTGCAAGAACACAAACTATTCCAGGGGATGCACATGGGACTTCAGACTGGTATTATGAAATGGGGAGGTTTATACAATCACACAGTCTGCCTGCCTACATCTTTTTTGCAGATCCATTCCCCACAATAACTGTGGAAGACACCATCCAGTTTCAAAAAAATTAGTGAGAGAAACTGAACTCTCAATACAATCAATGGGAAAGAGCCTCAGAGACAAGACACTTATCAGAGTAATGAGGAAAAGCAGATGAAGGGAGGTGTCATAAAAATAAATTTCATAATGTTTCCAAAGTACTCAAATGTTGCAGCAATGGGCACAGTGGAGAAGTCCATATAGGCCTAAACACTTTTGTACCTAAGGACCAGGATATGTCAAGTGATGAAGTGTTACCTATGGAACAAAAGGACAAAGTGAAATATAGAGGTGATACAGAAATCCACTGGATCTTCATTTTTCATCTGCTGTACTAATACATTTATATGGATTCATATAAATCAGTGTCATAAACTACTCAGGCTTTAGCTGAAAACTGGCTTTTTTTCCTAACTGGTGACATGAATCTTGCTTCTGGTCCTCACACCTTTCTTTCAAGCTTCCTCCACCTGGATTGCAGCTCCAGATGAAGAAGGCTCTTACTCTCAAAGTATCAGGTGCTTCTTTGTAGTAGAGATATCCTAATGATTCCAATGACGTTAATCCAGTGGAAATCAGTGTTATTATTAGTGTCCTGAAGGCACTAACAGAACTTTAACAGCCCTGACCAGCCCCACCTGGGACCCTCACCCATGCACTCTGTCCATTGGCTTTGGGGTCCTATTTAAGCTCAGCCCCAGACTCTTGCTGCTGGTTTGCAGCCCTGCCTCTGGCTCAGCCTCCTGGGGGCTGTTGGGGCTCTGCTCTAGGTCTGTACCTTCCCCCTGCGCCTTTCCCTGGCTTGTCTCTCATTCTGCCTTCTGAATGGACTTTGCATCCATGTTATGTCTTTCCTGACCTGTGTCCTGCTGCTCCTGAATTATCCCCTTTTGTTTCTCTGCTGCCAGCTCCCTGCTCTGCCCACTGTGCTTGGGATGGTGCCCCCTCAGTAAGGGCTCAGCCTTTGCTGTTGAAAACCTCAGCTTGTAGCTCTTTGGCCTTTAAAGAGCAGCAGGTCCTTGTTGCTTCCTGATACTCCTTCTTAATCTTATTAATCATCATCTCCATGTAAATCTGCCCCTGCTTTCAAGGGCATAGAAAGGTGTTAGCATAGTTCCCCTGTATCTGTACTTGTCTGATTGTCTTCTCTTCCCTGGTATGATATTTGTGCTCCTGAGATCTTGCGTTTGCTAGAGATTGCAGTTTTCCAGCTTTTTGGTCACACTTTGGTGAGAGAAGTGCAGACTTATTTTAACAGTGAATAACAACTCAGGGACACACTTGTTCTCCTTGTACTGGTGTTGAATGTGACTCTCATATTCTCCTGTCTTTAAGCAGTATCCCATTTCCTATTTTATCTCACACTTTCCTGTATTTCCTTCTTGCTCCTTCCTGGACTTTAGTCTCTGGCTGCCTCTCCTATCTCTTCCTCTCTAACAGAACAAATTGTCTCATTACTCACAGCCACCTCAGCTAACCTTATTTCATCTTACTCTTAAATGTAATGGGTCTCTTCCACAGCTCAGCTTTTCCTGCATTAACCAGTCTTTCTTTACATCCATTACTCAATTTTCTTGTGTGTTCAATGTGAGCTGTTCATCTCTGTTCTCTTCTCCTATCCAAATCCTTTCTGTAATTCATTGTCCCCTCATGCTGCACTCTCTTCTGTAGCTGTTTCACCCATGAATGCTATCTGAGATTACTCTCCATGGCAAAAATATTCCTTGATACACATGGTAGATTACTTCCTCTTTCATTTTGCTTTACCTTTGCACCAATACCAGTCAATTCTCTTTGCCTTCTTCTTAAACCTATGCCAGCAATGTTAGTACCCAAATGTTACACTGTTTAAAAGAAGCTCCATGCCAGCTTTCCTGTTTCCCTGTGCCTGCTCAATGGCTTAGACAAGAGGGCTGAAAAGCCAAGCAGACAGCCAGCAGGAGAGCCAGTCATCCTTCCTTGTGGATCTGGGAGCTGTTCCATAGCAGGGATCACAGGTAGGAAGCCTCTTCTCTGCCTCTGTCCTGCTCGCAACGTGCCACAAACTACAGTTCAAACAAACCAGTGGGCAATGAGCAAACTAACAGGTCTACTTTCCAAAGAATAACTTGACCTTTCCTTTCCTCTCTCACTGAATTTTCCTGTTTATTTTTCTGAATAATTGTTCATGAGTGTTCCCACCATCTGTGCTGTGCACTGTAAGCACAGGCTCCTGTGGAATAATGAATATTTGATCATGTCATTCAAGGCTAAAACGAGATTGCATGGTTTAATTCTATCATTTCCCAACTGTATGGTCTCAGCACTTTTCATATAATTTTTTAATCTAGTGAATACGGAGTATTCTCTATTCAGAGTATTATGTCTATTTCTAAACAATAAAATGGGCTAACTTGCAGAGTTTGTATAGAAAGAAGTGTTTCCTAAGAAAGTGAAGAGATCTAGGATTTTTTTGTTCTGATCCATTTTAGAATGAAGTTCAGGTGGAGTCTGAATTTTGGAGATGTGTAAATCTGGGTCAGGTTCTTTTTACCTTTCCTCTGTTCTCCAGGGGAGATCTTAAAGCCTGAAATGTGAAGCCCGCATAGTGAAAAGCACGACGCTGTTGTATGAGTATTTTTAGCATTTTTGCGGTTTTCTCTGTCATTTGCGGCGCTGTTCGTGCCCTGCGCGCGGATGAGTTTGCTGCGCGCTGGGGCGGAGCCGCAGCCGCGCTCGGCGCTCCGGGCGGAGGCGGCGCTGCCCGCTGCCCACGGAGGGCGATGGATCGGCGGCAGCCGCTCCTCTCCCTGCCTGCTGCACCATCGCTGCTCGGGGACGAGCAGAACCAGGGCAGCGGAGAGCAGAGTGCCGCAGGCACATGAGTTTGGGGGCAGCGGGCACATCCGCGCTCCCGCTCTTTTGAACGCATCTCTGCTGATCCCGGGCTACCCGCTCTGTCAGGTGGGGGCTGCAGGGAGAGCCTGGCTTTTGGACAGACCGTGGAAAAACCTAACTCATGGTAATTATGAGGTTAAAGGATTAAAGTCAATTCACACCCCAGTCAAAATGGAATTTCAGCCTGGTTTTTTTGTTATGTGCAGCGAGGCAGAGCTGTGCTCAGGATCCTCAACAGCCCACGGACAGATGAGGGTCTAACCCCTGATTTATAGCACTGCTCTGGTACCAGTGTCTCCTGGCAAAATAGCAGCAGCTCATGTGATTAATGTAGAACATGACTTATGGTACCGCCCTTCCCTTTCTCGCACACCCTAAGCTTGATATTTCCTCCAAAAAAATTATCTGGGAAATCCTTTCCCTGAGGCATTGCAAACAGATATTGGAATACTTTTTACTTATTAAAAAAAAAACACCACAAACAACCAAGCAAAAAGTAGCAACAACATAAAAGCCCTTGTGTAAGGCTGTTCATAAATGTGGATTGATATTACAGAATCTTGTGCACCAAATCACAGTTTATTGTGGAAGTGGCTGCTTTACTCCTGGTGTGTAACATTACTTGAGAGCAGTAATTTCAGTGGTAAGTTTCTCTTTGAAGGCTGGGCTAGGTCAGTTTGCAAGGTCTAGTTTCTGGTGTGAAAACCTGCTTCCAAATCTGATATATATTTGAATATTTCCATGACTAAAAATCATTATTGTGTTCCAGTGAAGGTAAGTAAGTACAAAAGAAGCAAGTTCTTTCTTCAAGCAATTTCTCAAGCAAATAGTCACTGAGAGAACTATTCAGCCAGTCTTAGTCAAGGCTTTTTACACTTTATTTGCCCATCAAATACTATGTATTGTTTTCTAGCTTAGATGGGTTTATGTACTTCAGCCCTGTACTTCAGGCATCTTTTGCTCATTTTTGTTGAACATTTTCTAATTCCTAATTTATCTGGTAATAAGGTGTTCAAAACTAAGCACAGCATTGCAGGTACAATTTTTTGTCCTCTTGTAGTTACAGCGCTCTTAGTTCCATAACCCAAAACTTTACAGGGTCTTTTCTACTAATCCAATTCATATCTAGTCATATGTAAGTTGGCAGGCTGGTGCCTATTGTACCTAAGTTAAAATATCCTCATAGAATGGCTCAAAGCTCTCCCACTTTTCTGTGGGAGTACTAGTTGGTGGTTTTCCATTTTTAATATTTTTGCTACATTTTTAACTGTGCTAGGATGTCCACGACTATTTCCTCATTCATCCAACAATTTAAAATTTCATTATTCATGGTGATTTCACTTCCCTATATTTATACTCTCTTCCAGATCAGTGTTAATGTCAAATAAGACAGAGCTCAGCATGCTCTGTTATCCTGTGCTCTCCTGTGACTTGGCTCTGCTAGCCCAGAGTATATTTGATACTCTTTGCATGCTCTTGCCCTGAACTTGTAAATCAAAATAAGACCTGTTAGTTCACCAAATTTAGAGTCTACAGGTTATTCATCAATGCACTAGTTAATTAGCCAGCTGAGAGTTAAATTGTTGCTATGTGCATTTTGTAAGATAGAGGAAAAATTCTACATCAATAATAACAGTGAAAAGAGAGTTTCATGTTTTAGCTCCAGGCTCTGTGGGTTTCCTGAGAGAGCCAGGCAGCTGTGTGGGAATTGTGCTGAAGTCCCAGCTCCTCATGAGGCTGCTGGGGACTGCACCTGTTGCTGCAGCCATCTGACTGTGCTCTCTTTTCCTGGCAGGTCCATGGGAAGTGCGTGTGCAGACACAACACGGCAGGGGACCACTGTGAGAAATGTGCTCCACTCTACAACGACCAGCCTTGGAAGCCAGGAGATGGGAAAACAGGGGCACCTAATGAATGCAGAAGTAAGTGGAAGGGAGTTTACTGACCCAGGCTCTCGGGGTGAGCACTCCCCACAACAGCAGGCAAAGCTCCCCCACAAAGACCTCTGTGATTTACAGGAATGGTGGCATTACAGAAACTGGGGATAAATTGCTGGTCACTGATGGAGAACTTCAGTGTGCAGGTCATTCTTCTGCACTGGGGCTATTGGGGAGTAGAATTTTCATGTAGCTACACCCCCTCACTTTCCAGGTTCTAGCAGGGTTTAAAACACTGCCAGATTGGTTTGGAAAATGCTCCATGATTACTGTGTCAGCTGTAAAAGCCTGAAGGACATTCTCCTGTCCCCACCAGAGTGTCGCTGCCACAACCACGCCGAGAGCTGCCACTTTGACCTGAGCGTGTGGCTGGCCTCAGGGAAGCGCAGTGGCGGTGTCTGTGACAGCTGCCAGCACAACACCGAGGGACATCGGTGCCAGAGGTGCAAACCTGGCTTTTACAGAGACAGAGGCAAGCCCTTGTCTTCCCCAGACGTCTGCAAACGTAAGTGACCGCCTTACACGAGGTGAAAAATGAATGGTGAGAGAATCATTAAAAGAACAAAATAATTTCTATAGAACAAGTAACTCCTATAGAGGTAACTCATGAGTATTACTATTTTCTCTTTGTATTCTTTTCCTAAACTAGAGGAGGTTTTGATCAAAGGTAATCATCCTGATTTTTTGTGTCTCTTTGTCCCCAAGTTATGACACCTTTTTTTGTGATAACTGATTCAATTTGCCAAATGCATTGCTTCCTGGGGAAAGGTACATTCTTCTTGTGTTTGGTTTTAAATTAATACGATTCCTTTTCTCTTGGGGCACATTTTATTTACCTGGGGTTTTGTTCTGTACCTCTCAAGACTCTGCGAGCCTATGTGCAAGCTATTGTTAAATTCCATTTGTTTGTGCAACATCTGTGCACATAAATACATATAATGGATGCAGACGATGCAGGAGGCCTGGAACTGTGCATATTCACTTGGGAACAAATACATCAGAACTCAGACTTATTGCCAGACTCTACAGCTGTTATGGAGTGCACTGCCCAAATTAATTACATCATTAACACTTCAGCAGAATGTGTCAGGGTGTGTCTCTGGCACAGAAGCACTAATGGCTGCACATAGAGGATGTACAACCTCTGGATCAAGTCAGTTTGCACCCAGCCAGTCTGGCAAACAGCCCAAATCTCCCTCACTTAAAGTAAACGTTTCCTGAGTATCCTGCCAGGCTTCACATGTCTGATTCTATCTCACATCTGTTTGAGAGGTTGCTATTTCCAGCAATATACTTAAATTTGCTTTTCCCTTTGGATAATTTTCCTTCCCCATAGCTCAGGCATCAGTTGCCAGCATAGAGAACTTCATCCTCTGTTGTCTGACCTCTTGCCCACTGACATAATGAACTTGTGAAGCTTTTCTGGCCCTTTTAATGTTCTTCAACATGATTCCTCTGAAATGTTTATGTTACTCCTCTCCCTAGGATTGTGAGTCCTGTGCCATTACTTATACTTTCTGTGCCCAACATACCCAATGTTTCTGCTCTTTTGCCTTCTTCCCACTGGAACTTGGTGACAGCAGACTGCTTCCACACATTTTTTTCTTCTGATTTTCACAGTGCTCATCACAGAACATGGATCAGCAGACAGGGCAGAGGGTGAGTTTATCTGGCTCACCCTGTATCCTGTAGTGTTCTATGGTGGCCCCTTTCCAGTTCTGTTTCCACTCTGAGCAGATCTGCTACAGAGAAATATTGTAATGAGAACAAATTGTTATGCCAGATTAGCTTTCAGTCTCATAGCACCTGAAAGAATCTGTGTATGAACTCCTGTACTGAGCAGCAGGGAGATGGTGCAGTAACCTGCATCATGTGTAATACTAGATAACTGCTAAAGTCAAGGAGCACTGGAGAGCAGTAAAGAGGAAAAAAACTTGTTTGAAAATACAGCCTATCTGTCTGGAAACCCTAGAACTGTTTGCCTAGATGAAATCAGACCTTGACTCTACGTCTGCCTCTCTTGTCTGGTCTGGTTACAGGTCTCTCAGTAACCCCTGCCAATACTCTGCATAGCAAGAGAAAAACTGTTCAGAAATTTACCTTGTTGAAAGAGCTTTATTCCTGTTGTGCCAGTCAAGCACAACAATGTTCTTTTCACCTGGGAAGGTGCTGCTGCCAGCAGAAGGCCCCCAAATGCAATTGTCTGCGCTCTGAGTTGCATGCTCAGACCTAGAGAGCTGACATCCTGCTTTAGTCACTGAAAGTTATATGTCTCTTCTAGGCTCCTTGTTCTGTCAGTGGAGAAACAGAGGGACCTCAGGGGAATTATTTATTGCAGTCTAAGGTAGATGCCTGAAACAGATGGACTGAATTGCCCTCTAAAGCATATCTATTTCCTTAAGAGGTACTCTGGATCACTAGCCTGCACTAGAGTTTCTCTTAGCTGAGATGGATTTAATGGGTCTGATTCAGCAGCAAAGGTAAGCACGACCCTATCTGTGAATGATTCAAGTCAATGGGACCTTTCCCAGGGGTGTAAAGGCATTCATGAATTCTTGCCATATCAAGATATAAGGAAAGGGCATTGCAGCCCACACGGCTTTTACAGCAGCTGTGTGCACAATGCTTGTACCTCTGTGGGAACAGGAGGAACTTTGGGTATAACTACAGACTTCAGAGAAAACTGGGAAGGAGGTGGTTAATCTGTGCCTCTTCCCTTTTATTTAAGGCAAATAAGAGAATTCCCACAATAAGATTTGACCAATTCCCATAATTCCACTTTGTATGGTGGAAGACCTGATCCCCAAACACTTCCCCATGAGGATTGCAGGCAGTGTGTGAGTGTGCACAGTGCACCTCTGCAGAGAGTTTTCAGGGAACACTTCCCTACTTTGGTTATTACCAGAGCCAGCAAAACCAGAAACACCAATGGAGACAGCCTTTGGTAAGAACAGACTCAGTTTGGTAGAGGGAAGGTTTTTCTTCCAGGACCATCATCAGCTAATGCTAAACTGCAAAGCCTCCTGCAGGATGTTCAGGATAGAGGCGCTCTTCTCTACACTTTAGGTTGAAAACTTGCATTGCCAGTAAACCTCATCTGGTGTGGTCCAAGTTGTTCAGGTTGTGTGATCCTAAAACCAACTCTGGTTTCTCAGTAAAATAAGTTTCTACTTTGAGCATTGCTAATATATTAGACAATGAGCCCACCAGATAGATTTTTGTCATACCTCAGCCTGCTGATTATAAATTGAAGAGCTGCCACTTTTGGATTAACATTTTTTTTTAGGATTTAAGTGTACCAATTCCAGGGCATCATCTCACTTTGAGAAATCCATGCAAACAGTGCCAGACTAACAGCACTAAATGAAAGACCCACTCAGTGAGCAAGTGTTGAAAAGCAGTAATAAACTGCAAACAGCAGTTTATTAAATGGATGGTTTAACAGAATGGATGGTTTTGGCGAGAGCAACCTAGTGCCCATCTTCCCATTTTGAGCTTAGAGAGAAAATAAACCTTCAATGGGAGATGAAAACTTGACCCTTGTGTACAGTAGATACTGAGCTGGGAAAGGAAGTCTGATGAAAAAGCTGAATGAAATGCTGTGCTAATCCCTTTGAGAAAGCACGCTTGAAGGGTGCCCTGCCATCCAGAGCAAAGTCTAGGTTCAGCTGTGACATCCCCCTCAGGCTCCCAGAAAGTTAACAGGACACTGCTCAGGCCCAGAAACAGTCTTTAAGCATTAGTCATAATAATGAATAGCATTCTCTCTTAATCTGCTCTGAAAAAAAAAAAAGTTGTATAACAATTGGATCTCTTGGCACTATCTAAACCACCCTTAGCTGACCCTCCAGTGTGAGACTGCAAAGACATTCCCTCAAAAAAAATCTGCTGAAATTTGATATGGAAGTGTGAATCTGCTATTCCTTTTTGTCTGCAGAGGTAGCTTGCCTCTGATCCCTTTGCTTCTCCTGTTCCTACCAGCTGGGATGAATGAGAGCAGGGTCATGGGCAGAGCCTTGTTTGGACACTGCTTAGATCTATATTAAAAAGAAAAAAAAAAGGCATGAAAAGAGTCCCTGAGCAAGGCACACACCTGCCTGTTATTGGGGGTGACAACACAGGATTAAGTAGTTTGTATATAGACTTGTATGGGAGCTTTGACTCAAAAGCCTAATTGTTTCCTAACCAATGGTTAGAAAAGCTGCTGTATCCGTGGCTCTTTCCTGTGGCTTTTTCCAAGGCTTAAGTGATCCTTCTGAAACGGCACCATCTTTTGTACTCACCCCTTGCTTAGCTTAAAAGTAATGCAGGCATGTAGACCCATTAAAAAGGGTCTCCAGGAAAACAAGCTTTTTTACTCAAAGAACGAGGCTAGAAAATTAAAATGTGCCCAGATGCACACGCACACACACATGGTCTGAAAGGCTCTGCTTCTCATCCTTTTACTTCTGAGCAGAGGGAGTGAACTTTTAATTCTAATATCACAAAGGCCCCATCACATCTTGCTTCAAAGTCTGTCTTAATCAGCCCTGACCACACACAGAGCTATCTTATTTCCTTCATTTAAGAAACATCATTGGCAGAGTCAATCCCCCCACCTGACATGCTCTAAAAATCACACTGGTTTGATCATATACTCCCAAGATGCACATGTATATATTTCAGACTCAAAAGACTGTTTGATATTTTTTATTTTGCCTGGTTTTTTTTAAATCAAATAGCAAGTCTGCTCACAGCTGTATCATATGCAGTATTATAAGACAAAAGTTTAAAACAAGATACCTCATAGGCCATTGACTTACTTGGAGCACCTGGTATTTTCCTGTAAGCTGGGACCATATTGTTACAACCAATATTATATTCTACATCTGTGTCTAATTACATGGGGAAGACAGCTGTGCTGAGGGCAGACAGATTTATTAGGGACTTGAGTGGGGATTTCAGTATGAATTATTCATTTTTCATTATTTCTTGTCTCCTCCCTTTTACAGTAGTGTCTGACAAATACTTGGTATGGGAGTGAGACTAAAAGGCAAGAGGATATTCATGACACTCTGTGACCAATAGGCAACTCTAAAGTAAAATTCTGTTTTTCACTATGCTACTGTCAAAGGGAGAACCAAAATAAACTGCCCAGCTCTGAGCCCGGATTGTCTGCACACCGTCCCTAACATAATTGATGATGCCTTTGACAAACAAGGCCATTGTCACATTGGCTGCTGTTTTGTTAGACAGGGAGGTGGATGGAAAGAAAATGAGGGTTTGCCAAGAGAAAAGAAGCAAAAATCAGTGGGAAAGGGTTGTCAAATATTGGAAAATGTTAAAGGGTGAAGTTTTGGAAACATGCTTTTATATTTCTTTAATAGTGAGGTTTATTTGCAAATCCATGATACTGTTAAACAGATAAAAACCCAGTCACCCACAGCTGCCCCTTCAGCATGTGACATGTGGGCTCTTATTTTAGGAGTTACCTTAGATCAAAACTGGGATTTTGGCCATAATACTCTGGAAGCCAGACAATGTACCCACCCAAGCTGAAATGCTAAATAAACACAGACTGAGTAAAGAGTTTGCAAGCCACTTGTATAACTCATCTGAAAGTGTTGTACATGTACTGATTCAGCTTGCTTTCTGATGCACCAGAAGCTGTCCCAGTTTCTAACAGGAGAATATGTCCCACAGTTCATCTGGGAACATTATTTTTACTGAACTGTAGCCTCAAAATAAAAAAGGCACTTTTGTTTTCTGCTTCCTCATCAGCTTTCACCAGTCCTTTCAATCACTGTGCTGTAACATTTTCCCTTAGGAATAGGGTAGGAGAAGTTCTCGTCTTCCTGAATCAGGTTCCAGTCTCAGCTGGGGATTGGATAGTCTAATGATGTGAGTTACCCATCTGTTAAGTGACTCTCACTGATGAAACCCAAAAACTAGAAATAAGAGGGATAAAGACAGACCCAGAGGTTGCAGAAATCTAAGGCATTTTAAGTGAAATCTCCACAGGCAGATCCTACATATTACAGTATTACAGTGAAAACCATCCTGGATTCAAGTGACCCTGATGTTGGCAAACTCTTACTCCTTGTGTCTCAAACCTGTCTGTAATGAAGGAAGGGTGTTTCCCATCCGGATGTCCAAATCTATGACATCCATTGTTTTCAGTGACTGACAAACTAAGAGTCTCTTTTTTTCGGGTGATGTAGTCAGCCCTGCAAAGATGGGGTGGGGGGTGAAATCAAGTTTAGCAGCAAAAAATCAGACCTTCCTTTGGACCTGTCAGGGCTAATGAGCACTTCAGTGTTCCACCTGCTCTCCAGAAGTGACAGCACAAGCCCTGGGTTTGCTCCCAAAGTCGGGGCTGCTTTGTGGCGAGCAGGCGAGGCTGCTGCCCTGCGCCAGCCCGCCCTTTGTGCCCAGCACATTGCCCATCACAGCACGTGGCTTTTCTGTCCCTAGGCTGTTGTGCTAGAGTCCCCTGAGCACAACGGGCCCAGATCCATCCACAGCAGTAGAATAATATTATTGAAATTATTGGCATAAAGAACACAGGGCATTGGGGAAAAAAATAACTATATGGTAAGCAGATCGTAAGTGAGATGCTCTTTAAACAAAATTGCTCGCTCTTTGTCTTGTACTATTTTCAAAAGGTATTTTCTTTTCTGAGTTTCAAATATGAGGTTGCAGATGAAAGTGAATCTGTCCCTGCTACATCTTTAGTCCTATATTTGCCCCTTTCCCCTTGGAAAGTGATGTGTGGGATCAGAGTGTTCATTTAGTCTCTTATCTGTGAGCTCATGAAGAAAAGTAGTTTGATCAGAAACAAAGATGGGCAAACTTCAAAAGCTTTGCAGATCATGTTTGGTTCAAATAAGCATCCAAAAAGGCTGGCCTCTGATCCAAGCTATCTAAACACCTTGGGTGTCCAACATTTAACTGAAAATCTCTGTAAAAGCAGGCCTTAGCTACAAGATTTTTATTTCTGCCCTCTTCCAGATGGATGAAGTAGTGATACATTACCTTTTCAGTCTGCTACAAGTAAAAGTCAGGGCATACTGCTTTCTTAATACAAAAGAGAGCTGAAATATGAAGGCCTGGAGCTCAGCTCAGTTCTCATTTTGATCAAACTTGTCTGAATATCAGAGTGGGCTTGTTTACTGCTTGTATTTTACTTCTGCAGAGCTGTTGGCATGAGGCTTGGCCATCCCAGCCAGGTTCTGCCCTGATGGAGAGGAATCAACTGTGCTGGCTTGTACCTCTCTGTGCATCCCTCCCTGATGCTGTCACATCAGGAATGTACCAGTGGTGTGGGATTATGACAATTTATTGTCTGTGCAGGAAGAGATGCCCACAGGAGCTGTAACTATCTGTTTTCCTGCCAAATTGCCTTGAGTGGCTAAGCTGGTATGAAACTGGCAACACTGTTTGAAAGATTTGGAGGTTTTTCCTCCTATTTGCTCATCTTCAGCTACATGTAAAATAAATCTAGTAAATTTAGAGGTCTTCTCTCATTCTGCTAACCTTCCTTGAAAAAAATCTGCTCATGCATGTGTAAAAAAATAATTTATCAGCTTCTTTAAGCATATACTGCATGGTGTGATGTTTTGCACTTTACAAAGGAACTGAAGGAAATTTGTGCACTCTTTAGAGGCAGAAATTGAAAATGTGTTTCAGGTCATATGAACCACCTGTATAATCTGCATCTACCCCAGAGGAAACAGCAGTTTTGTGATCTCTGTGTTTACAGGAAAGGCAATGTAGGCAATAGCTATAAATCTTTCACTTGTCCTTGTTTCTGCAAAACACTTTTAAAGTGAATTACCTTCAAGCCCCTTTAAAAATAAACACACAGAGGAGGTTTTCTGGTATCACTTGAAAACCCTGTGGGGTCATGATTTGTGTAGTAGGGAAGAGCTGACTCTCACACAAATGTTCACAGCTGTACTTGTTCTGCTTTTTCTAACAAATTAAAAAGAATGTGAATGTATGCTGAAATGCAACATTTACTAGTTCTGACTTAGAACTACAGAGCATGAGAAAGAAGGTACAAGTTTATCAGCCTTGCTAAAATGGCATTTAATTTGAATTGCCTCTTTCTGTGTGTCCATAGCCTGTGCCTGCCAGCCCATGGGTTCAGCCAACACCACATTCAGCAGCAGCTGGAGGTGCCACCCCCGGACAGGATTCTGCTACTGCAAACCGGGAGTGGCAGGTCCCAGCTGTGACAGGTGCCTGGTGGGCTACTGGGGCTTTGGAGAAAACGGCTGTCGGCCCTGTGACTGCGCCAGAGACTGTGACCAGCGCACTGGGACGTGTTTCAATGGGTAAAGAAACCCTGCTCTGGGGTCACTCTGAGATGGGACTCTGTGAAATGAAACTAATTCTATGGAAATAACAAAACTTGGAGGGTGCACAATCATTTGAAAAGGGAGCTGTAAATCATAAAAGGTTTTTTAGGTTACGTTTACACCTTTAAGCCCACTGCATTATCCAAGGCAATCTTGAACAGATGAATCTTTGCAGTAATAATAGGCATTTCTACAACCCCATGGTAATATGTGCAGGGTCTTTAAATACATCTTTGCTTTGGAAATAGATGGAAGAGTCTCATCTGTGCCCAGGGTAAAATGATTTGCTGAGCAATTGCAGTTCTACAGGTCCTGCAGCTGTCCTCAGGTCCCAGTGACATCAAGAAGTGGTCACTAAGTGACATAATTCCCTAAAAAAAAACAAACATAAGCAAAAATGGCCCTATTTATAGGTACTTTAAAAATGCTAAGTCAGCAGTGGGAGGCCTGAATAAAAGCCTAGACCTTGTGATCTCTGTGGCATGAAATCTTGCTCATATTTGCACTTCCAACATGAAGAAAGCAAGCTCATCAGTCTGGGCACAGCCAAAGGCAGCTGTTTGTTTGTTTGTTTGTTTGTTTGTTTCTCTCCCCTGAGCGCCCTAAGGCAGTGCTGTGGTTTGTGTGTCCCCCAGCTATGACAGTGAGTCCTTCTTTAATGTCCCCATCGGGGGAAAAATTCCTGACCTCATCCAAACAGCGAGCAACGAGAGCGAAGAGGAATGGAAATGGAATGACCATGAGCAGGGATTTTCTGCACTGAGGCACCCAGGTACAGCCCAGAGTTTGGGAACATTCAGTTGCCAGTTCTTTCAACCCTCCACCCTGACTGGGTCTGTCCCCCATCTCCAGCCTGTCTGTAGTATTTAAATAGTTCTCAGTTTTGCCTGCCCTGCAAAGATCAGCACTTGCCATCACTGGTAACTTAGCAGAGGTAACAGTGACACTTACTGCATAACTTGACTTTTCTGAGATGGACATTGCTTTAACACCAGCAAGGATCAGCATTTCTTAGGTTATGGGATCAAACAAAGGTCTCATTACTTACATGATTTACAGCTGGATCTGATCTCGTCATTAGGATCAGTTTATTACCTGTACAATAGGCTTCATGTGGGCTGCATTTTACTTGACAGTGCTGATCAGATTTCAGAGTAATTATTTTATCGTATAACAAGAAACACATTTGCAAATAACTGAGCTCACTCTCCAACTTATTCATAAGGTTCATATACATTATAGGAAGTATAGATATTTAACTTCATAACTGATGATCGTTTGCTCTTCTTTTCTCTCTCATGTCCTGGCTCTTCTCCAACCTTTTGTGTTCTGTGGTTTCCCTGCTAGAAAAGTGTGTGTGCAAAGAAAAGGTGCTTGGAAGTGTCAGTGACTTCTGCCAAATGAAATATGCCTATGGTAAGTGGGCAACATGCCCCCAAGCTATGATCATTTCACAATGTTCCTGCTATGCATATTGTTAGCTGATAGCTGTGAAAAATTACAGGATTGGTTAAGTCCTGAGAGGGAGGATTTCTTCTGCCTTTTTGGCTAGTGACATGTCCAACTTCTGATCTGAACTTAAAAGCATTTTTCATGCAAAGCTCTGTAGTGTCTCCTTCCCACCCAGTTAATTTACCTCTTACAGCACAAGGGTTGCTAGAATAATATTCAGTGGAATGATTGGGCTCTACATCATGAAAAAATGATAAAAAAACCTCACATCGGAAATGTCCTTGCTTTTGCAGTCATTTTGCAGGTTCCAAGAGCCATACTCATTTACCAAGAATGTATTTAAAACTGTTGTTTATGAACACCTGGTTCATGCCATCACATGAAGCAAGAAAGGAAAGCTCTGGCATCCAGAGGTTTGATGTTCTTGTGGCAGGAGACAACAAAGCCTGCTTGAGGGGCTGATCTACATGAGCCTGTCATGCCAAAAAGTTATGGGATCATACTAAATTAAAAGGAGCAGAAATTTATCATGACAACCAGGTGTTGGACCACAAACCAAAAGTAGTTCTGGTTTGTTGTGCAATCATGGAGTTTTAGTCATGTGACATGCCTGATAGGAAAATTCTTGACTTCCTTCCTGTAGACAGTCCCTTCTCACAGGACAGAATTTTTGAGAGGCCAGTGTTAAAGCAAACCACTAACGTTTTCTAACTGGAAATATAAAGTATAGAATCAGTGCTTGAAATCAGACTGGCAGCTGCTGGTTGGGGTTTTTCACCTTTCCTTTTATATACATACAAGCGCTTTCCTAGAATTTCCAAGTATTTTGACATCAGCCCATTAAAAATAGTTGCTAAATAACATGGTGAAAGGATTAGTTAACTACTTATAAAGAAAAATCCAGTTTTTATTCCCTAGATTTATTTAAAAGATCCATCAGTGAAGTGGACAAGCACTGTACTTTCTGTACAACTGCACTTTAGGGGATTTTTCATGTCTTCTTTCAAGGTCTTAAACTTCTACCTTTTAGCAGCATTAACCAAAATTCATTTAGAAATTCATTGTTGGTGTCTATTTGGATATGTTTTTCGGCAGTAATAAAAGCAAGAATCCTGTCTGCTCATGACAAAGGGACCCATGCAGAAGTTGTGGTGAAAGTGAAGAAAGTCCTGAAATCAGGCAAGGTGAAAATTGCCCGGAGCAACAGAAGCATTTACCCAGAATCCTGGACCAACAGAGGCTGCACATGTCCCATTCTCAATCCTGGTAAGGACAAAATCCTCACTGGGGGTTTTGCTTCCCCTGTAAACAGTGCTTAGGAAGATCTGTGATCAGCCTTTCTGGGGCAGCATCCTTTGATTCACCCCTACCAAAGCATGTTTGCTTTCCAGCTCACAGTGCTCAAGGAGGGTGGTAAAGGCAGGAGGGGGGCAAAGGCATGAGCAGCAGCTGCCACATCCCAGCAGATCTGTGTGCAGAGCCTCAATGGAATGAAATCAATTTGTGGCTGTAATCCCTGAGCACAACCCTGACACCAGTGAATCTGTGTGCCCAGGAGCCAGCAGTGACAGGATGCTCATGGATTTATACACATAAGATGGCACATGCATAAGCTGGATGAAATTGGCAAAGGTGCTGTATACCAGATCCATATGAAATAGAGAAATTCTGGTTTGGTTCTTTCTTATTCCATTTGCTAACTAAGGGTTTTCCCTTTTTCTTTTTTTCTTCTTTGTTTTAACTAGGTACTGACTATCTCATAGCAGGCCAGGAGGACTCTAGGACTGGCAAACTCCTCGTGAACATGAACAGCCTGGTGAAACCCTGGAAGGCATATTTGGGAAAACAAGTATCAGATATTCTCAGAACTGGATGCAAATAATTTCTGCTTCAGAAATTACAGTGCTGGACTTTGCCTTTTAGTAACACTGCAGTGAAAGTTGTAGTTAGTTCAAGCATTCCCATTCAACATGCTCCTAGCTGAAGCAAGGAAAGCAGACTTGCTATCCCTCCTTACATGTGCTTAGACAGGAAACTTGGGACATGACTACTTTTTTTCAAAAATGCACAGCCTTATACTACAGAATTACCTAGTGCATCATATGTAGATCACAAGTCAGTTCTTCACTTGAGCCTGATTCCAGCCAGAATAATTTTACAAGGCAAAACTAAAGATATGGACTAGTGTTTCCATACTTCAGGTCAGTCTGATATTAATATGCATAAACTGCTTTCATAATACATTCATTACTGAAGTGTAATTTTATTTATAAGTGACCACTAAAAGGCAGCAATTTCTTTCAGCTTTACAAGTGGCATAATCCTAAATAAGCATATAAGAGAGCTCAAACTGATTTACCATCAGACTGCAATTATGCCAATATAATGGCTGCTTTCTAGAAGCCAATATTATCCCACTGCCTACAGAAACAAACATGTGGCTTATCTTGGGGCAGTGTCCTTTAGAGATGTGCATCATGTATCATCAATGCTTAGTGCTGAGCTCTGCTGCAGAAACCACCTTGGCTCAAACTCCATCCCAAATCCAGCTCTGTGCTGTAGTACTTAGTCTGCAACACCACAAAGGTTTCACAGCAATAACTGCAAATAAGCCTTAATTATAGGAAAAAGCCAAAGTGTGAGGAACTAGCAGCTGCTCTAATGTTGAAATTGTGACACTACAAAAGCCACAAAGCAGAAACAGGAGATAAATGGATTGGCTGGAGCATGTATCACATGAGGTAAGCTGTAGTTCTGGGAGAGCAACCTGGCTGTTCCAACTGTGCTCAAGACCACCGGCCTTCGACTGCACTTAGTGCTTTCATTGTGCTTTATTTCTCTTGGTCACACTTCAGGGTAAGATGCTGAAGCTCTGCTTCCTTCCCATAGTGCCTGAGGATCATTTCTCCTTCTGCAAAAGTACAGGAGTGGTAACATCTGCACTTCAGGTAAAATTAGTTCTGCTTTGCAGAAGCATTATTTCTAAATCAATTTTACCCTATAGTAATCAAGAGATAGCTACTTAAATCCTTCCCTAACACAGAATATTGAGGAAATTGAAGTTTGAGATGTGTGTCCCCCATTTGAGGACTCACAAACAAATGAAGTTGGTTGGAGCACTCTCTCTTCAACTAAGCAAAAATCACAAGGAATCAATCTATGTTCTTTCAGGGAGTTACAGAGAAAGAGAAGCACACATGCTACTTTTGCATGTTTCAATTCCATGTCTAACTTTTAATGCTCCTAGGGAAGAGATGTTTTCATTGAGCACTGTCTGACTGGTAACTGGGACACCAAGAAACCCTAATACTAACGCAGAACAACAGAAGTCTAGCCTACAACTTAAGCCATTGTTTTGTTCTCTTTACCAATGAGAATGTAAAAATTCAGCCTCTTCCATTCTATTTACTGCTATTTTACTTTGAATTTCACCTTGATTGAACAGCAGAAATATCCTCAGCTCGTTTGGAAATGGATGACAGGCAGATCTTTAGGAAAGAAAAAAGCTCCAATTTGTTTCTCAACAGGATATAAACAGTGTTTCTAGTGTTTCCTCCTCCCTCCTTTTCAGGAAATTTCCCTTCCTCCACTGCTTTCCCCCTTTCATTTCATAATTTATTTGTTGTTACCTAAACTGGTATCCAACAATGTGGCATCTCCAACAAGCTATTTAATTAATGCAATAAAACACTTTTTAACCAAGGCATTTGACAGAATTTGAAATGTCAGCCTTATGAAATTAGGAGCCCAGCAACTGCTTTCTTTCCTGTCTCCAGAAATTGCCTCACAATAAAAAGATTAACTAGTTCTCTTTCAAATATCAATAAAGACCTGTACATGAATTTACAGTCTGATCTCAAAGGGCCTCTCACAAGAAACGAAATTCAAGTGTAGGTTTACAATTAACCTAAGAAATGTGCTTTTCAACAGAGGCCATTTCACCTGTAGGGGATCTTATTTAATGACAATGAGGATATTCCATGTTGGTTTATAGTCAGCACCATATTAAAGCAAACACCTCTATTGTTTTTGTGCCAGACTGGTGGTTTTGTGAGGAGGGTAAACATCTGCATAGTTCTTCTCTGTCAGTAAAAGTTATTTTTTGACACGTTCATTTACTAGCATTACTAGCTACTGCTAGTAGAAATACATCTTGGAACCACAGATTAAGAAATCAAACACCCGTTTTCCACACAGCATCCTATGAAGGGAATGAATGCACTGTGAGGAAATGCTTTAACTTTCTTAGGAGCTGTAAGGATCTTGTAACATTCAGAAACAAATAACTGGACCTGTCACTCAGGGTACAACAAATCCTACATCCACCTACCCTTCACATCATTGTTGCGTCATCTGGGTTAATCTGGACTGTGGAATGACCACAAATCCTCCTGTGCTCCTTGTTTTGGCCTTCCTGAGCGTTCTGCTCACAGATCATCAATACTGATTTACAATAAGCCATTTTAAGAAACAAACATTGGTGCTATAATCATTGCTGCACTGCTCTACTCTTCCTCTGTTGTGCGTGTCTTCTCTCAGCTCCACCATCACCAACAAAACATCAGCTCCAGAGGGGTTAAAAGCAGTTGAAAAACAACTGCAGACAGGTTCCTGTTCAACAAAATGAAATCATGTCCAGTGAAGAGAGCCGACTAAGAATAAATTACAAACTGCTGGTAGCTTCTCTACACTGTCCCACACTAACACTGATAGAATTTTAATGAGGTAAAACAAGAGTCTAGAAGCACACAAATTCCTTTTTTTTACTTCCCTAGGAATAAGTAGGTTCATTGACGTGTGATCAGATCAGTGCCTCAGATAAACAGGAGCCATTGCTGTCAGGTTAACAAGGACACTCTCAGTCAGAACTGCTCAGGATATAGATCTTGTTTCCAAAACAGCCCTGCCAGATCCCCAGATCTAGTGATTCCTACAATGGCCTGCAAGATAAACGTCTCCTTCTAGCCACCATTTTGTTCATCATTCCTTTTGCAGGGAGAAAGGGAAAAAAAAGTTATTTTTGCACCTGAAGCAAGGCCATACCTCTAGGAAAGTTACTATATACAAACTGAAGTCAGGTCTCTGCAATATCCTCAGGCTGTACTGCAGAGAACAGCAGAAAAAACTACTGAGTAACTTTTAATTCTGAAAATGCAATTTTGTCTAACTATTTTCCAGTATTTTTTACATTTTAGAATCTATGTTCTGTTAAAGGATCAGCTAAAGTTTTAGAGGCAATCTTTATCCACATCAGGATATGTAACACATGCACCACTGATTCAAGTTTAAGTGGATTGCAGGAACAATCCCACCCTAACAAGCAAGTTATCACAGGTTATCTATGAATTTGTGGCCTGCATCATGCAGGAATTGCAGCCAGCTGACAACAGTCCACCCAGCTTCCAGAAACAGAGATTGTATCATCACTGCACCAGAAGGACAAGGGTGTGCAAAAACTGCAGAATGGTTAAAACTGAAAATCTGGAGTGTTACACAGCAATATGGTACAAGGGAGCATTTTGGGTAGGTCTGTAGGGTGTATACAATTATAACTGTGTCTTTTTATTCAAAAAACTAAACAGAGCAAATGCAACTGGAATTCTATCTACATGTAACTGGCTAAGTAACTTGGATTGGAAAGATATATTCTAATACATCTAGAAGTGCTTCATGTATTGTTAACAGATTCTTTTAGCTGAACTTTTATAAACATTTAATCATGCTCAGCACATCAGCTTTTACAGGCGAAAGATCAACTAAAGGCACAGAATTAATGAGCAATTTTTTCATAATGAAAGCTTTAATTATCCCCCAAGGACTACTTGTGACTTGACAGAGCAGTGCCTATGACTTGACATAAGCACCTGATAACATAAAATCAGTATGAAATTACTCTATAAACAAAATTGCACAAACACATTTGAATCTACTACTCTCTGTCCAAGAACCAGTAGCTCAGTGATGGCAGACAGAAAACTAAGATATTATTTATAAAATATATATATAAAATAAGAAACATATTAAAACAAGAAATTTGCAGCTCTAAGTTTTGTATTCACACAATAAAAATGCAACTTACCATCTGTTTATTTCACAAGCTTGTCACATATTGCCAAGGATCATTTTATCATCTTTATTATATATTAAAATAACCACTGATTGATTTTAGATTTAAAATTAGGGCATGTAACTATAGGAGGAAAATCAAATTAAGCAAATGCTGGGAAACAGAAACAAGGAGTTACATTGTCTATGCATTCACAACTGCATCAGTTTATATAGCAAAAAAAAAAAATTCCACAAAGAACTATTTAGGATTAAAGCTATGACTTCCTTTCTCAAAACACTTCAAACACATTACACGGTGCTTTTCACAGTTTTTGGTCTAAGATCCTTATACATACTTCATATTTGAACTGGATGTAGCACAACAGGTTACCAAGCCACAACAGTCAGAAAGCAGCAAATCCATCCTGAACACACCTTCAAAAGTGTCAGATTATGCCCCAAGTCCCTCTGTCAGTATTAGGTGCACGTCCCTACCCACTGCAGGCCAAGATTCTCTAATAGGCCACAAATACAGTTGCAGAGGATAAATCCAAACACTTTAGAGCACAAAGGCAATGTGGGAAAGAAAAGCACAGCAAAAAAGAAGAGGCAACTTGCTAGAACAGAGCACCCCTTGACGAACAGTTCTTGCTTCCTCACAGAGAGTGCACTAGATTTCCATTTGAACAACCAGAAGCTTAGGTGCATGTGATTTTTTTCTAATTTGGTGCCCAGTGTTCATCTACTGCCTAAGTGCCAAAGATTATCTCTGCTGCTTTTGTGCCCGTTTACTCAGGTTAACTTGGCACTTGGCTTCTTATGCCTGAAAGCGCCACACTGAGAAGTTCTGTCTCACTTTGTTTCTTTGGAAAGCAGCATGCACAGTCCCTGCTATCACTGCCCTCAGAACAAAGTAGTTGTCAGCCACTTAACTGCCCACAAACTTTTTTCTGAGGATCCAACAGCTGCACTGAAACACAAACACCTCAAAGAAACTGTAAAACTCGACAAAAATTCCCCTCAAACATTCAGAAAAATCAGTGGCACCGAATTCACTTATGCAAGCAAGACATGAAAGTGCTATATGGAATTAATGCTGCTGAGCACTCCAGGGTGCTGCCCACAGAGAAAGGCAAATGTTTAAACACTGCTGGACTTTGTGGCTGCATTACTGACACTACAACCTTTTATGCTTTGGGTGAGGTAGCCAACACAAGGAGAGAAAAAAAACCAAACAAAAGCCACAGCCACAATCTCATTTGAAAAAAAAATAATCTCACAGCCTATCTTTTGCTCAGAAAGACAAACAATGGAGTATAGCTTATCTACAGCTATTAAACAATATTGAACTATTAAATTATTTGTACCTTTTAAGTAATTTTCAAATATTTTAATAGCTGTTCATGTTTATTTGCTGGTTCATGGTCCAGTCTACTACAGCTACTGAAAAAGCTTTAGGTTTTTTATGCCTTCCTGCCTGGGCTGGGGAGAAAAGAATAAGACAAGAATAAAAATCTGACAAGCTGGAGCAACCGATCTTCACAAGCCACAAATTCATTTGAGATCTGCTTACAGCACAGAACAGTTCTCAAATCCAATCAGTGTTAACCAAAAATCAACCAAACAAAACACCACAAAGACACAGGAGCTTCCAGTGAGGGTAAAAAGTATTTTCTTTTTAATATGCACTTAAGTCACAGTATCTGTTTTGAGATCATTACACCAGGTAACAATTTATTGTATCTCAAAGTATTTTACAAGTGCCCATCCATACCTTGAAGGAGAAGGTAATAACCAAAGGAACCCAAGAGCTGTATTTTCAGAGCAAAAATAAAGCCAGAGACCAACATTCTTTTCATTCATCTTAATCATCAGCTGTACAACACACCATTTTTAAAAATGCAAAAGGCATCACAGTAAGTAAATGAAATCAAAGATATGCATTTCAACGTTTTCCTGGCAGTCCTGATCTGATGCCAGTAGTAAAATGCAACCATAATCTAGTAAGACCCTTTGAAATTATTTTAGAAATTTTAGATCTAGACTATTTTCAATGTCTTGCATCACTTTGGAAAAAAGAAATCTTAAAGGAAAAACAATCATTTAATGTAATTTCTATTGACAGAACAGAACACATTAAATAAAAAGCAGCTACTGATCAGAACATACTGAAATGAAGATAGACCTGGTGTGCCAGTGGAATTTTAGTTGAAAGCTATGTACTTCAAGACATTATTCAAGTCACAACTCAAGGAAAACTTGAGGGTAAAGAACAGCTGTTAAAGTTTTAACTGTGTCCAAAACCAGGTTACACAGTACATACACACACTCACTCTTTTTGCAGTATTCATCTGCAAGGCTGAAGCTCTGAGATTTCTCCTTCAGGAATAAATTATTTATTATGATACAGTGCACAGAATATGGTGAAACATTTCCTCACTACTCAGAAGACAGACACAGTGCAGAAGTCCATGTCTCTGAAAATGAGAAATGGAGACGACAGCCTCCTTGCATCTTCATTAGCTGGATCCTTCCTCCTCTTTGGCAGCAGAGGCCTCCATAGAGGCAGCTTCCAAATCTTTGCTGGACTTCTCATCATTTTCATCCTCTTGAGGGTAAAGATCTGGGTATTTTTGCATGCATTCCTGCATGGCACGGAATTGGTCCACACAGTCTGATCCCTTTATTTCTTCTGAGCTATAGTGGAAACAAGAAAAGGCTGACTTGAACTGCTCCCCACAGGGACCACTAGCCATTCCACCCAGACATGGGCAATTCCAATTGATATCTCCATTGGGCAATATCAATCCTGAACAAACAAGAGAGAAGAAAAGTTAATGCACCTTCCAAACATTGATTTCACTCAGCGACAGCTGCTGGGCTGCAGGTGTGGACTCCAGCACTTATAATGCTATCTTAGTTCTGTAGCTTCAAGGCTGATAAACACCTTTCACTTCCCAGCCAGTCTGTTTCTCCCTCTGATCTGTATAATCCTTTAATGGGCACAAGTGAGATTAGTTCTCTATCCATCTCTGAATTAAGTCCTTCTCCCTGGACTACAGACCACCGAGAATATTCTAAGGAACTGCAAAACAGATGGAAGTCAAGTCAATCGATTTGCCAGACTGTCAGGGGAACCAGCAAGCATTAAAATCATTCCATACAAATATCAAGACATTCAAATCCAGTATTAAGACTAGTAATCTTTTAAATCAAATTGAATGGCTGCCTTTTTCTTCTTGTTTGAAATAAGCTCTGAAATAATAACTCACAACTTTCCCCCTTCAAATTTCAACTGGAAGACCAGAATTGCAAAAACAAAAACCAGTGTATTTGTAAAGATTAAGTCATGTGCCACAGAACACAAGGAACAGCAAGCCTGAGAGCAAGCCTGCCTGTCTGGCTGCCAGAAACCAAATTGTACTTTAGAACACAACTGAAAGGAGTTAAGTGTCACTTCTGACTCTAAACTGGAACAGCTGTAAACCTCTGCTCTGGAACAGTTAAAGTGCTGACAGAAATACTTCTCTGGTGGACTGGCAAGGTGAAGATTTAAGGGCATATGTTCTTCTAGATGGCAACTGATTTATACAAAGAAGGTCAAAGAGCAAGTTGAAGAACTCCTTTCCTCTGATTTTAGAAATTCAATATAACAGACTTGGTCCTGTGAGCTTCTAGAGTCTCTAATGCATTTCTCTAAGGCAATGAATGCATCTCCATTTCCTTTCTCTACTGGTATGAACATGCACAAGCATGTTCATCTGTGAAGAGCAAGAGAACTACTATGCTATGATCCAAGCTGGTTTCTTCTCCACTTGAACAATTTGCTCTCCTCCTCTTTAGCAGACTTTTCTAACTTCATCTCCATGCTGAGTTTCTGCAGAAGCTGACAGCATGTGCATAAACCTTAAATTTAAGCACCTTCCCTTCAGAAAGGGGGTATGAAAATACCACTGGCAGACAAAAAAGTTGAATTAATTCTGACTCAAACATGAAATTGATTTAAGATGTGATACAACTTGACATTACCGAAAATACTGCCACAGAACTCAGTAAACTTATATCTTGTCTTTGTCCTGTGGATTAACAAAGTTCCAAACATTTATTTCACTCCCATGCAAACATGCAAATCTTACTGTGAGTTATCCCATAATCAACACATTCTATAGTATCACAAGATCACTGACCTACACCTATTTTATCACTGAAATAGCACCAGTTTCAGAAGTTCTGTGCACAGAAACCATGCTTTAGAAAAACAAAACAAAAATACAGATGACTAAAGCAAGCATTTCCTCATTCATAATCACAGCAGAATTCACACATCAATGAGTAAATCCACCAGCAAGCTTAGAACACAATTAAATCGGAAACAGATTTCATCCATTGCTCTTCCTGAGTTGCAAGCCTGCAATAGAAAGGATTACTATTTTTAACTAAAATTGAATTCAAACTTCTTTCAAATGCAGCCTGAACCTCACTGATCCAGTAAGTCACAATCTACTCGAACCTGCACTCGTGGAAGAAAAAATAACAGTGCTTAGATCACTGCAGATCAAGACTTGTGTGAGCAGTTGATTGCTGACATCTCACAACCTAAAGCCTCCTGGCTCATGGAAGCTGCTCCTGTCATGGGCAAAGGCAGGTCCACCTGCATCTGTGTCAACACTTGTCTTTGGACTCGCTGGGATGAAGTCCCACTGCTGTTCTGAGAAGAGTTTCTTCCCTGTAACACGACAAACACATCCAATAACAAGTTTATCTGCCAGGGATTCACAGTGTAAGATGACAGGAAGCAGGATTGAAAGGGCCATCATTAGTCACAGAAACAGTCCTGTACATCTGATCATTCATCAAGTTCTTTCTTACAAGAACGTCTAGAAACCACTTTAAAACTGTTTATAAAATAAGATGACAGGAACAAGTCTGGAAAAACTGAAGGGAAAGACCAGCAACAATCTGTGTTTGAGGTCCAATTCCATAAGTACTTCTATCCAACTTTCCCCTCACAGCTGTAACACTAATAAAAACCACTTTGCATGCATAAAACTCATCATTGCCTTCTCCATATAAGCTTAGTAAAATAAAAAATTATTCGAACTGAAGGCAGCCAAGATGTCAGTAAAAACCAGGAATCTTTCATGTTTAAATTCCACCATCTGCAACACATAGGACTAGAAAGATGCTTTACAGTAACAATATTATTTCAAAACCACTGCAAATGAATTCTTAATTTGTTTCCATCAGCCACAGCTGTCAAAAAGCACAGACAGTGAACTGTGATCTTCACTGCAGTATGAAATCCTAACCTGAACTTACTCCAGTTTGTCTGCCTTTCCATTTCCCATGGCTTTTTTCTTTCAATGTTTTTACGTTAAAGTGAGTCATTTACATTTTGCCTACCAAAATCGCCCAGCTGATACAACAACAACAAAATATTGACAGAAATAAGAGCAGTACACAACTGGTTTTTACTCTAAGGGAAACTAAACACAAGTTTTCCTGACCAATCTACTGATTCAAGTAGACTGCTCAAAGACTGTTAATGTCTGGGACAAAATAAGAAGTATCAAAAATTACCAAATACCAAACTAGATGTTTATCTCAAGTATGAAAAAGGGCCCTATAACAAAACAAAACCTCAAACACAAGTTTCAGGTGTATTAGAAAACAATGCAGATTATGGCAGGTCTATATAAAGCCATATAAAGCCATATAAATCTATTCTTTCCCAGATATGACTGGTCTCTTTGGCAGAGCAGAAAAGATGAAAAGAGCCCTTACAGTTAACTATACAACACTGGAAACCAAGTCTTCTATTCCAAGCAGAAGCTAAATTAGAGAAGCCTGCATGTTACATTAGGTACAGCAAAACTCTTCCCAATTTTCTTTTAAATAAAAGCCATGCAAGCCGGAGCTTTAGCATTTCAACATATTCCAAACCATTTTACCCATGTCTTCCCTGCCCATAAGCTTCACTCCCTACTGCTACATTCTGTGATATGTCCATTTTCTCTCTTCTGATCAATGCACTGTAGCCCTGGGTCATTCAAGTGCTTTTGTGCTTTTTCAGACTTAAAAACACGGCAGTAATTCACCACATACTAAGAAGAAAACTCAACTAACAAAAACAAATCACACCACAAGAAATCCCCACCCAAACTTACTGACAGTTCTTAAACATAGTTTATAGTTTCTCATTTTGAATCCCACAGACACACACTGTCACTGTAAGGTGACATAAAAGCTCCTGGCTTTCCCCCTCTCTTCTCTGATCTAGTGCTGAAGAAGAAAGTGACCTAACATTATGTAAATGTAGGACTGCTAGGAAACAAACCTCATCACCTCTCCTTGTCACCACAGCCTTTCCATGTCCAGCAAAACACACATAAGAGCAATAAACTGATATGGCATTTAAACAAAAATAAAGTGGTTCTTTTAATTTTGACTAGTTTATTACCCAAATGTATGTCACACCAGGTCATCAACAGACTTACCAATGCAAGTGAGAAAAAATTTTGGATATATAACTGACTACATAGAGATGTAATGAAGCCAAAATACGCAGATAAATGAAGTAACATTTCAACACAAATCTATGTACGAAAAAATTTAATTTTAATGACATAGGAAGGTGTGGTTCAAATTACACTACTTGCCATATCAGCTAGCAGTGAGAGCCTGTGTGCTCCAGCTGCTAAACTGCTTAAATGCTGCCCTCTAAAGGTCTCTGAGACATTTTAGAAAGCATAACTTTCTAACTAAGTTTCAAAGAGTCTGAAGAATTTACTTCAGCTTCAGTTGAGCTGAAACCAATGAAATCCCTTCACACAAAGCGAAGAGACCAAAAGATCTGTAAACATAGAGGCAATTAGAAAAAAATTAACCTAAACTCGCATTTTCATGATAATAATTAACTCAGGGCAAAATGTATTAAATCATCATGATTGGAAGTATATTTCATTTACCCATTATTTAAAATATACAACCAGAATATTCTAAGTCTTGGTCTCAGAAGTATTCTGCTCTCATGAATCTCTATTTGCAGGTTTGATATACTTTGTACAAGAACTGTAATCTTCACGAACATGGCACAATGATTATGGTTGAAAACTCAATAATTTTAACTTACCCATCATGTGGCACTTAAAGATATGGATTATATAGCAGTATAGTATAGATTAGCCAGATATCACTTGATAGTAAATAAGATATTCAGAGATTGCCATATTAGGCAATTTCAGCTGCTCACAGGCAGGTGAGCAACTCACATCAATGACAATGATATGTAACTCACTCCAGCTTCTCTGAAAATTGCCTGCTGTTACTTAAAACAGAGGGAAAACGATCATAATTTTCACTTGATTAGGCTCTAACTTTATTAATAAAAGGAAAAGGTATCCCTGCATATCTCTGGCCACTAATCAAAACTAAAAGCCATCAACTGTTTATTTGAATAGGGCACTAAGAAAAATCATTACAAGTAGAAAAATAAATACTGGAAGAAAATGTGTGATTAGTGATGTCCTAACCTGGCAGTTAAAACTGCCAAGAGTTTGGGTATTTACTGCATTACCAGCTGTCCTCAGTCTTTAAATATGCTTAAGTTTTTCTAATTCATGCAGGGTTTGTTTTCTGTTGGATTTCTGTATGATGTAACACCCCTTACTTCTGTTCTTCTCCTCACTACTGACCTTGCTCTTCATAAGGGTCATCTGGGTCATCTGCAACCAGCTCAGCACTGCTCGGAGTCTCATGGTCCTCCTTGGTTGCAAATATTATTTTGTCTTTTCCTGCCATGGAGGAGACAAGAGGCAATAGTTCAGAGAAATCTGAGACAGAAAAGAGTAATTTACAAAACTGCTGTACACCAAAAGGTAATGAGATTTTTCAATGTGATTCAATAATATTGAGAATGAACTGTTGTACTTAACAATCACCTCTAATGAGAACAGTTACTAGTTCAGAGGAACACATACACACTGAAATTCTGTTATTCTAAAGCTCCAATTTTCATAGCAATGTCCTATAATAAACAGTACAGTTCACTAAACTGCTAAGTTAAAAAGCTGTTTCAAAACAAACTCAAATTACTCCAACACCAGGACTAACACAGGTGACGGGTTTAGAATTAAAAAAAAAGTGGAAGAGAAACTATAATAAATAGCAATAAAGCGTTCCACAGGAACTTATTAATAATAGTGCTTTTTGCTAAAGACTAGTGTAATATTTTACACTAATCATCTGAATTAAAAACAGGATAACTGTCACCATATAGAACTAACTACACGGAAAGGTGCTGTGAACATTACAAGGGATGGAAATCCAACAGAGCAAATTTCCTGCTCTTGATTTAACTAAAACATTCCATACCAAGGTTGGGGGAGGTTTGGCTGGAAACTTCATTAGTTTTAGTTTTCTAACAACCCTGCAAAGCTCTAACACACACTCTGAGTGTGGAAAAAATGGTAAATTCCCCAAGAATTCTCCAAATTCATACAGGCCACTACAGTAACTTGACATATTAGAAATTAAATCTCCTGGCCCCTCAGTGTGACCTCAGCCAGCAGATGTTCAGTAACTTAACCTTGCTCACTAACCATGCATTTAAAAACGTCTGAAAAACAGATAAATCTAACACCTTTTAACAAACGGAAACAGTCTTCTGACAACTCTGCACTGTACTCCAGCAAACTTTACAATGTGGAATGTTCGGTCATTTATTATATGAAAGGAGCTAGAAACACATGAACTCTAACCCCGTCACTGCAATTTTGTAGGGTTGCATAAGGCAACTTACAGATCTTACAAAATTAAACAAAGCACAACATAAAGCATAAAAGAGATCCACACGCTAGGACCACCTCAACACGGTTCTGTCTGTGGCCAAGTTTGTAACTTATCAATGGCATTTAGAACTATTGGCGCTTTTTTCCCAGCCTGAAACTTTACATTCAGCCACTTTGCATGACTTAAGAGAGCAAGGACCTTTATATATATATATGTAGCTATAGGCATTTACCTACACATCTCCCACTTAAAGAGGTGGTCAAGCCTCATAAATACCACCACCTGTACAACATGATACAGATATAAAAAAGCTCGCAGTCTACCACCCTGTCCATCGACCTTAAAGAGGCAAAACCCCACACCTCTGGCCACTCAGCTCGGCTGGGATAAATGTAACCCCTGCAGGCAGCAGGCTCTCCGCGGCCGGGAGCTGCCCTGCCCGCACCCCTCAGCCGCTCCGCGGCCACACACGGTCCCTGGGGCACCTCCGGCCGCTCCGGGCCCGCCGCAGGGCCCCGCCGTCCCCACACGCCCGGGACCGCGCTGCCGCCTCATGGCCCCGCCGCGCCTCCCGCCCTCCGTGAGGAGAAAGGTCGTGGCGGGAGGCGAGGCAGCGCTGCCGCCGCCACACAGGGACCGCGGGCGGCTGCCGCGCCTCCTCTCTACTCCGGCTGCGCCTTGCCTTCACGGGGAGCGGGCGGTCACCCCGCGGCGCACCCACCCCTGGCCGCCTCACGGCGAGCCCGCCCGGCGGGGTGACATTGGGAGGACACTCGGGCGCACCTTCCTGCCTGCAGTAGGACATGGCGAAGCCGGCCGGTGCCTTCCTCCGCAGCGCGCCGCACACGGGCCCCGCCGCTCCGCTCCTGCCGTCCCGCCAGCACCGCTCGGGCAGCGCCGCACCGCCGCTCCACGCCGCGACCTCCCGCCTCCGGAAGCGCCTTCCCGGCCCTGAGGCGGTCGCTGACGCACCTCCTGCCGGCCGCGGGGCTCCGCCAGGCCCGGCCCCGCTGCACTACAGCTCCCGCCTGCCCCGCGCCCAGCCGCAGGGCGGAGAGACAGGGAGGCGGGAAGGGAAGGAGGAAGGAAGGGCTTCCCCGCCGAGGCGGGAACTACGCGTCCCGGCGTGCGCCGCTGCGGGCGGGGAGCGGCTCGGGGGCGGGGGAGCCCTGAGGCGGATGAGGGCGAGGCTGGCGGTGCGCGGCTCTGGCGGTCTTTGAGTTGTGGTTCCCGGGGGCGTGAGAGGCTCAGGATGTCGAGGAATGTAAGTGCTGCTCGCTCCGATCCCGCCGCTGCTCCGCGCTCCGTGCGGCGTCCGCCCGGCTTGGCCCGGTCGCCCCCGAAGTGCCCGGGCTGCGGCCAGGGCCCTGTGCCGGTCGCAGCCCGCCAGGCATCTCCAAATGAGCTAGATGAGAGGGACGATGTGTGCTAATGGCTTTGCTGATAATTCGATGGGTGAAGGTGTGGGTGTCAATGTCTTTGAAATGGGTCTTAATGTCTACTGACTTTGGGCAGCAGGTTGGTTGCCGAGCTGAGACAGCTTGGTTCCTGACACAGAAAGTGGGTCTGTAAAGCCTGAGTTCCTGAACTTTGGGGTGAAACAGTAGGTTCAAGGTGGGGGGATATGTGTAAGGCGGTTCGGGAAGGCTCTATCTACCTTCCGAGTACCTCAGGCGATGACGAGATGAAGAAGGCAAGGGGCGGCTGGGAGTGTAGGATGAAAGCTGTGCCCTTCGAAACCGAGAGAGAGAAAACCCCGCGCGTGTGTGCCCCAGTGGACTCTCTCCCTTTATTCGAAAAAAAAAATTGCAGGGCTTCTCTGTCTCCTCTATGAACACGGGCTTTTTGTAGCGTGATTTTCCGTACACAGAGAAGTGCCATGCCCTGCCTTGGCTGTGTGCGTGCTGAAGTTGGGTTTGGTAACTCCCCACAAGCCGCATATGCGCAGATAAACCCCTGGGCTCTCATGTTAGCCCCGTGCCTTGTTTTGAGTTATTGTTACCCTGGATATAATTATTTTAGACTGTGGAGGCACTTTTTTTATTGGTGAGGTGAATCATAATTTGTTATTTATAGCAGTGTTTTAGCTGGTCAGGAATTCAGGGCTATTACTCATTTTGCCATGGCCTGAATGCAGGGTGTGGACTCCAAATACAGAAGCCTGGAGGCAGACCGAAGAAAGCTTGAACATGTAGAACCACTATAATAGAAGTTAGTTGTTTTTTTTTTTTTCTATCAGGCTGGCGTTTTATTTATTGAATGTGTTTCTGGTATCAAAAGTGTGATAAGGCATTTAATAAGTGTGGGAAAGTTCTGGTCCAAGGCAAGAGGTTCTGTGCTGTAGGGCAGCAGTGCTAACAAAGCTAGAAGACTTGTTTTGAAACAGAATGCTTTCCCCTTTCACACCAATATTGCACTTTTGGTTTCTTTTCAACAGTTCTCTGACCCAGGCAGCAGCAGAAAAGAGCATGTTAAAGTCACAAGTGAGCCCAAACCAGGGTTCCTGGAGCGGCTCAGTGAGACCTCTGGAGGCATGTTGATTGGACTTGTGACATTTCTTCTGGCTTTCTATGTTCTTTTTACCAATGAAGTAAGTGCAGTACTGTCAGTGTTTGTGCACAGCATTATTACTTGACCCATGAGAAGAGGAGGTTTGGTCTGGGGACCTGGTGCTTATGCTCAGGATATAACAGAAAAGTGAAATCACAGGCCACAGTATTTCTCTGGAACTAGGTAGAGTAGAGATAGTAGCAGTGTGTGATGAGAGATAAGATCCAAAGCTTGTAAACTGATGATGAAACAGCCTGTGGTAAGAGGGTTGCATGAGCCAGCCCTCTTTTTTCTTGAGATAACAAAAGGTCATCATTTCTAGTGGTGTTATAATTACTTTAAAGAAATTCATACCCCATGTTGCAAAATTGGAGTAGTTATTTATTTGTTTTTTTCTCAGTATTATTTCTTGGTTTTAGATACAATTTAAAAAAAAGTAAGCCAGGAATCTTAACACCCTACCATTAAAAACATACTTGTTTTGGCAGTTTTGGAGTGGAGAGCAGAATTCTGTGGATTTTCACTTAGAGACTTCTTTTCATACCTCTACAAGAGGAAAAATAATTATTCCAAATTTTGATGACTTCGCAGAAAAAAAGCACATCAGGATATGATGGTGAGGCAGGGAAACCTGCCAAGGAATCAATATAGGTGTGTGGAAAATGAACTGTAATTTGTATCATTTTTGCAGTTATTCAGGAATGATGAACAAGGTAAGAGGTGCAGAGCAGTAAGTTTGGACCCATGTAGGAAGAATTTGGGTCTGTTTTAGAAGCTTAGTTGATGTTAATGGTCCTGCTGCCTGGCTGAGAAGTACTGCCCCAAACTGGCTCAGACAGAGAATGGAGAAGCACGAGTGTGTTTCCAAAATATGCCTTGGGCTGAATATACAAGCATTCCTTGTGGTCATCAGTTCACTTGTCTGCTAACCTTGTTCACAGAATGCTGCTGCGATGTTGATTCTCCACAAGTTGATTTCTGTTTTCTTCATTGCAGGGACGAGCTTTAAGGACAGCCAAGTCTCTTGATGAAGGGCTTTCTCTTGTGGTCCCTCTTGACAGCATCCACAGCATCTCTCAGCAGAATGAGGGGAGACTGGTGCACTTGGCTGGAGCTCTGAGTACATCCAAGGTAAATAAAATAGTATCTTGAAGATAGGAGTATTTCAAGCTTGGAGGGAAGGAAAAGTCTTTGCCAATAAAGTTTTGTTTGATATCCAGGAAAAGACACATGGCTTTTCCCCTCCTCTATGCATTGGCAGCTACTACTCAAGCTCTGGTTCTTGGCCTGGAATCAGGGAGATGCTGAATGGCCTTGCACTCCCTCTTCAAGCCAATGCCAGCTCTAGCTGTGTTTACCCTCAAGCTGCCTTTTGTGGATAATTTCAATTGCCATTTGTATAGGGAACCTGTTGTGTGTTCATGATATTGTTAAGTCTTCAGGCTCTTGCAGCACAGGAGCTCTGCAAGTTTTCACTTTTCAGTAGTGGTGACATTTTCCATGGTCCACCCACATTGCAGAAGGTAACACAGCACCTTCCAGCAAAACAGAATCTCCTGGTTTAAACACTGAAACCTGTAAACCCATAGTCAGCAGTTCTAGTTTCATTCTTCACTATGACAATAACTTTTGACTATGATTCTTCAGGTCAGATTTGCCAAAGACATTCCTTTTTGTCTTTCATAATATTTATACTGTGTTCACATGTGTGTGAGATAGTGCTAGCTGTGAGATATGTAAATAGTAACAGTGAGATATGTAAATAGTAACAGTGAGATATGTAAATAGGTTCAGTAGTAAAAGTACAGTGTTTGAGGTTGTGAGGTACAGCATTTAGACTGACTTGCATTTTCTTTAATTTTGCACAGCCTTTGTTTGACCCCAGCTATGGGCTCTCCATCCAAGCTGTCAAACTTAAGCGTAACGTGGAAATGTACCAGTGGGTTGAATATGAAGATTCCAAGTAAGTGAAAGTAATCTTTAAAAGTAGTTTATGAGGCTGTTGTGTTACCAGTATCCTATCACATTTTTTTTTCTTTCCTTATACCAAAGGGAAAAATAAAAACCAAATAAAAAACCCTCTTCATAGCCAGAGAATTCTAGAGCTCCTGGATTTTTTTTTCCTTTAGAGAATCACTTTAATTTCCTTGAGAGATTTTAACTGCTCCGCTAATAGTTGCAACCCAAATAGGGAAAACCTTCTTGCTATTGCTAATATTCCACTGATGGTAGTATGTATTATGTAGGTGTGACTGTGCAGAATTTATGTTCCGAATGTCTTTCATGTCATATAAAAAAAAAGGTCAGAGGTAGTGAAGGTGTGAAAAATAAAAGTTTTAGCATGCTTATGGTGCAGCATCTGTTAGAGACTTGATTTGGCCAGCTTATCTCGCTGTATTTAATTCTGGTTGTTCCTCATCAATCTAGTTGACACCTTCTTGTTCAAAATGTGGGAATAAAAAGGTTGTGGCTGTTGAGCATTTGTGTACAGTTTTCTCCTGGTACAGAAAAATCTCTGTCTTCAGAACAGGTAGTTCAGAGAAGAGTTAGGTTATGTATAAAGATAAGTCTGTGTTGCCAGAGATCTGTCTGTGCATTTCACTGGTGAAGTGTATTCTGCCCTGAGCAGGGGTGTGTGTGCACTGTTTTGGTTCTCATCCCAGCCCTTTTTCTCTGCAGGGAATATGAGGAGGATGGTGAGATTAAGAAAGAGACAAAGTATTCATACAGTAAGTTGATCAACAGGAAGTCACTTTCCTTTTAAGCATGTAACTATGAACTTTTGTGTGTGTGTATTTTGATTTTTGTTGTAAAACCTTTATTTTCTTCTTGGGAAAGAAAGGAATGTGAAGAAATAAGCAAAAATTCTCTTTCCTAAACAAATGACAGAACCTCACTTTCCTGAAGCAACTGAGGTGAAAGGAAATGTGTTGTCAGCAAGCAAGGGCTACAGAAAATCTGAGTCTTGTTTTGAAACCCCTAAAAGTTCAGAGGAACATCCAGGGATAGGATGCTTCAGAAATAGGGCCCATAAGGCCCTCAATGACCAGAGATGGGAATATGTTTGAAGCTACACCTGAGATTACACTTCAGACATGGAATAATCGGGAATATGTCAGCTGTGAGCAAAAGAGAACAGACAGGGAAAAGCAGGCTAGCTCCAGCCTGCAAGGGAGCCTGTTGAGAACCTGTTTAGATGTTGACACCGGCCAGTGAAAATCACCAGTACCTTCTGATATGCCCTGTGGCTTATGCCAAATGCTTTTTTGGCAGGAGCAGAACTGAGTGCGTTATTCTGATCTACCCAGTGGCAGAAAAGCACTCTGAGTCATTGTGTGTTTGGAGATTGGTCTCTGTGCCTCATTTATCTCTGATCAAAGCACATGGATGTGTGATGTGGGAGTGCAGCAGTTTCTGGGTGTGATCATATAAAACTACTCAGCTGAGTGAAGCATGGGGACCCTGTGCCATGGAGGTACATAAGGGGCAAAGCTGGTGGTTGTGAGCCATGAAAAACAGGCTCACAGTGATAGGGAACAAAAAGAAAAGCAATCTAAAAAAATCAACTGTCCTCTCAAGACTGATGGATTCTGTCCCATAAATGTCTATGTATGCCAGCCATAGACCCACACAGCTGCTTGATTACTCTCACCTCAGAAGGACTGGGCAAGAAATTGCAGGAGTGAAGGACAGGTTGAAAGAAATATAGGGAGATGGCTTTCCAATTACCATTATGGGCAAAACAGACTCTCCTTAGGGGAATTTTATTGTCAATAAAAATAAATATTTAATTACTGACTTGGGTATTGGCAAAACACATTTGGACTCAACCTTTCCTGGGCTCAGGTTCACTCCAGACTTCTCTCCCTTTGCTCCCTGCTCCTTGTTATCACAAAACCAGCTTATTCCCAAAGAGCAGAGCCAGGCATCAAAGCCTGATCATGGAAGATGCCAACAAAAAAGATGAGCAAAGTTGAGTTACAATTTTATCCCAAAAATACCTTTGTTACCCAAAAATACCTTTTTTCACGTGCCATTCCTTGCTAACATGCTAGGAGGAGGGATCTATGTATCAGTACAGACTATGACAGGCATTGATGTCAACAGTATTACTAGAAGTGTAACCTAGAACTAAATGATTGAGAGGTGTCTTCAGTGATTGAGATCTGAGTGGCCTTTACTCAACCTTCTTGTCATTCTGTTTAGATACAGAGTGGAAATCAGAAGTTGTGAACAGCAGAAACTTTGATCGAGAAATTGGACACAAAAACCCGAGGTGAGGTACCATTTGGCACAGTCCCCCTGAACTCTGTCACTGGATCTGATCAAGTATGAAAGCTAAATGACTGATTTCATAACAGAGTGCAGTAGATGGAAACTGCTGCTCTTTGGGTAGTTGAGAGAATGAAGGCATAAAGAAATTAGAGCAGCTCCAAGAGTGATGCTTTAACTTATTTTAATGGCTCCAGCAGTATGCAGTCTAGACAGTCTCTTGATGGATTTGTTTTCACATCATGACAGTCATTTAGCTCTTTGAGTTTCTCCTGATGTTTGCCACAGTACCTTTTCTGTTCTATATATTACATACTGCAAATCAAGAGTTTGATCATAATTCTGAGACTAATCGGGGACTCTCTGTTCCTCAGTGCCATGGCTGTGGAGTCTTTCACTGCTGTTTCTCCCAACGTCCAGGTTGGCAGCTTTGTTCTTTCCAAGGGTAAGGGTTGTTTTGTACTGGCTTTGTTTCTGCTGTTGCATCAGCAGTGGACTTTGGTTCTTTCCACAATAGCTGTCATGTCAAGTGATAATCAGGAAGCCAGCCAGCAAATTGGCCATTCTAGGTTAGACACTGAGCCTCAGCTTGATGCTTTGTTCTGCTTAGGTCTCGTGGATAAAATTGATGATTTCAAGCAGCTGAGCTTGTCACACCTGGAGGATCCCCATGCTGATGTTACCCGAAGAGAAGATTATTTCTATCACAGTGACAACCCCAGGCGTCCAGAAGTAAGATAGGAAAGATAAACTAAAGCAGTGATTACCTGTGTGTGAAAAAGGAATTAGGGCATGTCTCATTTCTGTTGAAATGGATAGAAAATGGAGTGCAGACCATCACATAGGATGACTCCCTTAGTGCAGCCCTAGGGAATGAGTGCTTCTCTTGCAGAAAGCTTCCAGTCCACTCCTTTATTCTCTGTTTTCTTGAGTCTGCTGTGCTTTTAGCTGGAAAGGGATGGTTATGGGAGGTGGGTTCCACCTCTGCATTGCTGTATTGAGGAGTACAGCTTGTTGTCACATTGTGCTGCCTGCCCTGTTTTGCCAAAAGATGGAATGATGAGGGATGAACAAAGCATATCATGTGCTCCTGCAGCTTAATCAGAGGGGATATTACAAAAAACCATTTGAGCTCTCATGTTTCAGTGCCAGCTAGCCCTGAAAAAAGGACAGCTTGGAAATAATTCTGGCTATCTCTTGTGTGACATAAATGTTCGGAAAAAGTGTTGATAAATAAAGGATATTCCTGTGCTGAGTTGTCTCTCCTGTGATTCCCCTTTGTAAAACAATCTTTCTTGACTTCCAATCTTCTCTTGTTTGTAGGTGGGAGACCTTCGTGTCTCTTTCTTCTATGCAGGTCTGAGTGGAGATGATCCCCATTTGGGCTCTGCTGATAGGGTGAGTCTTCAGCTGTTTCTGTATTTTGCAACTCTCTTTCCAACTCAGAAACCAGGAAATATTTTTCCCTCTCTTCCAAGGTGACTGTGATTGCTCGGCAGCGAGGTGATCAGCTGGTTCCATATCATACCAAGTCTGGAGATGTTCTGGAGATTCTGTACCCTGGGGACCTCTCTGTGGAGGTGAGATACCACACTCTTCTAGTGAGGGGTTAAAACTTGAGGTGGTAGTGCAGAAGCAGCAGAAGATGAAGCTCTTAGTCTCCTTCAGACCTGCTCCAGAGGAGGAGATACTCATATAAACATTGGCTTTTCTGTCTCTTTCTTGGACAGCAGGTTGTAGCCTGTGTTTGCTTCCAGGTTTCTGCACATTCTGGCTGTTTTCTTTAAAGATTGTTTCTGTGCCCTCTCATTTTCTTTTTATTTGCTCCTTGATTGTTTCCCACTTACACATGCAAGCACATGCTTTTGAACAGGTCACATGTAAAAATAGTAAAAATCAGGGTTTAATTAAATAAACCATTAGAGTTATTCTCTCTTCAGCTCCTAATAACAGGAGTTTAAGCTTGTTTGAAGTGTTTATTATTATTCTGGCCGAGAAAGAACCTTCAGGCAGAGCATTATGCTTCAATAAATCCTGCATGCTCCAGCAATTTGGTGATTCATTTACTTCTTTTAGTAGGTTTGTTTCCGTGAATGATTGTTCCATGCCCTGCTGCAAAGAAAAGCAGATGTCAGGAGTTTACAGGTGCTCCCAAAAACAGTTGGAAAGCCTTTGTTCTGACTTGAAAGAGTAGCAGTAGAATCAGCCCTCTGCTGTAAGCTCCAAATCTTCATTAGACAGAATTTAGTTTCATTGAAAATGAACTGGTTACAAATAAATAATGCATTGAGTACTTGTATGTGCAAATAATCAATCAGTCTTACACATCTCTTACCATTTAGTGCTTTCTGATGTCCCAGCCATCTTCATGTGAACATTTTGTTGAGACAGAGGGTCACACAATCCGTTTTGAAAAGACTCTTAATCAGAATTCATGCAAAGAGATGCTTTGCTTTGCCTGATGAAATGCACACATACCTTTTTAGATTTTTTCCCTGCATCCAGCTTGCTCTCTTTCACACGCCTTTCCCTCAGCCATCAGTGGATATTGCCTATTCTTTCTTCCTTCAGAGTGAAGTCAGACTCTTCCTTCTTTATGACAGTTACCTATTAGTGTCTTATTTTCCACAGGAAGGAGAATGTGTCCAATTGCAGCAAAACCTGGGTGCTTTCTGCCTGTGGGTAGTGTTGAATGGTGCTTTTTAGGTTGTTTTAATTATGAAAAGTGCCAGTTTCCCCCATGCTGCACTGTTCAGTCTATTGCAGTGTACTGCCATACTGCACAGAACTTGCAGAATGAGCTGCAATGTATTTTCTGCAAGAGAAATTGTGCTCCTAAAATGCTCTTGGCTCTGCTTGGCTCATAATGTACTGGAATTAAGAGGATCTTGAAAAACAACAAGAACCAGGCTGCATGTGATGGTGTTTGCTTTCAGGAGGTGTTTCAGAAGGAGCAGGAGAGTAACACCATAAAGACCTGGGCCCTCCGTGCAGCTGGCTGGCTCTCAATGTTTGTGGGCATCAGCCTGATGACCAGGATCTTTTACACATTAGGTAAGTTTTTCACAGACAGGTAGAATGATCTAGGAACAAGATTGTAACCTCTAGGGAGTTAATTCATTTGGAGATCAGGAGAAATCTGAACTCAGATTTTATTTGATCTGAAAAGTCACTGTAGGTAAACAGGACCACAAAACCAAGTGGTTGCTTTGTGAACATTACCAAAACCCCACACAAATATCTTTTACCAGTCTCAGAAGATCCCAGCCCAGTGCTTACCAAAATAAAAAGCTGAAGCACATGTTGGGCTGATTCTTTCAAATCTAACTCAAGGTGCTGCAGTACAAATACTTTCTGCACCCACACACAGCTGGTCCCCCCCAACAGGTCCTAATCAGCAGTTGCATTGAAATACGTTTTTGTGTCTGGTTATTCTACACTATTGTAAACAAACAGCAAAAAAAGTTTTTGTTTATTCTTTTAATATAGAAAATGCTGGAGTAAAACCAGAAAAACAGGACAGTGCCTCAAACTTGCATAAACTTCAGACATCAAAGATATAATTCACTTTGTAGCTGTGAACCTTATTTTTTCTGATTTATTTATCCATATACATGCTGCTCTAAGATTTATTATTGCCAGAAGGAATTCTTGTGCTAGCAGCTTGTATCAGTTGCCCTCGATTTGTTCAATAGCTGCAGGGTTGTCTGTCTCCTCTGCCTCTCAAGCCTTGGACAAATCTTCAGACCTCATTTTGGATTACTTCCTATGTGAAGAGATGAGGATAGCATTGCCTTATATGTTTAGCTGTTGCTTAATGATCAGATGTGTTGATGATGCTCTGCTGAAATGCCTTGATAAATCCAGTGCTCTTGATAAGTAGTTTGAGTCTGTCTTAAGATTGCAGCTGTTCGGGTGCACATCCTAGGCATGAATCAGACTTCTTTTTAAACTGTCATCTTGCCAACTGCTTCATGCCATGTTTGATTCTCCCTGCAGTGGACTGGTTTCCAGTTGTGAGGGACCTGGTTAACGTTGGCCTGAAGGTGTTTGCAGTGTGTGTGGCCAGCTCGCTGTCCCTGCTGACCATCTCCGTGGGCTGGCTCTTCTACCGCCCGCTCTGGGCCCTGCTCCTGATGCTGCTCTCCGCTGTCCCCATCCTGGTGGCCAGGACCCGTGTTCTGCCCAAGAAGCAGCAGTGACAAGGAGGTGCTCAGGTCTTGAGCTGAATCCTGGTTAGAACCTTCCCAAGTGCATTTCTGCCCGGTTCCTGCAGCAAGCTTACAGCAAATCACAGCTCAGCAGCGAGCACTGAAAGCTGGGGAGGGGGCTTGGATGTGATTATTGGTACATGTGATCCACAGGACTATAGGATGCTGTTTGTGGAAGTCAGTGACACCAGCTTTGGGGGAAAAAATGTTTTAGGTGTGGGTATTGATGGTAAGTTAGTGAACAAGCAGATTTATACCTCTTACTGCTTAGTAATTCCCCCTTATTTAGGAACTGGCAAGTCCTTGCTGGGTGGGGCACCTTGTGTGTTTTGGAGAAAGTGCCAGCTGCATCCCATGGACCCTGGTTACCATGTCCTTAGGAAATGCCTGTGCCTGCCTGCCTCTGACAAACCCTCCCTCTGCTGCCTTTTCTGGTTTGCACAGCCAGGGACACTCCTTTGGCTGATGTGTTTGGCAGTGCATGTGTTCAAAGGGAAAACATAGCTTAGGTGAGTTCCACAGAATATTCATGTAAATCTCTGCTTTTGGACTGAGGATTTTCAAAGTCACGATGCAATGAGTGGCCAGGTTAGCAGTGCTCTGAGGTTGGGCAGAGTTATCAGGACACATTGATTTCTCCCAGGTTTTAAGTGTCTGAACTTGGTTTTGGTTAAGCATCCAAAATGATACCCTGGACTTCGAATTGCACTTAAAGGGATACTCACAGGTCATTCAAGTGTAAATAAAAAACCTACTGCCTTGAAACAACATTGACTTTTATAACTGAATGTGTAGTCTAAAATAGTTGGGTTTTTTTTGCTGTGTATACTGTTCCTTTCTTTAATTTCACTTAGTAAGGACAATGAACATACTCTGTGAAATTAAGTAATGGAAACATTTTTGCCTGATTAGTTTTCATAGTAGCCTAAATTGGTAGTTTTGTATCTTGTTAGAGAAATGCCTTGTAGTGTTGTGATGGCTCATGTTTATCTGCTGTAGCCAGTACTTGAGGTTAGAGACACCCTTAAGTCTCTCCACCAAGCTAGAGTCTGGCTTCCAGATGGAGCCCCCTACACTACTGTTTTGGGGTTTGTGTAAGTATACACAGTTCAGTACAAAAAGAATGTTTTCTATTATGAAATCTATTTATGACCATCAGAGGAGTATTCTCTGTACCAAAGGAATTTGACTTGAACATAAATAGAAGCAAACATTTGCTAGAAATGATACTGAAATAGAAATCTGAGTTTTGAGAATTTGTAATTATTTTATTAGTCCTAGTTAGTGTCATTCTTTTGGTATTTTTTGGTCTCACAGCTCTGTCCTGGTGAAAGCAGGAGCAGGGAGTGAAAGGGCAGGTACAGGAGCTGGCCTTGTGCATCCCTGGTACGTGGCAGTGGTGCTGCACAGCCTTCCTGCTGCTCAGAACTCCTGCTCATGCTCCAGCAGTCAGGAATTGTGCTCCACAGGGGAGAGAAACTGTTTTTGAACTGCTGCTGTTTTGCCCATGATGCAGAACACTAACCAGCATTACTTATTGGAAATGAAGTGACAATTTTCTACTGAAGTGCTGAGCTTTTGTACATACAATAAAATATAGTTTTCAAAAGGTTGGTCTGTAGGCTTTTTTATTAAATTCAAGTATTGCATGTTTTATATCCAGGAATAATGTAATGTCCAGGTAGTTTGTAGCTTCCACAAGAACTGATTTCCTATTGTTGGCAAATATTTCTGTTTTGGGAAGCTGCTCTCTGGTCTGTGTACTGCTGCCAGCTTGCCATGGGTTTATTCCCCATTACTGACCAAAGAAGTCAGTCACTTCCTTGCCTCTCTAAGATCATTTGAAAAATATAATGGTTCAACCTGACTGTTACAGCCCCTTGTATTTTAAGGAGACTGGGGCTTACCTGTGCATTCCAAAAACAGACAACATACTCTTTTTTTCAAACTTTATTTTGATCTACAAATACAGTACAAAAATAGATTTTCTTCTGAATATAGTTACATGAAAGCCATTTTCTTACATTACCTACTCTGTGACAATGTCCAGCAATGACTAAATTGTTTTCCCCTCCCTTTCTGAAGAGACTGTGTCAGTGGTCTTTAGATACATACTGCCAAAGACAGATCAGTATTTCTACTACAAAAGTGCAACAAAAGCTTATGTAGATTTAGTCTTCCTCTCTCAACAGATTTTAATGCTATGGTACTAGATAACAAGAATTCTGTGGTTCTAGTGAATTTTGTTCCATCAGTGAGATTTAGCCAGTTTTACGTGTTTTGCTCTAGAACAGGATCTTGATAAGCAACAGAAGCAAATATGTATATATTCAAATTGCTTAAGAAGACATATTGAACCCTAAGCTGGTAATAAGGACAGAGCTTCTCCCTTCCACAGCACAAGATTTCTGAGAGATAATAAAGATGGCAGGCTCAAAAGCCAAACTTATATCACAAAATGCAAGTACTCCTTAGAAAATACTAATTCTTCATTATTCTGATTTTCGGGGGTTTTTTTAGACCTTAAAGGAAGTGTTTCCCCCTTGAGACAGAAAGGCCAGAACTCTACCTCACCACTGATTTGGGTAAGCTATGATCAAAGCAGGCATCAGCATTCCTTTGGCCACCTCTCTGCAAAAAGATAAAAAGCAGCTGGATGCTTCAGTTCTGAGCAAGCAGGAAAAATGAAAACAAGAAAAATGGGAAATGAGACTGCCGATGACAGAAGTGCCTCAGGAAACTCAAGTATTAGTGCTGAGTGATACAAAAGAGAGCAAAAACCCCAACCAAGCAAAGTGATCTTGGGAGGTGCAGCTCTTCTCCCAAGTCCAAGGACAAAAGGAAGAATCTGATAGCTAAGTGATACCTTTGATCTCAAAGGAAACTGGACACTGAATTAGGCTGGTCCCTGCCTGCTCAGAAACACAAGTGCAGAGGAAGAGCCCAAGGCCCTAACTGGTAAAGGATACTTTTATAATGACTATGTTTCCTGCATCTGAGAACACCAAAGAAAAGCTTGTGATCACAATTTCTCAAAAGGGAACAACTGAGCTGCTTCTCCTCTCTTTTCTCTCTTGCTCTTTTTGGTTTTTATCTCTTCTTGTTTCTCTAGCTGGCGGTTCTGGGGCCAATACATGGCTGTGTTCCCCACTGTGCTCTCTGAGCTCGGAGCTCCTTCTTCATCAGAAGAGAATCCTCCTCCTTTCTCTGTCTCACGTGCTGATGGCTCAGTCTGGAAGAAACAGGTGTGAAAATCAGAAAGTCACTCTAAGAATCACTTGTAACTGCCCCTTTCTAAGAGGGCTTGTCTTTGGTCACAGTGACAATGAGTGGCCTTACGGAAGTTGGTTGCTCTGGTTTGAGCTTCCCACCCAAATTGCTTCTATTTCTCAAGACTAAACATTCTTGCAACACAAGCATTTTTGACAATAGAAGAATAAAACCAACCTGTTTTAAAAAGATCAGGCTTTTCATCTTCTTGCAGAAAAAATTAAGAACTAAAACATCTAACTAAAAGAAAAAGTGCCCCACTCTCCATCTGTTAGCTACATGCTTGACTTAGAGGAATAAATCTAGGAAGGGGTATGACAACACAGAAAATAATAATAAAATTTAAAGCATTCATTCCTTGTTAAACAGTAACAAATCTTGGATGAACATGACCACACTGAACTTCTGGCCTAGCTTTTTTGACTGGCTGAAGACTTTTGACCAACAGTCTGGAAATTTTATTCTACAGTTAAAATAACCTCTAGAAAAAGAAATGACTAATAGAAATGCAGAATACCTTGATGGAGTAGCGTTGCTTCAGTCTCTCTCTGATGAGAAGGCCTTTTGTCAGCAGCTTCCAATTCCCTAGAGCTCTTTTCTCACGTTTCTGTGGGAGATTGTTATGGGAAAGAGAAAAATTAACTACTGTGAGTTTTGATCTATCTATGCACATGGAAAAGGAAAGCTTTAAGATTTTTAAACTGTCATCAAAAAAGCCTCATGCTTGTTGCTTACACAGCCCACCCTGTTTGACTGCCCAGTTTCAATGACATTTACTTTGTAAATATAACAATAAGGAAGCTGCAAATATAATTCTCACCTCCTTCTCCTTCTTTTCTATTTCTGCTTGTTCATTTTCCCAGGCAGCAACAAGGACCTCTTTATACTCCTCACACACCACATAGCCATCAGTACTAGGAAGGAGAACACAATCCTCTGTCAGCTGTAAGAAGGCAAAAGAAAGGGAGCAAATGCCTGCTGACCCAGCCCAAAAGCTACTGTCTGTCTAAAAGGATCTACAACAGGTCACGTGTTCCCTTTAACACAAGATACACAAATTCTGCAGGACATCAACATCTGACAGGTGCAACAAAGCAGCTTTTACATACACTGGGTGTGAGTAGCCTCCATGAAAATCAAATCCAGTGATGGCTTGAGCACAGTCAATGTTCAACTTCCGTGCCACTCTGTTCAGGTTTGGCAGTTTCAGCTGCACACAGCCCACAGGTAACATGGATGGCAAGAAGAGATAGACATTTCCATATTCATTCCGAGGAACCTGGTATGGCAAGATTAAAGAGAGATGGTCATAATCCTGCTTTCTGGAGAGAGGTGAAAATACCTGCTGCAACTCAGATTCTCCCGACCTGCAATATTCCACTCCAGTATTCAATTAATATTCACATGACAAGGTACAAGCCTAGATTTTAGCTGCATGGTTATCTCCTAGCAATGTCCTCTGCCCAAGCTTTGTTACTCAGGCTGTAACACAGAGAATTAGCAAGGCAAAACATGGGCTAGGAAGATCAGATCAACAAAATGTTGACTTTAGCATCTGCACTCATTGCCTTTTGAATGAGTACTTGTGAAAGAAAGTAAAGTTTAGACTACTTCCTCCTGTGAACAATTACCTCTGAACTCTTAATCCTGAATCCAGATATTACTGATTTCACGTCTGAAACATACAACTTCTGGAAAAACAAAGCCCAGAGCTCCACACAAACCACTTCCTTTAGCACCAGCCCTCTGCTTTCCCAGCTACCTTTCCATCCACTGCAATGGGAGGCTGATACTCCTCTGTCTGCCAGCGGCCAAACAGTGCCAGGTCCTCCCGGTCCCGGTTCGCCGGCTCTGCCAGGCGCGCCTTCCTCGCCCGGTTGGAAAATCCTTTTACCATCTGCAAATACAACAACCAGGCCTGGAACATCACAAGAAGCCGACAGTGGTTTCAGGTTTTCCTAGGACACCGAAGGAGAAGGTTCTGGGAGAGCAGAAATGCTATTTCCTAGCTTCAATATCCATTGTGTACAAATGACAACCCATGGCACCTGCATGTAACAGGCAGAGATCTAGCAGTGCATATAAAACACTGGGATGCCTCTGGAGAAGGTGAAAAGGGAGCAGTTCTGCCAGATACCCTTGGGGTGAGAAAAAAACAAAGCTGGCCTTTGGGCAGGATGTAGGAACTACAGGCACAGCAGGCAGACAGTACAGCTACCACAAATCATGCAAGCATGTGTGAAATCTGCAGAAGACAAAAACCAAAACAGAACTGAGCTTGAGCTTTAGAGGGCAGATGGACCGCACAGGAGGAAGTCAAACCCTCTTACCTTGTAAGGCACTTCTCCAATCCTCACCACTCGAGCTTGCTTCAGCCAAGTGTCCCTGGAGTGCAGCGTGTGTATGCAGTCTCTGAAAAGGCCAGAAAGAAGCAAATGTAAGAGTTTTCAAGTCATCCCTAACAGATCCACAATAAACTTATATTAGGAATAATACAAAAGCTGTATCTTAGTGATACACAAATGCTGTCAGAGCAGCTAAATGCCTCAGCTGTTTATGCATGTGGCCTGAGACTACTGCTGATACCATCATGCAAATTAGCTCTCCAGTTTGTTACAAAGATCACACATGCAGGTGATAATAAGTGCACAACTCACCTGGAGTAGACAGCCTCTCCCCTGCAGTACCCCAAGATAGCAGCTGTCTCAGGATAGATGGCCTGGTATTTCAAGAGGTGCCTCTTCAGTGCATAGAGAGGGTGGTTTTTGTACTCTCCAATTGCTGATGGTAGAGGCTGATCTTGAAGCTTCACTTGAAACTGTAAGAATTATACAGAAAAGAGTAATTTCACAACTTTTTCACTACCCATTGTAAGAAAATGACTATAATAGGAACCAAAGGAAAAAAACACCAGAAACTTAGCAGAGGAGCCAACAGACCAAAACACTCTTGCTGCAAATAAGTACTTAGATGTGTTCCCCGTACCTATGTACTTCAAAAACTCTCTCTGAGAAGAGTAATGCTAAACACTACACAAACCTCACTAGTAAGTTTCCAGCACAAGCTGTGCAGTACCTCTGCTATGCAAACTTGTCTGAACAGCCTCCATCATTTCATATTATTTCAATTTACCACTGCATATTCTCTTTATGTTCAATCTCAACCTTTCAAGTTCAAATACAAACCTCCTTCCTCACAGAAAGAGATTTCTAATGCTTTTTGCCTGAATGAGGATCCAGGGACTGGACTCCTAGCACTACATGCCCTGAACAACCTACTGTGATTTACCTCATTTTCTTCCTTCTTGTCTCTCTCCACACAGGGACTTTCATAGGGCTGCAGTGTCTCTTCCCACCACTCCGGGTCCACACGGCTCTTCCTTGTTGAGGTCATCCACACTGGATCATATCTTTGTGTCACATCCCTGACACTCCCATCGTTGTCAAATCCCACAACGTAGAAAAGTGGCTTTGTGGCATGTGCAAAGCACAGCTGGGGCTGGCCCACATTGCCATGAACACAGTCTACACAAACCCACTTGTCCTCAGGCTCAAGGAAAACCTCTAGCCACTGGTCTGTGCCCATGGCTTTCCTCACCTCCTGCTGTCCTTCATCCTCATCACTAGAAATGATTTTGTTTCTCTTCTTCTTTCCTTGAGGCAAGGCTGGAGTTGTACTTTTTGCTGGCTTAGTCTCAGCTCCATATGAATTTTCTGACTGCCTTGTTTCTGAAGTCTCAGTTTTTGACCTTTTCACAGTTGTCAGCTTTGAATTCTGGGAGGCCTGTGAGCTCCTCCGCCTCTTAGGGACAGTTTCAAAATCCTCATCAGAGACATCACTCTCCTCCTCTGAAAGCTCAAAGTCTGAAGCACTGCCCTCATCACTTCCACTCTCTTCCTTGTAACACACTTTGGAGGCCACTCGTCTCCGGCGGTCGTTCTTGGGCCTGACTGGCACATCTTTTTCTGCTGAACTGGTCTCATTGTTTGATTCCTTCTGTTCCTGGCTACCTTTAGTCAGCTTCGACTTGTGTGTCCTTTCAGTCTGGGCAGTTTTAGGTTTCTTTGGCTCCTTGCTGTTTTCTTTGCTCTCTGAGGATTTCTCATCCTGCTTGGCTTTTTTGCAGGGGCATGTTTTTGCCACAGCTTTGGGTGTTGTGGCAGAAGTCTCCTGTCCCTCAGAGGTGCTGCTGTGAGACAGCCTCTTGGATGAGCTCTTTCCCTGCAGGGAAACAGGCAAGGTCACTTTTTTCACCACAGCTAAGAACATGGTAAAAAAAAAAGACTGAAATCAGCCCAAGGTTCATGCAGACCAAAGGTTAGCAGACACAGTCAATTCACTTGAAAACTTCAGGCAACAGGCTGAAGAGAGGTGTACTCATGCAGCAAGAATTGCCATATAAGTTTTAAAGAAATGTAAACCCGCTGAAATGTTAAGAAATCTTTGCTGAAACACTGAAATGAGTGGCTCTTTTAAAGAAAATTAAAAATTAAGGGTGTGCATTTTCTGCAACGTAGACAGAACCCTGGTTCATGCAGTAAGTGATTCACTGCAAGCTGTAATAGCCAGAAAGTTTTTTTAATCCTACTAAATCAGTGACCTATTCCTTATTCCACACAAAAAACAAAAACTACCTTTGGTCTTGTCTCCTTGAGAGGAATAGGCTGAAAAGACAGCACGAGGCGACACAGCAGCTGTAAAGCTCGCAGAATAATTAAAAATATCTGCAAAACAATTTAAATTGAGTCATTTAATCACAGGAGGTCTTGAGATAAAAATATAAGAAAATAAAAAGATACATAATCACTTAAGTCACCAATGTGCTTTCTTCAAATCCACCCCTCACACCACTTTGTGTATGACCTGACACACACCATCCAAACTCACCAACCAACCCTGCACTTCCCAGTCTCTTACATGAACAAGCTCTTCATCATCCTGTGCAGCATAGATGGCAAACCTCCTCTCCAGTGTTGACTGAAGGGACTCTCCTTTTTCAGTGGAAAGTTCATCATTGACAGTGAAGGTTCCAACAAACCTGAAATACAAGACACCTGCTTATCTTCCAGTGTTTGTGACTGTATTCTTAAACTTCTGAGTTCACCCTCTCCTTCTCTAAAAAGGACAGCCCTGCTCACCCTTGTACACAAAATTCTAAAAACCCACAGAAAATTGCTAGTTACAGTTACCCCCTCCCTGAAGCCTTGCTCTACATTCCATCAGAAGGGAGTTTTACCATTTCACCAGGTTGGAAAGGTAGACAAGGCCCACTTGGCCTGCAGGCACCTGGGTGAAGCGCGTGGGGACGATGGACAGAGCGATGGCGAGGAGATCTGGCTGGCTGCAGATCCTGTTCCTGTAGAAACCATTTGCTAATAAACACAGCAAGTGAACCTGAGAGAGAAAAGTTTAAAAATGAGTTCACAAGAGATTTTGTTATTGGAACTACTGTCCATGGTAAAGACAAGGAATACTTCACTGCTCCTTTTAATAGAGAGGTGACAATTAAGCCTCCCAAGCACTCTCAGTGCTGTCTTCAGAAGACAGCAAAGCAGTGAAGTCTTTGCAAGTGTCTCCTGCTCTACATAACTGGCAGTTTAATCCCAACAGAATGAGAAGATATCCCTCTATGGAGAAATACACATCCTACTCACATATGCTTTGAGTTAGAATTTTACTAACACAGGCACTGGTGTTTGCCATTCACAGTTTAAGAGGAAGCTTAATGAGCATCTGTCAGGACTACAGCTTCTTTATTTTTTCACTTCTAGCCATTCTAACTATTTTATAAAAATTCGTTTCTTTTGATTACAAATCAGTTCAGACACCTTTATGCTCAATTTCTTCCCTGCCATGGTTCTCTGTGACAAATACCTTGTGTGTGTCCTCACGAACCTCCTTGCTGAAACGTTTCATCATTCTCCGAAGGTACATCTCAAACTCGGCTTTTCTTTTTTCTCTGCAGAAGATTACAAAATAAAGGGATGTTGTGGGATTTCTGTGGACCTGCCTTTCTTGGTTCCTGAACTAGGTCAGTTCACAAAGAGAATCCATCCCAGAGAATCTTCTGCGCACACTTAAGGAAAAGTATAGTGACTGGCTATGTGAACAGACTGTTAAGGGTTTGCAGTAACACAATGTCATTCACCCACAGCTCTCCTTGCAGAGATCTCCTGCTGTCCCTTCAGGGAAATGGAGACAGTAAAACACAATGGAGTTACACACTTGATTTTCAAGGAAGCTGAAAAGCCTCCTCCATTCCTGACAACTTCCACTGAAGATTTTTGGTAGAACTGTCAGTGTGTAAACTGTTCTTCATCCCACAACCCTCCATCATTCCAACTCAACAGTCTGCATCAAGTGGGGATTTTCACCTGAACACAGCAAGTCAGTGACAGTCAAGACTTGGAGTATTTTTAACTTCAGCCTTTAGCAGCTCTCTACCACCTCCTTGTTCTTACCTCCTCTCTCTTTTCTTCACTTGCTCTGGGGTTTCAATCTCTATCTCAACAGGATTGCTTGGCAGCCCCACTGATGGAAGAACAGCAGCTTCTTCTAACTTATCTGTAGCAGGTTCCTGAAGTTCTGTAAAAATAAAATACTAAATTATAAGTAAACATGGAATATATTACCAAGGAGGACTGATGATGGGATAAAACCTACATTTTCCTTCTCAAGTGTTCAAACAAGTTTAAATAGAACACATCCAGTAACTATGAGCTCTTGGATCTTCCATAACACTGTGTGTGCTAAGTTATTTCAAATAACTATGGGATGCTGGTCACCTGCTATTGAAGAATCATTGTGATATACAAGCTCTTAAAAAGTGCTTAACATGAAAAAATATGCAATTGTTACCTTCCACGTCCTCCCACTCATCTTCACTTTCATCGTCATCATCATCATCATCGTTGTCAATATTGCCTTCATCCATCTCTTTTTTAAGAGGAGATTCTGTCTTTAACTTCATCTCGTTCTGAGGATGCTTCAGTGAGTCACTGTTAAAATCATCAAAACAGTGGTAGCATCAGGAAACAGAGGTACTTGTTTATCAAAGACTAAAAATAGGGAAATAAATCAAGCATGACCTCTGCATTAGTAACAACAGATTGAGTATTTGACAATCAAACCACAGAAAGAAATAGTAAGAAGAAAAATGTCTTATAGACTTGAATGATTAATAAATTCACCTGCATGTTTCCTCTTTGATACAATTCTCTTTATTTCTAGCATTCTTTTTACTTTCTTTTATTTGTGATTTTGCCTTTTCTTGTTTTGAAGGCTTGGAAGTTTTTGCTGAATTGGAAACTTCAGTATCACAATCTTGTCCCTTTTTCCTAGCTGGAGCTTTTGAGGTCTTTTTTATACTGGGCTTTTTTTCTTCAAAATCATCTGCATGTGACAAAAGAAATGAAGATTAATGTTAAAGGATGGAGTTTCATCTCCATGGCAATGTGAAACAACATCTCCACGGACTTCGTTAGAGGCAGCTTCAGAAGAACGAAAACACTCACAATGCTGAGCATGTCATTGTTTACAAATAGGCAGGATGTGAACAGTAAGACTTGTTGGAGGGAAATACTTACGTAACTCACAAGCAGTACCTAAAGACTCCTATAGTCCAACCGATGGAATCGGCAGAAAACCGAGCATCGTGCTGGCCACTCACAACAACTTATTACGGCGTGACGCTGCTCAGGAGAGCGCGGCCGAGATGAAAACCCTTCACGGGCTGCTCAGCCTTTGCAGCGTGCGGGGCCCGCCTCACACACGGCTTTATCGCCCGGGATCTGGGGCACTGATCCCACCCCGATAACAAACACAGCCGATAACCCTGCCGATAACAGCCGCCCTCCAGCCCGGCGTTCCGTCCCTCCCGAGGCGCGCTGGCATCGCTGCCCCGCGACCCCGCGGCCCGAGCTGCAGCGGTGGCGCAGCTCCGACCCGCCACGGCCTCCTTACCGCACTCACCCTCCTCCTCCTCCTCCTCCTGCTCCTCCTTCTCCTCCTTTGGCAGCCGCCCGGAGCGCCTCTTTTTGGCGGCCACAGGCCGGGGCGATGCTCGGCGCTTTCTGGCCATGGCGCAGCGGGCTCGGACAGCTGCGGCCCGGCCCCGCGCTGGGGAGGGGAGGGAAGGGAAGGGGAAGGGGCCGGGCCATAAAGTCTCGCGGGCGGGCGCGGGAGGCGGTTTGAAAGATGGCGGATGAGGTGGACCAGGTGAGCGGCTCTTGGCACTTTCAGCTCTTTGGGCGGCTGCAGCGGAGGCAGCTCCGGGCTGCGCTGGGCACGCCTGGGCCCCCCGTGAGGCGCGGCCCCGGGAGCGCTTCCCGTGCGAGGGGAAATCCCCGCTCGGCCGCGGGGCTTGTGCCGCTGCCGGGGCGCGGGCAGGGCTCGCTGCGGGCCCGCTGACCCCGGGCACTGCCGGACGAGGGAAAGGGGGAAAGCTGCGGAGAGCAGCGCACTGGGCTCTGAAGGAAGGGGGTAGCTAGAACGGAAATACGGGATATGCGTGACGTATGGAATATGTGGAGGAGGTTCTCACCCTTTTTTCGTTGTGATCCTCGCAGTGCGCCTTTCTCGCAGCAAGGGGCCTCAGGCCGCTGTGTGTTGGGGTTTCAGGGCAGCCTCGGGGCCCGGCCTGGCTGCTGTGCGGCCCAGCGAAGGCTCGGGAACGGGGAGTGCGCGGGGCAGGGTGCCTGAGAGCCCCCGAGTGTGTGCCCGTGTTAAAAACAGGTTAGAAACTGTTGTAAAATAGTTAATAGATCGTTAAGCATGTACTGTTAGTTTGGTTGTTATATTGTAAAAGGGGTTAAAAGCGTAGTTATAAGAAATAGGGTACTCAAAGTACCATAACGCACCTCAGTAAAGTGCAGCACCCCCCAAGCGAAACGGGCCAGCCTGGACAGAACTGTAATAGGCCAATCGAGCACCTTAAACCTTCATGCAAAGGAAGGATCCAGAAAGAAACCAATCCAAAAGGACAAAAAACAGCATCAAAAGGGGCTTCTGACCCACTGAAGCTGTGCCTCTCCTTCTGGGACATCAGGGACTGAAAAGAAGCCCCAGCGCTGGTGCTGCAGCATCCTCGTTGGGAACGCTCCTGCTCAGCCTGTGGGCTCCCTTGCTTTAGGCCTTCATTTTTCTTATCATAAATGCTGAAATCACTTTAGTGTCGGGAGCCTGCTCCCATTTTTATCACCCGGGTACCTCCCTGTGCCGGCACCGCTGTCAGCGTGGGTTCAGCTGGTTCAGCTGTGCCGTGCCATGGCACAGCTGTGCTGCTGGTTCCTGCAGTGTAAACTGTGGCTGCTGGTAGGAAAAAGAGTTCACAGAGTTAGAAAATGGATTGTGTTAGAAGGGACCCTAAAGATTATCTTGTTCCAATCCCCATGTGTGTGAAGAAGGATTTGCTGCAGACTAAACTGAGATCATTTGACTCCCACTGCCCAGGCCTGGTAAGTGTCAGTGGAGTGGTAAATCAGCAGCTCTCAGGTTCACCAGGATGTGATGGAATGATTTGAAATATTTGCACCTGTTTTCACTCCTTGGTTTTCTGTGTCTCACAAAAATTGAGGAATGGAAAAGTTCCCAGGCCGCTTCTGTAGAAATAATGCTTTTATTTTTTTTTAGCAACAAACAACAAATACTGTAGAGGAGCCGCTTGATCTCATCAGACTCAGTCTAGATGAGCGAATCTATGTCAAAATGAGGAATGACAGAGAGCTTAGAGGCAGATTACATGTAAGTAAAATTTTCACAACATTGTCATGCTCATTCAGCTAAGCACTGGGCAGCCTTTCTTTATGTACAACAGTCTGTTAAACAAGTTTACCTGTAATATTCCATTGGTTGTTGAAAAAAATAGTTTTAAAACATGAGTAATTGCATTTCATGCTTGAAAATGCAGAAGTGGTTGGAGGAAGTAGGTTAAGAATTGTCTTAGTTGCCATAACTGTAATGTGATTGGTGGAAAAATCTCATTTCCTCAGTACTTTGTCAGCTGTTAACTACTTCCTGAGAAAATCAAGAAATGTATTTTGGTTTTTTTTATCTCCTGAATGATACCAAGCAACTGATTTCACTGCCTTTGGCTTCTATTTCTCTGTCTGTGAAATAAGCAATAATGCTGCAGGCCTCTTCATATGATGTACCCTGAGGCCTCTTCTAGACTGAGGTCATGATTATCAAACAAGAATCCCTGAAGGCACACCCTGGGAGGTGTGATGGGACAGGTGCTCAGCTGGGTTCTCAGATTCTTGCTTTCTGTTAAGTCAGTCAGCCTCCCTGAGTGCTGTGCTCTGCTGGGGTAGAGAACCAGTTGCTCCATGAGTTAACTGAGCCTCAACTCCTTTGGAAACACAAAGATAATGGGAGATCCATGAGGGACACGTGTAGTTTGCAACATGCTTTTGTAAGGATTTTGGAACATGTGTTTATGGTTTTGTAGCACAGTATGAGGAGTAGCTTTCATACCCTGTAAGCTGCCCCATATTAACAAAATCTGTCTGTCTCTGAGGTCTTGTAAGTGCTCTCACAGAATGCTTCAGAGCTATTTCCTGCAGGTGTTTCAGTAAATGTAAATGTCTTGCATTCTTTTTCCTGCTGCAGAATTCTCATTTGTTTATGTTTGTGTTGAGCTGTAACTAGAACTGACAGTGCTATGTTTTGGTTAAAATCAGACTAGACTATTTATGTCTCAAAGTCTTGCTAAAATTCTTATTTTAATAAACTTTTGTTTGAATTTTGGAAAACACTGTAAACTAAACTTAATTTCTACAGGCATATGATCAGCACTTAAATATGATTTTGGGTGATGTGGAAGAAACTGTGACTACAATAGAGATTGATGAAGAAACCTATGAAGAGATTTATAAAGTAAGGACTAAAAAAGGAGTTAATTTATCCTCACAGATTTTTTTATTTAAAACTACACTGTGTTATATTGTTAAAGTAGTTTACTGCTGACTGTTTTTTGAACCAAGTTCTAACAGGATTTGGACAAACTGTTATGAAAGTACAGAGGATATCTAGAGACTTGGTGTTAATTGTTTTGATCTCTTCAGCTTGCCAGAACATTTGAGTGTTTGTTGGAGTTTTTCAGGTGTGTTTTTATGATTGAAATGAATGTTTTGTAAATGTAAACTTTTCTTTCCTTCTTCACAGTCTACCAAGAGGAATATTCCCATGCTCTTTGTCAGAGGGGATGGCGTTGTGCTTGTAGCTCCCCCGTTGAGGGTTGGTTGAAGCAACAAAGGACTTAACCTTCTTGGAAAGTTCCAGACTTTTGGACAGTGGTTCATGTTTCAATCATGTCTCAAAATTCTGTAAATGTTTTTTATAGGATATTTTTGTCAGTTCTTTTGAAAAGGGGAGGGGAACAGGGACAAGTTTGTCTTGCAGAAAGTACATGTAGTCAATTGAAGCAGTGTAAAACCCCACCTGATCTCAGAATTTATGTAAACTGCTGTAAATTGCCTGCCTTGTCACATTCAGTAAAAGACTCCTTAATTTTTTTCTATCTTGGCAGTAGCACTGTCTTGTTTTTGTTGTTTTAAATAAATTTTGGTTTGTCTTTGAGATTTGACTTGTCATGTTTTTTGTGTTGGTGGGGATCTGTGTTCTTCCTTAGAGCTGATGCTTTATTAGGTTATAGTATCAGCCTTGCTGTCAGAGCAAGCAGTGTCTTCAATGTGTTATTTTGACTTCTGTCCTTACTAATACCCAAGTCTTGCAGATCACTGGTTTTGGGGACAGCACTACATCAATCAATGGTGCTGTAATTTATGGCTCTGTGTTCAAATTTGTGATGTGTATCCTCATTGTAGGGAAATGGTGTTTATGTGAATCTTCCACCTAAGATAAAGAAGATGGGCTTCAGTGCAACGTTTTCAGATATTTTCATTGTGGCTTTGTTAACAGTTGCAGTTTGCAAGGCCATAGGTAGAGACTGAGGTTGTTGCTCACATGCTATTGAGTTGCCTGCTGCATTTATTTTCCACTGTTTGTACCATGTTTCAGTTCTTGAATACATGAAATTCTGCTGGATGCCTAAGGATGCTCATAAATTATCTGTAGTGAAGGTGCACTAGAACCTGAACAAAGCTCTTTTTTAATACATACTTTCTCATCCCACCTTGTTTGCAGTGTACTTTCCTTCTTGTGTGAAAAAAGGACACTTCTGCTATAATTATGTTTTAGAGTCATATGAGAGATGTAGGTCTCCACTTCCTACAAAGCTTGACTTTTGATTTAAACTTAATTATTTAGGTTCTCTGTAGGGTTAGCAAAAGCAGCTTGCTCTGGCACTTTCTCCTACAGTTAGAAATCTTCATAAAAGTGTGTAGCTTGAGGCAGTGGTGAGGAGTGCAAGGTCTGCCAATAATTTCTTTTCTCCATTCCTTTTTGTACTTGGATTTTTGTATTGGAGGATTGACATGATACTCAAAATGCTGGCAAATCAGGAATTTCTACCTTAATCAATTTTAGAATTCATATCTGTTAATAACACTGGTAGACTCTGAGAATGGCAATGGATGTGAGTCCCACATACCCTTTACCTGAGCCATATTTGCCAACATAACACAGTTATCTGTATGTACAATATTTTTATATCACAGGGTATCTGCACAGTGGAAAAGTCAGCTCACCTACATAAATCTCTGGAAAACTCATTAAAAATTGTCTCATTTGTTGCCTGCTTCTTTTTAAGCGAGAGATCATGGTGGTTGGCAGCTCAATTATTGTCTAATTGATTTCTTGGGTATTTACTGCCTAATTATAAAGATCTGTTATTGTTTTGTGTTACTGAAGTGGCCAGTAGCATCCTTGATCCTCTGATTTGAAATGAGCTGTCTGGAGCAGGAGCCAGTTTAAGTCTCTCCATCATAAATGTGGATTAAAAAAAAAGAAGAAAAAAACAAACATACCCTCCCAAACAAACAAACGCCCATCAAAACAAGAAAACAAAAACAGAAGAACATCACCCTAAATGAACTCCTGAAAAAACCAAACAACAAACCCCCCAAATAAAATTTTAAATATCCAAAGCATTTGAAAAGTTTTTTGCAGTCTGGTCTCTTTCATATTATTTTTACTACTTTTTGATCATATGTTTGCTGTGTTAACCATTTGTCAAGATATCTATTCCTGATGAGTTTGAAAAAGAATTTATGTTAATTTTCCTTTTATATTTTCTCAAGGTTTCTCAAATCTCCTCTTCATATTGTCTTATGTTTTCAGTCTGCTAGAACTTTTATATTATTGAACTTCTTGAGGCTTGGCTTTTTATTTCTAGCAACTTTTTGTAGACCCTAGTAGCCTTCTGGTAAGTTTTAGCCTTTGGACTGCGTCTCTTTTAGAGATGGCAAAATAATTTCTTACTTTGTCTTTAAAGAATTTCTGTTCTTCCTGAAAACCTCTCAATCTTGGGAGCTCTTTTTTAACAAAACTATTAATACACAATTGCCTTTATCAGAAGTGCTGATAGAGTTAAACCTCTGGTGTCCTACTGTTTATGTGAGTGTTTGCTATCTTGAAATTTCTCTGTGGGCTTGTGAAATTGAGTTTTGCATCTGACTACTGCAGGGCACTAGATGGTGCTGCTTTTCTTCGAATTCAAGCTTTGTTGGCTTTGATATTTGTAGCCTGTGTCAACAGGCCCTGTGCTTGTACAATTAGTCATTTGTTTTTAATTAGGATGACACTTGCCGACAGTTTTAAATTACTTCTGCTCACCCAGAAGTAAAAATCAAAATATGTTTTGATGTTTATGTAGCCACAGAGCAAGTCCCCACAAGAGTTAAAGTGAAGCAGTGTATGTGCCTTGCTTTGTCAGAGGTTAAGATGCACGAGCTCCAGGCTGGCAGCTTTTCTCAGAGAAGAATTAGCTGAAGAATTGAGCCGCATAGAATAAATTGAGGCTGGCCACTGTGCTGCTGAGAAGAACAGCCCTTGTTGTGTCAGTTCACAGGGTGGCTGCTGCTGCACCCAGTAATTCAAGTGCTGTCCACTGCCTTCACTGGAGAACTCCACTGCTGTTCAAATTCAGCAGAGAGAAACAGCCTGCACTTAGGTGTTTCTGTACATTAACCTCCTGAAGAGACAAATATTTCAGTTTATTTCAAGTCACCACTGCTGCCTTTTTTTTTTACCTATATAAATAGATTTTGAATCCATCCTACATATTTTTAAAAGATACAATTTTGTTCTAGGCCATGTAGAGTTTGGGGGATGTGTTTTGTTTGGTTTTTTAAAAATTTGAACGGGGATTACATTCCATATTTCATTTCTATTCCCTAGTACAGGACAAGCCCAGGATTTGGACATTACAGTTGTAGTAAGCCCTGAGCAGTGTGAGCATTGGCAGGCTGCTGCAGGGATTCAGGGCTGGAAAAGCAGGACAGTATTGATCATGTTGGGAATGCTGCAACAGCACTTTCTCTTCTTGGTGCTTCTGTTTCTGTTCTGTAGATTTCATTGGAAATCTATCATCTGAAATACTTAAGAGAAAGAAACTAGCAAGCCTTCTTACTAGATTTCCCTTACTAGAACCAGAGGACTGGGAAGGGAGCAGATTCAGTGCAAGATGACAAATGCTGTGCATTGTTTTTTGAACTGATGATGATGATGACATGTACAGAAAATCCCATCAGACTTATTAAGGTTTTAAGGCATTCATGCCAAGATCACTGATGGGCTGAATACATCATTACTGAGGGTGTAGGACTCCCATGTTTCTAAACAGGAAGCTCCTTTCATATGCTAAACAAAAAGAATGGGAAAGAAAAATAGAAAGTTCTGCAGAAAATTGAAGTACAGTGTCCAAGCCAGCCTTTTTTGGGGGGAAGAATGGGTGGAAGGAAGAGAATAGATGATGTGGGTTGGAGCGGAAAACAAGAACCACTGACGGAAAAAGATGTAGTCAGGAGCCTTGTTCATGAGTAAATTTTTTCATTGTTGCCCAAATTAGTTTGAATGGAAGAAAGGCCCACTCCCAAATTTTGGAAACTTAGTCCAAAAAGCCTATTGAGTTGTACAATGGCATTTGATCAGTTTATGATGTGATTGCCTGCACCAGCAGGGGACGAGGCAGGCGTGCTCACTGTCTGGCTGCGTGGACAGGCTGCTGCAGAAAGAACTGCACAAGCCTTAGGAGGAGCTGGGTAATGACTGACCACAAAGAGGAGTTTTAGCAAAGTTTTCCTCTGGGTGGCACATGGTAAATATGAATATTTGCTTCCTCAAGGTGCACATGGAAGGCATCAGGATATTCAAATGTAGGGATATTTTGCAAATTTCTCTTTGGTTTTAATAATGAAAATTGCTCTAGACTTTTAGAACCAGTTATTTAATTATTTTCTGATAAGGAATTATGTTTTACAAACTTGGACTGGCTAAATGTGGTGGTCTTGGGTCTCAGTCTGTTGGTCTAAGTCACCCAAAGCCCATGTCAGTGCCTGCAGTAGATGATGTAGTCCTCTAACCTGTTTCTAAGTGATTTGAGCAAGGAATTTTCACCAGGAGCTTTTAACTGACAAGTCAAAGCCTGAATTTCCTAAACTCTTCTGCAATAGTGGATCAATTTTAGCCTCTAAGAGAAACCTTAGTGCTGCAGGCAACTTACTCCCATTCCTTTCTCACAGCACTCAGCTATGGCACAGAAAAATTATCATCTTTGTGGGTAAGGGAGGCTGCAAAAGCCTGTGCTATCAATAGCACAGTTTGTGATGTGATTTGTAGTCTAATTGCTACCTAACAGAACTCACAGTTTTGGCACTGCTGCTACAGTAAATTTTCATTTGCTCTTCTTGAATCCACTAAAGTGTTGGGCAGTAAAACCTTCAGTCTGATGCATCAAGTGTGTGTGTCACTGGAGTTCATCTCTTAATGCTGATCAGGGTGAAATGCTGTGTAAAACTTCGACCAAGCAACTCATATAATTCCTTTCCCAGTCTATTCTTGGGCCATCACAAGAACTTTCAGGTAAGCAAACTATTTCCATTTAAAAAGAATTAAAAATGCTGCTCTAAATTTATATTAAAGTATGTAGTTTTCCTCATGGAATGCGTTATTGAATTCTTCAAATTTCTAGCAGGGAAAATTTGAAACAAGTAAATGGTGCTCCAAATCTTGATTTCTTTAAATAACTGCTGCAACAGATGACTTTGTCACTCATTCTTAGCACATAATTGCAATGATTAAGTTGCCTTTTTATGCTGTAAAGGTGACATGTTAGCTGACTGAATTATCTTTTTCCAGCAGGTAACTGTTCCCAGTTCATCCTGTGCTGGAGGTGGAGTGGCAATGCAGCATGTTGTAATTTGTTCTATAGCACCTATATTTAGTACTTTTTAGTAAAACAGTTGCCTCCCCCAACTGCCCAGATGTGTTCCAGTGGTTAGGAGTCTGAGGAAGAAACAAGATATCAACAGATAATATCTGAGAGCTAATTTGATTTGTTCTACATTTGTAATGCATTCCTCCAAGCTAAATTCTTATTGACTGACGTGCTGCTCATAAGAGGCAAGAGATCCAAAGCTCCACTGCAGGCCAAGAGGATACACTGTAGTTAAATTGAACAAAATTCTCAACAACTTTCTCATACCAAACCTTCGGATCGTTATTGCTGCCTGTGGGTGTAATTCAAATATTCAGAAGTGTTTCTGAATTAATGTGGTCCTATCCATAAAGCACAGGCTCTAATCTCAGTGGAGATTTTCTAATGTAATGGAGACTATTTTAATGTTTAAATGTTAAGCCTTTATATCTTAGTTGCCCTGCATTCATTCCCTGCAAACCAACCTGAACCCAGCAGTGCTGTTTGCTTGCAGCTTCCAGGTTTGCAACATCCTGTGGGTAACACAAGATCTCTGTTCTCTGTACTCAATCCTAAAGCCAGCTGCTCATGCTATTTTTGCTTTCTTGAGGCACTGTGATGCCCATACAAGGATTTTTTTTCCTCTCTCATGTGCAGTCTCATGAGTTAAGGAGAAATACTTTACATGACGTGTTTCAGGTACTGAACATGAAGTTCACTTTAAATTTCCATTACTTTTGTTTTTCTTTCTTTTTTTTTTTTAGTACTGTTGTCCTACAAACAGGGTAAAAGGTTTCATTCTTGTGAAGGGCTCTGACATAGCTGGGATGAAGCTTCCCCAGTGGACATTTCTCCATCTGACTCTGGTGCCAGCCTTGATACACAGCTCTGAAAAGCAAGGGAAAATATTCTTCACCTGGCTCAGCTGCACAGAGAGAAATCACAGAGAGAAACAGTCTCATCATCACACAGAGATCTGCTGGTTCTTGACTGAGCAGGAATACATACAAAGAGTTAAGTAGAACTGAATGTGGTGTGATTTGTGGTCTTAAAAAATAATTCCCAGGAGTTATATAGAACCTATCCCCACTCATCATACTCAGCCTATTAGTGAAGCAAACCCTTCATTCAACATGTGACGCTTAAAAGACTGTTGAGTTGAAACTTGATGTGAACATTCAATAAGTTGTTTGTTTGATTTTTCTTACTTTATCAAGAGATATTCACCCACAACTTATACAGCAGAATTGTGAGATGCCTACACAGAGAGGTTGTAAACAGAGCATGAAAATATATGATGTAAGCAGCCAATTGGCCTCTAGCAGTTTTTTCTCTTTCATGGCCTCTGTTGCATAACTGTTCCCTCCAGCCTGGCTCCAGCATTTATGGGTTGGATGGTTACATGAGAAACTAATCAGGGCAGTTTCTACTTCTAAGCACTAGGAAATTTTTGAGAATTATGGAAGTAAGGGTTAATTTCCATAGGATTCCTTCGCAGAGTTTCCTCCAAATAAATGCTCTGTAAGTTTGGAATTAACTTAGTATTTTGTGTCCTTTGAGCTGTAAGCTTGGGACAAGAGGCTTTATCTTATTTTTTTTTAATTGTTCTGATAGTCAAGGGAGTTGTGTAGGATGACTGCTAATCCTGGGTGTGTGTCTAAGAGGAGCAGAATTACTGCAGGTCATGCTGTTCTAGTACTAGATTCCTTTGGGTGTTAGGTTGCTTATTAGTCACCCTTCTATCACGACATCCTTTGTTTCCAACAAAAAGCCATTGCAGGAATGCTGTTGCAAGGGAAGAAGGATTGCTTCATTCATAAATCTGAGAGCATTTTAAAAGGTGGCTATAAATTATTGTCTAATTTCTTGCATCTGAAGAAAAGAAAGCAGGATATTACAAGGTTGCACGCTGAGCCCATGGCAGAACTGCCAACAGGGTACACCCCTGTCCTCTGTGAAGGGTCTCAAACCCAGGAATGCTCCCTGGCCAGGAGTACATGGATCATTGTTTCCACTGTTCCACTGCTAACATGGAGAGCACTGGAACCTCCAATACTGAAGGCACTGGATGAGGAATTTAACTGAACCTACAGGATAAAATATGGTTTCCTTCTATACATATAGCAAGCAAAGTGATTAATATTAGTACAGTATCAGTTTCCATATGGGTTTAATACCAAGAAGATGAAAAGATATTTTTGAGTGTGAGACTTAAACCCCAACAAAACCAAAAAAAGGATCAATCCTGAATAACTCCATCTCTAATACCTTTCTCTAGAGAGAGAGCTGATGTGCTATAAAGTTCAACTCAACAAAAGGTAGCTGAAAGGACAGAATAGAATACTAGGCTAAGAAACAAGATGTGATCCTCAGATCTGGCCCAAGGTCTGGGAATGAGAAATTACAAATTTATTGTAATCCTTTCTTATTCTGTTACCACAGCTAAATAACTCAGGTGTCATGAACACACCGCTACCTCTGGAGGGGTTTTTGTACCAGTAGCTTTGGAGCTACACTAGGCAGTCACCTGACTCCACTGGAACTCTTGGCATGTAAACTCTGTTTGTAGCCATTTCACAGGGGTATGAAGGACTTGTCTGCAACATTTTTTATTAGTAAGATACCATATCTATATTAATCATAGTTATAACTTTCCACTGCCAATCTGGGAAAGTAGATTATGATACCAGAGCTCTTCATTACAGTTATACCATGAAGTCCTGTAAAGGTATTACAGAGATAGAGCTGCAGCTTCATTCATCCAAGCTTCATTTTTCTAACACTCCTCCTAATTTAACACTGAGTTGTGAAATATAAATTATCTACCATGAAAACTCCCTTGATTATGTGATTTTTTTGCATGATCATATTCCTTCAGATATCTTCACAACCAAGCAGATATTCTATTCCCATATTAATTTTGAGAGATAGGAGTGACATGCTCCAAAACAAACTTGGTTTGTATTTTTTAGTGACTTGTTAATATTAGCATGGGAGATATGGAAACAAATCACACTGGACCCCATTTTCTTCATGGTGGAAAAAAGCCCCTCTTTATCCACATAACTCATTTTTATACAGTTTTACAGACCTCCTGTGTGACTCCAATTGGTTAGGAGCTTTCTTGCCAATTACTTTATTGGTTAGTAGCAAGCTGTTATTCTGTATTAATTGGTCACTCGAACTCTTGGTGTGTACATGCAGGAAAAGTTGTTTGTGAGAGATAGTTTTCATTTTCCTATCTAATGGTGTAAAAACAGTTTATACAGGTGCAAGTTGTTTTTCACCCAGGTGTAGCTTGTTATGCTAACGAGCTGCTCACACCAGGATTGCTTTCACACGGGAGCTTGCAAAGGGCTAGCCTGACCAGGCCAGCCATTGATTCCAGGAGAGCAGGCTTAATTTTACGAGACTTTTCTTTATAATTTTTCTACCTTACTGCAACAGGACATACATCACATGAGAATAGATTTTATCAGGAATCACCAAACTGATGGGTGAGTACGTTCACTACTCATTAGTAACTCCTGAGTAAGAAGCGGCCCTGTGGGAGCTGTGCTGGTTACAGAACTTGCACCTTGGTCTCAACCTCTTGAAGTCCAAATGAAGCCCCCCAGCTCCTGAATGCTTGCCCAGTGAGCTGCCAGCCTCCTCAGTTGTGGTGTGACAGTGCAGCTCATGGGGATGCAGGTCCTGGCATGTGCAATGCATTAGGCTGGAGCAGGATGGAGCCCTGCCTGCTGGGATCCTGCAGTCTCTGTGGGCTGTACCTTGGGGTGCTGAAGATGAAAGCTTCAGCAGTGTGAAGCTCTGCGTGGGCTGTGTTTGGCCACAGGCTATGTTCACCATCCCTCGTGTTCACTGGAATGTAGAACTTTCCAGCCTGATGCAGATTATGTTTGGTTTTTTTAACTGTTTAACAAAACAGAACTTGTAATTTTTCTGACCCTAAGTGGGAGTCACTTAAAATGCATTAGTCAAGGCGAAAGGAATTTCAATTTCACCCATGGCTCACACTAACCTCATTCTAAGCTCTTTTATGTTGAGAAACTGTCAACTCAACTACAGATGAACCATCTTCACTGGCATGGTGTTGCCAGGCATTTTTCACTTTAGACTTAGGCTGTTACACAGGAACTCTGCCTATCCCTTGGGTGTATTTTTACTAAGTGTGAACTCCCCACTTAACTTTGTGCCTTCTTTGAATTGTGATTGATAAATCACAGCAGTCCAGCTTAATCTTTGTGGCTTCACCAAATAGACTTAAATAAATTCTGGATGAGTTTTACCTTTTAGAGAAATGTGGCAAGCAATTGAGGAGAATCTCACAGCCGGATAAAATAACCCCTCTAAAATAAATCATAACATACACGGGATTACAGTGTCAAATAATTTTCAACAAGGGTTCAGACTATGAAGTATATTTCTGGTAAATTCCAGCTTTTTCAGCACATTGGTAGTAGCTTCATCCTTCTCTCCTGCTCTCTGTAGATCTCTCTCCATATTTAAGTCCTGTTGAAGGTAGATGGACATTCATTTTTAAAAGTCAGTGTTTGATCATCAAAATTTCTACTGGTTTTGGCAGCATCCCGTCCCAGACCAAATGTTCTATTTAAATCTGTAGAGGACAATGTACAGTGTGGGTTTACAGGAACATAAGCATGTGCCCATCTCCTCACCTTCCAGACCGAGGAAATACAAGTGGGGCTGCTCTTATCCTTACAGACAGCACCTACAAAGGCAATGAGGCACAAAGTGCAATCATAACAGAAAATATTCTGAATATGTTATTGTGTGAATGACCAGATGCTATGGAGGAGGGAAAACTCTGTGTGCGCAGCAGTTCTGCCTTGTATATCTTTGTAGCCTTAACAACCTGATGATCCATGGAAGTGGAATATTTCTTTTGTTTTTCTCCTAGAACTTCTCTGATCAATAGACTTTCCAATAGTTACGGGATGGAATGACAAAAATGGTCCTGTTTCCTAAGAAATGTCTCTGGTGGCAAAGTTTTTAAAGGTCTGGGAGTTTCCCTATTGTATTTAATGGGGCTTTTGGCTCATAAACACATTAAACAAAGAAACAATAGATCCCTAGGGGAGTTTTAAAAGCTGAAGTGTAGGAGCTTTAATAATATTATGAGGACCTGATGTGGGAACTTAAATCTGAGGCAAGAATTATGAAAAGAATGTTCGAAGTGACAATTTAATTACATGATTTATTGTTAATAGTTTATTATTATATATGCAGTGCCAGGGGCACTCCTGGTGCCTTACACATGATTACAGAATAGCAATTCCCAGGTCAAAAATCTTGATCATGCAATCTTTATTCATGTAAGTATTCCCCATGATGCCTGATCTTGTTCCCTGTTAAAACTCAATAGTCTCCCCCAACACAGACCATCATAGACAATTAAAAGAACTTCAGCAAGAGAACACTGATTAATTATCCTCTCCAGAATGCTGCATATTTTGGTGCCATATATTGTATGGAAAAATATATCTATTGTGTTTTAGCAAACCTCATATTTTTCTGCAGCTTTAATTCTCAATTACAGTGTCAGCAAACATTATTTCCATGATAGAAGTAGCTTATTTCTGGAAGAAAAAAGTTCACTGACTTGTCCCCATATGCTTCAGACCCTGTTGAGTTAATGGTGTCTATTTATTTGCATGTAATTGTTCCCTCAGTGACCAGTTTAGAAAGTTTCACCTTCAAAGACAGATGCTGAATGTGAAATACTCCTGCAAGCTAGGCAGATGCTGAAATCTCTGTTTGCAGAAGGTTTTGCTTTTCTTTGTTTCATCCTTTGCTGCTTTGCACTCCCCTGGAAATGCCACCAATGAGAAATGCACTTAGATGGTTTTCCTAATTCTTCAGCTGAAATGGCTGTTGTTTATCCACTGGGCTGATGCAGGCAGCCACAGAAGTGAACACAGCTTGTGTAGCCATCCTTGGCTTTTGTCTTTGAGACATAACAGTTCTGCTGGGGAGGGATCGAGGCAGTTGTGTGCAGAAGGCAAAGGAGGCTTTTCCCCCTCCATCTGTTACAGGATTTTAATGTAACTTTTTGCAGCAGGCTGTGCTCCTGCTCTCAGAGCAGTGGCATGTGGCACAGAGTGGTATTCTGGCTGGGGATGTGTGATGGTCTACATGCCTAAGATTCCAGTGTAGTGATCAGGAGTCAGATTCTTATCTGAATATTCTTGGTCTAGACAGTGGGCAGGGAGCATTGCTAGAGGAGGAACTTTGGATGATACCCAACATTGCCTGCTCCTGAAAATATCTTTTTTTTTTCTTTCCAAGGCAGTGTTAAATCATTATTATTTAAAAGCACTCTAAGGTGTCATAATTACCCAGGATGTAAATGAAGTCTAGTACTTTGTGCTGAAATGAGCATTGCTCTGGCCACTAGCTACATGGCACTAACCAATTTTGTGTTTACAGTTGATAACACAGAAGCACGTTTTTGTGCAACTCCTAGTGACATTTAGAAATTTGTTGCCATGAGATGGCGTTCAGGTTAGAAGTCAATGAAGGTTAAAAATGGGATTAGGATAATTTATGGAGGGTTGGTGTGTTTGTGACTGTTCCACTCAATAGTTCTGGTGTGATCTCTCTGTGATAAAGTGTTGATTGCTAGAGAGTAGGTGTCTGTCCCTGGGGAACAATTGCTCTATACACACACCTTGTTTCTTATATTCTTTACCTTGTGTTGAAAACAATGCTCTAGGCTAAAAGGAGCTGTCAGCTGGCTCAGTGTGATTGTTCTTACATTCTCATGTGTTACAGGTTCTTGGAAACTTTTGATTTCAGACTCTAATGGTGTGGCTCATAGCATTATTAGTCCTCCTTGTATTGTGTTCATGGCCACACAACCCTTCCTAAACTCCCTCACCCCTGTCTCAGCATGTCTAGGGCTGAATTCTTGACAAAGGCTGGTTTGTAGCTGCCATCAATTCTGCACACAGAATTCTGTTCCCCCTGAATCAACCACAACCCTTCAGAGGGACTGGAGATTCATTCACTGCGGTCGTGGATGGCTTGGAGATTGCTCAGCCTCAGCAGCAGATGAATGCTGAGTGACCTTCACAGCTCCCTCCTGCTCTCTCCTTACTGCTTTGTCAAGAAGCAACTTTGATGTGCAAAGTTGAAGTCTGGCTGTTAAGAGATTTATTTAAGGTACAAGTGAAGAAATTGTGAACCAGAATTAGGATTACTTGGGTACACAATATTTAGATTCTGGCCGCTTTGGAAAAGCTTCTAAACTCTGTAACATATCAAGGATCAGCTTTACAGTCACAGGCAGGTTTGGCTGCACATCCTTGCCCTTTTCTTTTCTTGCACTATCACAGTTTCTAGACTAATATATTAGCAAATGTATGGTGCAAAATCATCTGGGACTGGGACAGGTTCATCCCATAGGTCAGATATGGTCTGTAGGCTGTCACTCTCTAATCTGGACAGCTGTGGTATTCAGTTCTAGTCAGAAGGCCCCTAAATGTGATTACTTTTTGTTAATGATTCTTGTGCATATTTTGGTAGTGCTTGAAAGTCCAAACTGAGATTGGGATTCCATTGTGTTAAGTGCTCTGCTAAAACACTCAACATGTTTCTGTCTTCAGTCTGTCTTGAATTCAGCAAGGAACATCAAAACAGAGTTGGAAATTAAATGTAAGGGATTGCTGATAGGAATTGCCACAGCTTCACTGAAAACAGAGGACATTCTCAAGTTCAGCTTTTGCCCAAAGATATGTTTTCTTGAAGACTGAAGACATTCTCTTCACTTTATGAAACAACTTTAGACATGTTTTTTTATTTGTAATGCCTGATATTGGTATAAAGCCCCACCACTGAACCTGAAACTAGACCAGTGATCCTGACATGATTGCAAAAATTTTCTACAGAAAGTGGAAGGAGAATTGAGATCCACTTTATCCAGAGCTATATGTTTTCTAAGTTTACTGTAAATGGATGTTTAAGAAGCAAGTGACCTTCTGAAGACCTCAGGATTCAAAGAATTACTCAGAAGTGTCCATACAGGTTAATGTGACCCACAAAATATCCATTACTCATTTCTCTTTCTGTGAAACAGCAATGCCTTTGTTTCTGTGTTTCTGACTCCCTTTGACTTGAAGGCAATAACAGGACCTGTGGCTTTGCTTCGTGCATGTCACTGCCTGCCAAGAGCAGCAGGCAAATGAGTAATACTATTCCTCCCTTTAAATTCTTTCCTTGAAGTGAAATTAATGAAGACCTTTACCATGAAAGAGAAGAATCTGGTTTTGTAGAGAGGCAAAGGCAGACATTTAGACTTAAGTTGGTTTTTCCCATTTTCAATTGTTTTTAAAATAGAGGTGGTGAAAATAGCTACAGAAACAATCAGAAAAGGAAAAGAATTATTTAAGTATCAAAAAACCCCTTATCATCTGGCAACTGGTGAGTTAGAAGCTAGTGAAGTGGACTTAGGAGAGCCATTGTGCTCCAAATGGGAAATCCAGTCATCACAAAAACACCTTTCCAGTCTCTGATGCTTGATTAGTCATTGTTCACCTATTTTTGCACCAAGATCTGGGAGCCTGAGGACAGAACTTTCTAAAGGCCATCAGCTGAAAGAGCAAAAATCTGTTCAGCACCAAGTAAGCTGCTCTGCTGATTGTTCAAGGCCAGAAGGTAAACACAGAAACAGTGTCTGAAACAGCAGAGGAGACGGATGGTAAAAGGGTTTGCTTTCTCTTTCTTGTGTCTAAACAGACTGCTCACCAGATTTTGGTGTTGTTATCATCAGACGAGCATTCTCTTGTAAAATTGATACCTCCCAGCCCACTACTTACCAGTAATGTAATAGCCAGTGGTCTGGGCATGGAATGGAAGCTCAGCACTCAGAGGGAGATGAGATCTTTTATTAGATATTTGCATGCACACTCTGCCTTCCCTGAGAGATCTTAAGGACAGGCAAACTTATAACACAGGCTGATGAATAAAAGGGATGCTTTTCTCACCCTTAAACCTGTTCTGTCTGGTCATGGTGCAAGAATGGTGGCAGGGTAATGTAAAGAAGCAGCTTCTGCTATTGTTGTGTGTGCTGTTTGCTGTGTGAATGAACAAAGGCTTCAATCTCTAGAACTCTTTCTGCTATGACAAATGCTTTGTAAATGCTGATGGATGGATCAGGGGAGGATAGAAAGATAAAAGTTTGGCATATCTTGCCAGTACTGAATTCATATATGGATCGAAAGTGAAGTGTAATTACCACCCAGATCAAATTCTTTCAAGAGCCAGAGCTGTCTAGACCAACAGAAGATATTTATTTTTAGGGTTGATCTTTGTGGGTTTTATTAGCAATGCTGCCTTCCCTGGGGTAAAAGCAGGGGAGGGAAGAACACAAAATCCTCTTGAGCTTCCATTGTTAAAAAAAAAAAGCTATGTAAAGCCTACAGGAGAAACCTAAATTCTGAGAGCAAGTTGTATTTTTGGGATGTTCCTTCTGAGATATGCTCTGCCCTAAACTGATTTGAGGAATCAGTGTAGTAAAACTGGCGTTTGAAAACTACGTTATGCATTTAGAGAAAAAGGAGCTTTGTAACTGAAACAAGGGATATGATAATGAAGTTTTCTCTTCACTTGGGACAATCCTGGATGGTTAATTTTACCAGGAGTCACAATGTTTGTATACTGAGGTTTGTAGGTTAGCAGAAACCAAGCTATGGCTCTGTTCCCTGTAGCTGCACAGAAGGAAGGAGTCAGACCCATTCTGCTAATAGTGCCACTTGTGTAGCAAATTGATGAGTCATTGCTGGGTGTTGACATGCATTGCTTCTATATTTCAGGTTTGTCCCCATGAAACTCCAGCACACAAATCTCTCAAATGCAACAAGTACCAAATTCTTTATGTTCAGTTGGGTTGGGGAAAATGAGCAATCTGAAGGTGTGTAACGAAATTTTTCAAGTGGGCTATTCACATCAGAAAGCTGAAGAGACAAACTTGGATGTGTTGTTAAACAGCAAATCTAGAGAAGCTGGAGTGGGATCCAAGTAACAGCATTTCACCACCTCTGAGTGGGTGCTAATATTCCTTTTTGCCATCTGGGGAGACGACAGACCTGCTTAAGACTTTCAAAATGTTCCACTGGTCTCACACAGATTGAGGGAGGTGATTCTGCCCCTCTGCCCTGGTGGGACCCCACCTGCAGTGCTACATCCAGCTCTGGCGTCCCCAGCAAGGGAGAACAGCTCCAAACCAACAGAGAGCAGGTTTAGATTAGATATTAGGAAGAAATTATTCTCTGTGCAGGTGGTGAGATGCTGGAACAGGGTGCCTCGAGAAGCTGTGGCTGCCCCATCCCTGGAAGTGTCCAAGACCAGGTTGGACAGGGCTTGGAGCAACCTGGGACAGTGAAAAGTGTCCCTGCCATGGCAGGGGGTGGGACTGCATGATCTTTAGGGTCACCTCCAACCCAAGCCATTGTATGGCCTTCACACAAAATCAGGTTTTATTTCTGCAGAGTTTGTCTGAACAGGACTGTTCTGCCCAGCAAAGCCTGGTAACTGCCTGTTCATCATGTACCAAATTCCAGCACTGGGAAGTGTTTGTGCTCAAACATGTTGGATCACAGATCTCTAGCACTTGCTTTGAAGAGCCTTCCAGCAAGGCAGCAGTAAACACATTTCTTTCCAGCACCTTTTTCAAAATGGATTTTCTGGGGAGGATGAGAACAAGAAAGAATGAATAGCGTGAGATTCCTGCTTGGTAGCAGCAGCAGCACTTTACAGGTGAGAAGAAGCAAGTTGATGCTCAGCTAGAGCTGGCTGCCTGCTTCCCACCCCTCGCTGCAGCTCCTTGGCCCCGGGCCGGCTGCTCCAGGCTGGTCTCCACTAGGTGCCGGTGTTGCACCAGGATAGCCGGGAAAGCCCCGGGAGCTGCTCCGGATCCGGGCACCGAGCAGGTGCTGGGCTGGGTTTGCTGTGTCGCTGCACAGCCAAAAGCTGCGAGGGAAAAGACTCTGGGAAATGCTGCAGAAGTGCTGGCTGATTGATGTGGGATTACAGACGGGTCTCGGATCCCACATTCCCGTGGAAATGTCTCTGTGCTGAGGGTGGAGTGCCACCTTCGCTGTGGGACCCGCAGCAGCAGGTCAGGGTGCAGGGCTGTGGGACTCCTGACATCCCTGTGCACATCTCTAATGTGGTTATCACTTCCTCATGCTTCAGAGACCAGCGGGAGTTGTCTGTAGTTTTGAAAACAGAAATTTTCTTCCTTGGAACAGGAGTTAGATTTTAAGCAGATGTGGCACCCCAAGTATCAGAAAGCAGCGTTGCCCATGTTCTCATATGGGAAAGCGGATGCAGTAGCCAGGACTGGAATACTGAACATTTTGGCTGCCAATCCAGTGGCAAGAAGGATAATTAGAATTTATTGATTTTGTTGGTTCTTTGGGGTTTTTTGGTGGTTTTTTGTTTGTTTGTTGGTTGGTTGGTTTTTTGGGTTTTTTTGGTTTTTTACAGTTATGTCATAGTTTTGTCCTCTGATGTGCTGTCTCTGTCATTTCTGGACAGATGGACAGACAGTGAACGTTTTATGTAATAGTGAATAAAACAAGAGAAGTGGATCAAGAGCTTCTAACTTCTCTCTCAGGACTTAAGAGCAAACATCCATATAATTTCCTGACTGTTGACAAGTCCATACTGGATAAAAGCAAGTGCTTTCAGCCACCATAAACCAAAGTTCTTTATTATACAGTGTTACAACTGACCATTCTTGTTGACAGTTTCTTTTCAAGATGTTTGGGATAAATTATTGTACAAAAGAAAATTTTACAGCTGCTTCACATTTTGTTTAAGTTTTTAAGAGTAAAGGTTGTAAAAGCAGTCCTTCAGGAGCATGTATATGTGGAATGGTGTGATTCTGTGTCTAAAATGAGCACTTTCTGACCTCTCTGTAGCTCCAGGTGACAATGACCCGAGTGTGGGTTCTGCTGTTTGTGCACCTGTAAGTTCAGAAGCCAACAGCCTGGAGGACAGGATAAATATAAATGCTTTGTCATGCGAAATGGCACATGGTCTCTTGTTTGTCTGTGGGTTCACATGGTAGAGCTGAAGCAAATTTGAAGGTGGTGCTGCAGGCTGTAGTAGCAGGTGCAGCTGAAGGATTTGTCTGCCTTGGAAATGAGACCTTCTATGTGCATGCTCTGATTTCCTACTCTCTGAGCCTGTGCTTTTCCAACATTCCCTGTGGGCAGTTGGATGGCAGCTTATGGCACTTAGCTTCTAAAGCCAAAGCTCAGAATACATTTTTAAGGTGCTCCTGTGCCTTTCCAGGTGGCACAGACACTCTCACTGCTTTTTTCTGGTTTCCTCTCGTCCCCTTTTCAGTGCGGCTGGAGAGCTCCAGGAGGTGTGACATGGGAATGCCTACAAGGCTGGAGAGATTTCCAGTTCCAACAGGGCTGTATCCATTCCTGCTCCATCCTGACCCTGTTGGGATGCCCTGATGTGGCAGCTCCTCTGTCCTGTCCTTTGTAATCTCACAGTGAGCAATGCTTGTTTTGTCCTGCAAAGCCCAAGCTGCTCAGGAAGAACTACAAAACCTTACACTCTTGTAAGGATGTTGCTAAACAAAACCCTCTATATGTACTGAGAATAAGTAGAATTTAATGTCAGGATTAGTACTGCAACATTTCTGGAGGCCAAGGTGATGAAGGGGTCCGCAGAAACTCTCCCGTCTCAGGGAGGACAAATCCGTACAGAGGATGCCAAAGCAGAATCAAGTTTTGTTCAGTCTTGAAATTTGAGGACATCTGGATCCAGATAAAAAGCTGTGGTCAGCTTTCTTCTCTAATATGAACTGAATCCAGACACCCTAGTCTTTGTGTTGAGCCAGTTCTGCAACCCATCCCCCATTCTAATATTTATTGATCTACATCCCCTTTTTGTGGGGGAATAAATTAAGAGTATTTGGCATTCTCAAAAGTGGTCAAGACAAACACTCAAAACTAGGGGAATGCAAGAACTTAAGTTGTTGCTACAAATTCACTAGAGCCTTTTTTGTCATATGCATTAGGGCATTGTCTTTAATCACAGGCTCACATACTATTAAATCTCTGCTCTGTTTAAAGTGCAGGATGGATATTGCTCACTTAATGAGCAGCTATTTAATATTTTCTTTTATCTTCATTGTTCAGTGTGTACCCTATGGCTTGTTTACTGCACACCATTCAAAGCCTGTTCTGAATACAGAATTCTTAATTTCCTTCAGAGCTTTTCTTCAGCAGTCATTGTTATTGTGTCTGGGTGCTTTACAGACATGAAATAATCTATTTTTACAATGCCTCGATGAAATGAGGGGATACTGCACCTCTATTTGGACAGATGGAAAATAGAGATATGAAGATGAAGAGAAAACGTTGCCAAAGGTTTTTGATTGTCTGGGATTTGATTATTTTTTTCTCTGACTTAATGGCACCACAGAATATTTTATATATTTAAAGAATAGTTCCTACCAATTTCAGTTCTAGCTGTGAATATCCAACAGTTTTGCAGATCAGACTCTAGGGTCTCCTGTTGGGTCCCTAAGAGGACAACTGACAAGCTGTGGAAATGTGGATTAATCCATTTGCTTAGCAACACACAACACTGGTGGAGGGCTAGGTGAAATCTAGTCTTGCAGGAGCAGCACTCACACATGTGTAGGAAACACCTGGACTGATAAGGAGGAGAAGAAACTGAATTTCTCTATTCCCAAATGAATTCCCAAAGCCCTCTCTCTGGCTGAAACCTGGCAGTGAATCTTCTTGTCCCTTTGCCTTTGTCACAGCTTCTCATTTACAATCTAACTTTCCCCTCTGAAAGCTCATTTCCCCATGAGAGATGTTTCTCCAGAAGGAAATTCAAACTAGGAGCTTAATTTGGTTGCCATTACCAGCAACCCAGTGGCACAAGTGCTTTCCCCATCTGCCTTAGAGGTTGCTGAAGGACACCATCCTCACTGGGCTGAAGTCACTCAGTGTAAATGACCTGCACTTGCATGTCTGCCAGCTGCCCCAAAGTCCCACTCAGGGCATTTCCAGGCTCCCAGTCCCAATAGTTGTTTTGTCTTCCTTCCCCCTCCCTCCATCCACACTCATCCTCAACAGCCCTGTACTCAGTTTTTGATTATCTTCCACTTCTTGCCTCTCTAAAGAGTTTCAGCCACCTTCTTTCCCTTCCTACTTGTCTTGGGCTTTACCTCCTGCGCCAGGACAGTTTCCCCACCAGTGCTACAGGCTCAGCACTGGGATGGTTCCTGGAAGCACAGGGAGGCTGAGGATCTTCCCCTGCCTTTCCATGCCAGGATGGGATAGGAATGGGAAAAGAAAATCAGGTCCACCAACACAGTCCTGAATTCTGCAGGCTCAGTTTAGGGGTTTAAGTGTGCTGGCACACACATCCCATGTAGGTGCTGCAGAGGAACAAAGATCTGCAGTGAAAACAGATATTGGGTTTTTCACAGACCTTTACCTAGAATTGAAGATATTTTCCTCTTCAAGAAATATTGATTGAAGTCTTTGCAACACAATTTCTGAGTTTCACAGGAACAGCACAAGACTTTTCAATGATAAAAACTCTCTTCTCCTTCAGGATCTTTTATAAAGAATATGGATTTCCACATCAGCTTCCTTTTTAAATATGGCCAAAATGATGTATTCTTATCCAGTTTAGTTCATGATAAAGGCCCATTGTGGCTAAAATTTTCCTTCAGATAAATAAATCAGCCTAAGAGAGAGACTCAGCATGGAAAATTTCACACTGCCTAGCTAAAGGTTGGCAATGTTTGCAGCAATTGAAATGGGGATTTTATAATGAATGGGAAGTGTCAAGCAACCTTTGTAATAATTGATTCTACCAACCCTTGCTTATAGTAACTACAATTATCAAATATTTCAGTAAAATCATCTCTGTCCCAGAAAGAAATTCCATTTTAGTGCCAAATCCTTCAGGCTTAATATCTTCGTTACCAAAGAAGCCTCATTGCCAGCCTCTAAGTACTTAGAAAGGAATGTTCTACTTAATTCTCATTCATAGGTGTAATTCATGACTAGTCTGAACTTTGAGTGCACCTGTAAAGGCACTGTTTGTGTGTATTGTATTGTTGGCAACAGTGTCTGTAGTAAAACTCATGGAATAGATGGCACAGTTAAGGCATTTTCCCAGGATAATAGGAATATATTCGTCAATTAGAGCAATCCAATCGAGATCAAAATCAGCAGGGATGGTAGGAGAGTGAGGTAACTGGCACTGCTCTTACCTGTGCAGTGTTTTCTACAGAAACAGAAATGTCACTCTCCAGTCTTAAATAACACTGATCTGGTGTTGAGAATATCAGCAGTGAAAATGAACAGTCTATCTGTGGGTAAAGGTTATTGAAAGCTGAGCCTATCTTAATTTTGAGGGTGTGTTTGCGTAGGTATGATGAGTTCTGAGATTGGTTTTTCAGATATAATTCACAGAACAACTGCAAGGAAACACGAATTAGAGGCAGGAGCTCTGTTTGATTAAAATGCAGCTTTGTCTTGCAAAGGGATTTATCAGAAAGGCACCTTCCCCCTCAACTGATTTCTGGACATAAATATAGATTCAAGTCAAACTTTTATTCAGATTTAAGGAAAATTCACACTTCTTTTCAAACTTAGATCTGAAATTTAGGACTATTTCAGTACATATTTGAAATCAAACAAACTTTTATCTGGCAAGCTCAACATTAGTGGAAATGAGTATAGGAATTTATTTTGTGGCTCAGATTAGTTTTTAGACAGCATAAACCTTCTTTACAGTTCAATTTATGATTGATGTAAGAGTTCAATAATAATGACTAGCCAATATAGAATTGAATACCTCCTGGTTTTCCTTGTGAGCAGCTGAATTTCTGTTTCCTTCTCTTTTAATTTTTTTTTTATTTTAGATAGTAGCAGTGAACAACAGGGGCTTTGCACTGGAGAATGATTTCAGGGAGTAAGAGGAGTATTCTCCTAAATAACTGTCTGTTTTCAACACTGTTTGCCAGCAGTTGGCAGGAAGATTCCATGTAAACATTGCTTTAAACTGATTTAAACTCTACAAATGGTGCCTTTGTTGTCTCTACCTGCCAATTTCGTGTGATCTTAACAAAATATTGACTTCAAACACTATCTTTGTCCCTGAGTTGTACTCCCCAGACATTTGGTTCATGACTCCTGCATTTTAAGTGTACTGTCTCAAAGAGTTTGCCCAGCTTCTTTTCACCACGTAGCAATGATTATTTCAATCTAGGGAAATAGGAATTAAAAAGAAAAATCAGTGTAGTTTTCAGGACTTCACAGGTTAAATAAGACTCAAGAATGTCCCTTTGTAAAAGTGTTCCTATTCAAAAGATTTCTCTCACAGAGATCATACCTGGAATGACTTTTCACTCACTGGTCTTCAGCCATTCCTTACAGGTGGCTGAAATGGAGGGTTCCTGACCCTTCTTTAGTCCCTTTTCCATTTGACTCTGCTGGGTCACCGTTGGTCAGGAAGAAAGCCCAAGGCTGCATTTCTTGCTAGAGGAGATTACATCTCCTTTTCAGTGGTGCAAAGCATTCAGGGCCAATTCCATTCTCCCAGAGCACAATGGTGGCAATCCCAGTGAGGGGCAATCAGTCCTGGGAATCATTTGCTTCACCAAGTATCTGTTCAAATTGCTCTCTGGTGCCTCCAGATACAGCTCTCATTTTCCTCACACTGTTTCCTCTGTGGTACACAGGGTATTGCAGGGACAGTGCCAGATCCTTTAAAATCCTTGTGATTTTATTGCAGCTCTGTACTCATGTTTGTTCTCTTTGGGTGGGAGAGACAGCACATGCTTTTACTGGATATGTTCTGTACCATATTCATCTATTTGTAAGACACCTCTGCCCTCTTGTTTTATCTTCTTCACTTGTGTTCTGAAGCATCCACATGTTCTTAAATATATGTTACATCTCCTATGTTGCTCCATTTTAATGGGGCATAACACTCAACATTTGAGCTGTCAGCAAGCTGCTGGTGGGTACAACCCCTTTACAGTCCAATTTTTATGTGTTTGATATCAGAAAAAGTATTTTGTATTTAAACCCAACCATTCGTCCACCAATGGCAAGGACTTATGCAACTGAAATATACAACTTTCCTCATTCATTTCTACATTTTCCATAAAGTAATATTCTTTTTGTTCGAAAAGGTCAGAAAATTGTTTATAAAGTCTTAATAAGGAGCAAAACAAAGAACTAATGTTCTTCCTCTGTGACTAAGAGACTTGTCTCTTGAGTGGCAGATCTTGTAGATGCTAGGGTTAAGTACATTTAGAGGTAGCCCAAGCTACACATACTCTTATTTTTAAAACAGACGAAGCTAGATTTCCTTCCTCTAAACTGATTTTTGAGTGCAGTCCGTGGGACACTTTTAATGTTTAATTTTCTTCATGGCCATAAACAACCTTGAAATTGTGATTCATTCCCTATATATGGCTTGTCACTCTCATGCTTTCTTCTATCCTCCCCAAAGCCATCAGCTGCAGAATTTGGGGTTGGAAACTTGATACTGTGCTATATTATGCCACGTTCTGTCTATGCCTGATTTGATCCTAAACTGTAGCCACAGTATAATGTCACCTGGAAACACATTGCTGGGACGGTTTGAGAGTAGTTTTTAGCTTCTGTAACTAAGTTTTGGTTTGGTTTGGTTGGATTTCAATCTGCTTTGGATGGCTTTGAGGGGTTTGTTTGTCTCATTTCAAGAACAAATAAATTATACACCTTTCTAGGTGGAAAGTGTAGCAATATAGCCAACCTAAAACCCATTTTAATAAGTGAGGAGCAGGGTCTAAACCTGGAGAGTTTTCCAGGAGTGCAAGGGCAAGGACTGAGTCCTGTAGCTGCTGAGGGATACACGAGCATCACTTGCAGCTTGTATACACTTGTGTACTCAGCCTGTCCACATCTGAGCTGTGTCTCCACAGAAATAATAATCCTGATGACTCTCAGAGACTTATGGCTTTGAGAAGCTCTCTGTAAACAAAAGAAAAACAGAGCCAGTCCAGAATGGCCTAAGCCGGATGAAATAAAACAAAGACATCATCAACAGAGCAGTACTTTAAAAAATCATTTTGAATAGACTGGAGTGTTAGCCCAGATTTATGGTGATTGTGCCCCTTGAAGCACTTGCCAAGTTTATATGCAGTTTGTGTGTGGTTTTTGAATACTCAGCACAAAATGACATTGAGAGGGGTATTTTCACATGCTCTGCTTCTCCTGTTAATTCATGCTCCCTGGGGTTTCTCACAGAATAATTTCAGATACTCTTAGCTAATATGTTCATCTGCATAATATTATGTTTAGGATTTCTGCCTCCTAAGTGTGTGATCAGCATGAGTTTTTGGGAAGGTCATTATATGAACTGGGATCTCAGTGAAGGGACCAGGCTTTCATGTGTACATCTTGAAGAGCTCACTGCAGTGCTGTGATATTTTAGAATTGCCTAAGGTGCACTTTGTGCCAAGAGACAAATTGAATGCCTGAAGGAAGAAAGGGCAAATCAAAGGGTCCAACTGCTGCATTCAATGCATAGGTCAGGCTGTAACAAAAGGTTACCTAAAACACATCTATTGAATTTGGGAAACTTCTTGTCTCTGAATGCAAAAATGTTTCTCTCACCAGATGTATTACACTGATTATCTTGCTTTTAAAAATAAGACCTGCCTTGATTTATCAAAATCTAAGCCTGAGCTGAACTCTTGCTGTGATGGCTGAGAGAAATCAGCCAACTCATGGTGCTGAGTTGAGCAGCATTTGGAGATGAGCTGACTCAGAGCTGTTAAGGTGGACAGTGGCTAAACTGTCTGGTTCTGCAGGCTTACCATCAAGGGATGCCTCAGGAGCTTTCTGACAAGTACTTTTCTTCCTAAAATGCCAGTTTATCAAGAATCAGCTGGACCAGGAATGGAATTCAGCACCACACCAGCTCTGCTGGTAGCAAAAGTGCTGCAGAGCTCACCTGTAAGAGGACTGAGGTAGAATTCAAATCAAATCACTGTGAAGGACTTGAGCTTTTTTCTGCCAGCCTGTCAATTGGTGCTCTCACATGTACACACATGCTGTCATAGCTTTGGGTCAACTTGCTTTAATTTAGTTACACAAAATAGAAATTCATGAAAAATAGCAGTTGGAATATGTAAGTCGGATGACCCAGGGATGAGTCCAAGGCCTGATTCAGGCAGAAAAAGGGCCTGAGTTTGTGTTTTCCCTGTCCTTCATGAGCACACAGAACACTGAGCAGGTGGAGCTCTCTGCTCATTGGTCTTTTCCTTCTCTTGGCCCCTAGCCCTGGCTTGTACAGCTTGTTTTTTACAGAGTAGGCTCTTGGAGGCCATGGCTTTGCTCTACTCACTTTGCAGGGTGCCAGGTACAGTGAGACCCTGACCCTGACCAGGACCTTGGCTGGAAATGAAGCTCATTGACAAAATGTGTCATTGCCCTCTGGAGCCACCTGCCAGCAAACAGCAGGCAAGGGCCTTGAGCCTGTCCCTTCAGAGCCATGGGTTTGATGGCATCCCAGGAAGGGTTTGAGGGGGCACCCAAACACCACCCTGAGGAGCTGGCAGAGCCCCATGTGGAATTGTTGTGCAGGTTTCAGTGCTCACAGGATGTGTGCTCCACACAGGAACCCCTGTAGTGGTCACTGCACAGCTGGGTCAATGGGTTTTCTGAGTTTTTCTGCCCAAATGAACTCCAAAGAGTATCAGCCTTAAGGGCAGGGTGACATAATGACATCCATGTCAGGTAGGGCAGCCAAGGGAAATTGTTCTCTCGCTCACTTCAAGACAAATCTGTTGAATTTAGGGAAGAATAGAAGGTTTTATCAGACTTTTCACCCATCTGACATATATTTCATATTTTGAGCCATTCTGCTGCTTTCTGCTCTTCAGGAGTCTGAGGTTGTTTTCCTAGTACAGGATTATTAAGCCCAGGGATTCATGGAATTGCAGATAAGAGGTAGCAATTCTGGAGCCAGCCCAATGCTTGATGTGCTCTTTGGGTTTGAAACAGATGGGAACTTCCTAACCATGCCTGTTATGGTTTCTGCACAGTCACTTCTCATGACATATTCAGGCTGCACTTCTCAAGATATTTAATGTTCTTAAAACCACAACCCCCCAACTCATGTGATTTCTGTCATTTGACTTCCATAAAAATAAGGTTTCTAGGCCCTAATTTGCAGAGAAAAGTGTAGAAATTAAATCTCCTCAATGGCTCAGGTAACAGCAGATTGAAGAGGAGGAAGAAACAAACACAAAGCATGCCAGCAAATCTGAGTTCCTGATTTCTAACCCATGTGATTAGTTTTGACAGGTGAGAATTGATTGTACTATAGGATAGGCTGTGAATTTGAGCCTTCCTTTTGAAAGGCAAGAGGCCAAAGAGGCAAATGAGAAGGCCAGCAGCAAGTGTCTTTAAAATTACATTCCAGTAGAGAAATGGAAAACCGTAGTCCGAGAAAGCAGCAGCACAAACAGCAGAGGAGGGAGAAGAATGAGGGACCAAAGGCTTCATAGGGAGGGAAAGGATTTGAGAAAGCTGAAAGAATAACAGCATAAAAAAGAGAGGAAATTCTAGCATGATAAAAATGAGATCATTTGGAGTTAACAGCCTGACATTACTATATCATCAGTGAGGTTGTTGCAGCTCTATTGTGTAAGCTACGTGCCATATCATTTAGGATGTTGCTCCCTAATGGCAATGTTTTGCCCATTTGGACAGGCACTCATACAGGGCACAAGCTTCTGAATGGCAATTTCTAGTCATAGGAGTGTAAATTGCCTGCAACATTAATGTAACACCAACTAAAACATCTCCTTTGCAATGTTGTTAGGGTGGGAAATGGATTGTAAATGCGAGTCTGGAGGGAACAGAAGTGATGCTGTTTGAATGTGCAATTTTAGGGGGGAACAAAGCTGTGCTAGACTAAGGTTGTTGATTATAGCATTTTAAAGGTGAAATTCAGTGGAAAGCTATTCTGAGGAGAGGTGGCCTATGGACATCAACAGCACTATGATATGTGAGATGTAACAAGAAAATGGTTTCAAGTCTGCAGGGAGAAGGAACAATGTCCCTTTACATGGAAAAGTAATTTCAGTGCAAGTCCACAGAGACCTGTAACAATACTGTTTGGGTGTGAGATTCTATGGGAAATGAGTTTCAGTACCAGTCTGTTAGGTCGAATAAGGTCATTAGATTATGATGAGAAAATTATTTGTTGAAGGCTTAAACAATAGCCACAGAACAGATCATCAGCATCAGCGAGCTTCCATTTGAGGCAGCAAAGATACCCAGCCTTTCCTGTTCCTTAAGAAATGGAGGCTCAGCTTCAGCTGCCAAAGGAAGTAAGCAGTTTTTTAGTTCTTGGTGATCTCACTGGGCCTCTGGGATGGCTGAGGAGCAGGTACAGCACTGCACATTGCCTTTTGATTTCCCTCCCTCGCATGCCCACTCCCCAGGCTCTGCCACTGTGATGAGGCGTGCAAGGACCAATCCTGGAGAGTCACACCTGCGCTTTTAGGCCCAGGTGAGAATCTCTGTGACCGATCTGTTTTGCTCTGCAAAGCTCAGCCTGAAACGGTCCCAAATGAGAAGATGGGAGCAAGCACCATGCCAGGCAAACTTTCACTTACTCACTTCCTCCAGGTACAGTTGTAGCAGGCCCAGGGGGGCAAACTCAATCCAGATTTGTTTCAACAACTCCTGCTCTTATTACACAAGTCTGTTACTCTCCCTGTGTCCAAACATAATCACAATTTAGGGAAATTTGAGCTCAAGCCATCCTGTCTGTCTATTAACCTTGGGATTTCAACAGCTTATAATGTAGTTAGGGTTTGCATTCAAATCTAAATTTCACAGTTCCAGCCAAACATCTCAGCGTAAGACTGCACCAAAACAAGATTCCCATTTTAAGAAAAGGACATTTTCCAGGCAAATTATTCACCTTGAGTCCTGTAAGCACAAATTCTTGGAATATAGCATTAAGTAATAACTTCAGCAGATGAGATTATGATGACACAACTTGAACATTCTTCTGTGTTTCCTATGTATTATGTATATAGAAACAGCTTTTAATTGCCAAGGTCATCAGCATCCAAGAAATACCATAGATAGGTGGGAAGCGGAGGTGTGAATGAGCTGCCTGATTCAGTGATATGTTTTGAGATATGATAAGCCATACTTATATAATTTATAGGCAATAGTTTCCATGATAGAACTGTAAGAAGCTGTTGGAAAATGTAGTAGTTGTTGTACTAATATAAAGAAAATAGTTACTAATAGAACAATGATCTAAAGCATGACTGGCTTGCTAGTCAAAGTAGAACCTTTTCTGAAATTACAGCTCTGTGTGGTCCCACTGTATTCATCAAACCATGGTTGGTCTCTCTGATTGATGCAATCTTCTTCATGGCAATTAATTTTTTCTCCAGTTCTTTCCCCTGTCGTTCCAGAGAGAGACCTAAACTACTTCCCATGTGTCATGAATTTCTGAAAACAATTAGCCACATTCTGGGCAGATGTGGTGTCCCTCTTCTAAGTGTTCACAGCAAAGATAAGGAACTGCCTTGAGAGGGTCCAGAAAGAGCTATTTGTCTGAAAGGAAGAAATCAACATTTCTGAGCCAATTTGCCCCTCTCTTTGGGTCTGTGTCACAACAATGTCTCCTGCATCTCTCTTGTGTCTCAGGAAGATGTGTCCAGCAAATATAAAGGGAGATTAATGTCACAGGGAGTTTCAGATGCAAAAATCAGTTTGTGTCCATCTCTAGTTCTCAGGATATGCTGATATGAAATTTAAGGAAGGCTCTGTGCACTGGTTTGTGGTTCTTTTTCTGTAATGAACTGCAGAAGCAGTAAATCATATCCAGAAGCATGTAGTCATGGCAAATGACTCAGTTCTTTCTACTAATAAAAGCAGAGGCTTCAGTTCCTGTCTTACAGGGTAGCTGATTGATTTACAACATAACAGCTTCTCTTTCAGGTTTCCTAGTATTTGTGTTCAAATAGATTTGGAAATCGAACTGATGAAACCCGAAGATAGGAACCAGATTGTGATCTTAATTGCTTCTGAGAATGGATCTGTTCAGATTTTCTAGATTGTAAAGGAGGAAAAGGCAATTTATAAGATCTTGTAACAATCCAGTGGAATTTTTTATCGTTGTTTGAATTAATCATCTGCCTATTATTAATCTTAATCCTTTGGAGAACACGGACAGCCTGTGTCACATTATCTTCCAGCAGAGCTCCCTGGGCTTTCAAACTTTCTCTTAAAAGGGCAAAGGAAATCTTATCTGTTGCATTTCCTCACAGCCATGTTGGCAAAGGATCTTGGGGATGGTCACAGCATGGTTGGAAGCAGCATAAAAGCAGAACCCCTTATTATTGTACATGTCTTGGTTTTGGATGAATCTTCCCAAAATCTTGGAGCAGCCACAGCTTATTCTAGCTTTGATCAGCTTTGAGCTGATTTTTGCTTCTTCTGTATGGGAAAGCAGCAGCAAATCTGCTTTCCTGGGGGATGTATTTGGTGGATACTGCATGTGAAACCCCTGGGAGACTTTCCTCTCATGTGCTGTGAGCTGCTGAGCTTCATTTACACAAAGGGTCATTCTACACAGAGAAACTATAGAGACTCAATAAAACTATTTCCCAAATCGCTGCTGTAGATGGGTAGATCTCTGTTACATGGATGTACTTAACACTCATTCAGCTTAACTGAGTAGCAGACCAACTGCAGTGGGTAGAAACTTGTTGCAGAAACAAAGCTTCATTAAAAAAAAACCAACTCTGTATTTTTAACAACAGTGTAGACTGCAATTCAGTTTCTCAGCCTGGCAAATATTCACCAGAGATTTCTTTGTAATTAATGGAGTCACTCTGAATTCACATTCAAAGAAGGGCAGAAGCATAATATAGTTCCTTCGGAATTCCTGAATCTCTTTTGCTTGGTTTCCCAGTCTTTGCAGTGCACTAATTTAATCACTTAAATTGTTTATTGCTCTTGATTTTAATACCCAGCCCATCATGTTACAACACAGTACATTGGGAAACAGTTTATGCAACCTTCTATTACAGCTGAGAGAAGGAAACGAAGCATCAGATATTCCTGTTAGCCAGAGAAGAGGGAACAGAAGTAAATCAGCTTGGGCTGTAGCAAGGTAATTTCAGCAAAAGGAAGACTTTTATGTAGTGTACTTTAGCTGTGTGTCATACTGCCCAGGACCAGTATGGAATCAGCATATCAGGACATCAGAACTTGACCAGAGAGCTGCATCCCAGGGAACAGTGGGAGATGGGGAAATCAGTTGCGCTGTGCTTGATGACGTACTTTGGACTAGATGACAAGCTAATATTTCAGTTCAATTTAAATGATCTTATGTCCATTCCTCTGTAAAAGGAAGTATCCTTGGATTAAAAAACACAATGGATGCACACACAGGAAATGAGGTGAACAACAGAAATTACCAGATCCTCTCAGTACTGGGAATGTCCCATTTCTCTTTCCCCCAAAGTACACCCATAGGCACATCAGAGATATACACTTTGATGTCAACTCATATCTTTGCATTCTATAGCACTTACACAAATCCAGTATCTTTTGTGCTTCTGAAACACAGATTCCTTCTCATTTCCCAGTGGTAGAACCAAGAATTTTGATGGATGTCAGGGACCCATCACAATGGACCCAGCAGATCAGACTTGTGCTGTTCACTGGATATCACACACAGGCCATCACACTGGGAGCACATGCAGCCATTTCTTTCCTTTAAAAAGCCAGCATTATTTTATTATTTCAGAGTCTTACATAACTGCATGGTGAAAATGAGAACACAGATCTGGGCCACAAAATATTCCAACAATTCTCATTGCAAAAGAAACATAAACTCCAGCATCCATCAAACAATTTCTCCCTCCAAATGAATAATGAACATACAAACCCACCATCTCAGCTTGAGATCCTTTGCAAAAGAAAGCCCTCTGGAGTTATTAAAAATAATAATAAAGTAATCCAGGCTCCCAACAGACAGCATTTGAACACCATGTCAAGTTCCTATAAAGTAGCGCAGCAACACCTCCTTTTACTAATTTCCCCGAATCCCCAGTGGCTTCCCACTGCCACAAATTAAGCTCACATTCCTTTCTGTAAGCCTAGCAAAAATTGCAGACCCAGTGTCCCCTGTGCCCAGCTCTTTGAGGTCGGATGCTTTGGGTTGTCTGGTTGTTACTCATGCCTCCCACTGCGAGCCCAGTGTTTCCCTGCCCCATCATTTTCCTTTCACCCCCCAGCGTGTTACAAATCACAGCTCCTCCGCAGGGTGTCCTGGAGAGCGGTGCCGGGACAATGCCGGGTCAGTGACAGCATCAGGCGTGTGCTGAGTGATCTCATGGGGAGGGAGCAGCGCTCTGCTGAAGGCATCAGTCTGCTGCCTTTCATTTTAATTGCATCTTCATTCTGATGCCTTGGCAAAGCCCAGGGATGTGCCGATGTGGCCATCTGCATCCAGTTTCTCCATGTGTCTGCAGTTCTCCTTCCTTTTAATCTCAGTTTTATCTTTGTACTTTGTTTAGAATTTTATTTTGCTGTTGCCCTCTTCTCTGCATATTCCTGATCAGCTTCTTCCCTCCCTTCGCTTAGAAGCACCGCAGTGCTTGGCTTGGCTCAGCTCACAGAGCCCCACCAGGTGCCTGTTCAACACGTCCAAGGCAAGTCTCCATTGCTGCTGAGCCAGGCCCAGAGAAAGCAGGGAAGTGTGGCTAAAATGTGGGGGTGCACATCACTCCTCACCTCCAAGAGACACTAACTGCCATATGGATCAGCAGCTCAGTCCTGGAAGCACACGGGTTCTTAGGTGGCTTTTGGGACCATAAAGCAGCTTCTTGGTGGGAAGGTCATTCCTGTGGTCAGATAAAGGTCAGTCAGCCTTTCAGTAGTCCTAATTAAGGACCTCACAGTTTTGATCAGGCTACAGACACAGCCACAGTACAGTTTGTACTCTGTATTTCAGTGACAGGAAGAGAGCAGTGGTGGTGTTGAGATTCTCTTAAGAGAGCAGCACACTGAGGTTAGGTCTAGGGGCACCCATTTTGTGTTTGTCAGCTGGAGTAGTCAGAGCCAGAGACGGGCAGAGTTTCCCATTGGGTTTTGCTTCCTTGTCCCTACCAATGTCTTCTGCAGAAGTTTCACCTTTTTATACTTCACTTTTCCTACACTTACCTTCAAAAACATAAAATTTTCCCTCCTTGTGAAGCATTGTCGAGGCATTGAGTGAAAGACACAATATTGTAACAAAGTGTTATTGTCATTACTATTCATTCAGTGAGCACGTTCAAGGGAAGTTTGTTTCAACTGTGCCACTTTTCCTAATTAAACATCAGCCATGAATGAAGGCACTCAGAGACAGATCTTTGTCCTGGTGCCGCAGTTGCCAAAGGTTGAAGCAAGGGCAAGCAGGGCTCCCCTTTCCCCATGCTGAACTATTGTAGTAAATATTCATCAAAAATTAGCATTCCACTCACAGGCAGGTGGCAAATGTATGTAAGAAAGGCAGTTTCCAAACAGCATGGTTTTCAAAAATCCTTGGTGACAGGAAAAATATTTAAAGGGGGAGGAAAAGTGATCAACACAAAATGTTAAAAAGGCATTAGCACACGTAGAATTGGTGGTGACAGAGTTGTGGCTGACACTGCAGGCACAGAAGTTTGCTCACATTTTCACATGAAAGAAACCTGCAAGTGAGAGGGAGAGTGTCCATACATGACCTCTCTTCCCTTATCTTCCCAACAACTACATTTGTTTGCCGCGCCATGTTTTTTCCCTGAGATCTGGTATGTCTGGGTGAGCCATGTGGAGCAGAATTCTGGTGAACCACCGGTGAAATGGAGTCATGGGGGAGACAGAGGTGCGCAAGGAAATGTCCTGAGCCCAGGTTAGGATGGGCAATGCATGCATGCAGCACCACAGTGCCAGCAGCTGGGAGGACTTTGGTGGGCTGAAGTAATTCAGGCCTTTCTCCCAAGCAGCTGGAGCTTGCAGTGGGGACTGCCATCAGGAGAGGCTCCTAGATAAAGCCTGGTCCTTTCTGGATGTCAGGTGGCAGCAATAAAACTTCACCATCCCTCTGACCACCTCTGCTTAGGGTCCATAGCCTTAACTCTGCTCCCAGCACACAAAAGTTCTGCTTTATCAGCAGCAGCCATCGCTTCACCTCTTGCTCTGAACCTCCAGGGGCTTCAACACAGTTATTCTGCAAATGCATTCACAGCAAAAGGAGTCTGTATGCCTCCCCTGCATGCCTCCCTTCCACCCCCTGTAGCCCTCCTGACACAGGGCAGAGCATATTTCATGCTGCAGCCCCAGAGCTGGTTTGCCATGTGCAGCAGCTCCAGTCAGATCTCTCTTGGCCACATTCCCTGGCATGGCTGAGGTGCCCGGAATGTGTGTCGTAGGCTCAGCAGATCCCACCCAGGCAGTGATTTAATCTGACAGTTGTACTTATTCACGGTGACATCCCGGGCAGCAGCGGCACAGAATGTTCAGGCAGTGCAGGGAGGAGGAGGAGGGACTGGGGGTGCCACCAGCACAGCCAGAGCCCGGCTGAGGGGAGCTGGGGCTGCCTTTGCATTCAGCCTGTACCAATCCAGCTGCTCCCAGAAGGAGATTATTACAGATACCCACTCAGAAGCTCCCTCAAGCAGAGTAAATTATGTATTTGGAGAGAAAAGGGAGGGGAAATAAGAAGTGCAAAGCAGTCAGCATGCTGGAGCTGTCCCCTGGCTGCTCTTTTTGGGGAGCACAAGTGTCACAGACATTTCTTTTATGAAAAATCCTCTCTTAAGATTTTTCCTGCTGGAGCTGAGAAGTTCAGCAACAAGATGTAAACAATAGATTGTCTGCTGCTGTAAAATGCAACAAGTAGATCTGTGATTAGTCTAGTGTAGATGTTTTAGTTCAGTGACCAGTCACAGCAGAGCTAGCTCTGAGAGTCTGTCAAGGCCAGCTTGTGTGTTATCATTCTTTACTTTTCTTACTTAGCTTAGCAGCTTCTAGAAACCCTCTTTCTTTTTCTTTTTCTTTTTTAGTATAGTATAGTATATGTATATATCATAAAATAATAAATCAAGCCTTCTGTAATAGAGTCAAGGATCTCGTCTCTTCCTTCACCCCAAAATCCTTGTGACCACCGTCATGCACAAGCGTGCAGTTAGCCTGGAGAAACAAAAAGTTATTCTTTGCCATGAGACACCCACTGGAAGTTCCTGGTGGGAGCCTGGCCCTTGTTTTCCAATAGATGTGGGTCTGTGGCAGGCTCAGGTAACTGAGCTGGGCTGGGAGACCTGGGCTCGTGTGCCCTTCAAAAGGCAAAAGGAGCACATGCACACACATGGCTGAAAATGGGGCTTTTTGTGCCAGGTCTGTGCAGCATCAGAATCTCCACATTTCTTCAGGTCCATGGTGCAGGCTTTTGGCATTAACAAGAGTTTGTGGTACTTACAGATATAAACGTTCTTTACAATTCTTCAGGGCTCTATCTCTGAGCTGTGCACTCATTTGTGGAAATACTGTAACCTGAAAAATTTAATGCAAAATGGTGCTTTAGACATGCTCTGGCACAGAAACAGGAATACTGAGCTGAAACAAAATGTCCAGCTGTGTCTGCTGCCCACAGAAGCAGATCTGCAGAAATTTCTGTATTCCATCTGTAGCCTAAATTGTGAGGGAACAGGAGTGCTTTCTTCTCAATGCTAAAGCACTTGAGAAAAGATTTGGCTGTCAGAAATGCATTTTATGCTGCACTCTTGGTCTGAATATGTTATGTTAGAATTGGTAGGTATCCCAATAAATTGGAACAGTTCTGATTTCTACTGTTTTAACCCATGCTTGTAGTAAATCCTAAACATCTGGATTTGTTGTCTTCTGCATCTGACGCCTACTGAGCACAACTTTGCTTCAGAAGTCTGTGAAGCTGGGACCAGGTCTCAACAAACTCAGTTTAATTTTCTTTTTTAAGGTCCTGCTGGGATTTTAAATGCCAAAGGGGAAAAAAAATAAGAGAAAAGGAAAAGGAGTTCTTATAAAGACAGTGTCCTGAAGCTGCCTCCATTTGTACATTTGTCATTTGACAACCCTCTTCTTCCCTTCTATTTCTCTTACAGTAAAATCCAGGTACATTTAGGACTTTTTTATGTTATCTGTGCAAGTGTGAAAGGAGATTGGCTGCAAAACAAACTTCTGAAGACATAGGCAAAGGTTGCTAGGCACATTTTTTGTTCCAGCAAAACATTTAGGATTTAATCAAGATGGAAGAGTATCCTGAAATGAGATCTGTGCAGTGAAACAATCAAATGTTTGCTGTCTTCATAGACATGGGGAGGGGAAGTGAAAATTTTCCCCTAAAAAAGAAATTATATACAAGACAGTCAAGAAACACTGCAGGTTGTGATGGCTTTGCAAAAATTAGGATGTCTGCTCTTTTAAAATGGTTACAAGATTTTCAGAGCTGCTGCTCTTTGTGAGATATCACATTAAGTGTAGCTTGTTGTGGATGTGCCTCTCTTTCAGGTGAGAGTCAAGGCCAGGTTTTGCTGAGGTTCTGTTTTCTGGGGAGATGGTACCTCCACTAACAATCCCCTCCCATCCCATTCCCTTCACCCCATCTTTGTCTGAGTGTCCTGATGTTTGGGTGGCAGCCTCCTCCTCCTGCCAGCTCTGAGGGGTCTGTCTTGAGTGCTCCCTCCCCTCTGGAGAAGATGGCTCATGTGGCTGCTATTCAGATCCTCCCATGACTCATTTAGCAGTTGACATCAGCAAGTGGAAATAAATAATCGCAGGCTGAGGATCAAACTTGGCAGGAAAGGCCAGGGGTAGGTGACAGGGAGGGCTTTGGGCACAGAGTGTGCATTCTCAGACAGCAGCAAGAAGGACACTTCTGCCCAAAAACTGCTCCTCCAAACCCCATCACCTCGCCAGAAAAGTCGTTCTTGCCTGTGAACTCTTGAATTGAGAAATTAAGTAATTCACACTGTGCAAAAACAACTTGTTTCTCAATAAGATGTTTGGGAATGAGCTTAATTCATTCAACTCCCAGCACTCATGGCATCACACATGGGGCTCCAGACAATTGTGAGGTTTGCATTTACATTTTGAAAATAATAGAGTTTTTACTCTTTTTTTATTTGTTGTCTGGTGTTCTACCCTCCAGAGTTCAAAACTTGAAGCTGCACTTTGCGATAAGGAGAGGTAAAATATTTCCTTGCTATTTTACCCAAGCAGAATTTCTGGGTTTATCACATGAATTTAGAAGCTGGGGATTAGAAAAAATATCAAATATTAAGGAGGACATAGATAAAAGCCTGACATTTGGCAAGCTTCTATTCTGCAGCTGTAACCACTATCACTTTCAGAAGTGGGAAAGATCAAGGAGATTATAGAAATTGTCTCACAGGGGTAGTTTCCTAAGTTTGTGTGCTCTGGAACTGTTTGAAAGACTTGTATAAAATTTTTCAGGTCACAAAATGAGAGGTTGCTTTTCCCAAATCATTCTGAATTCACAGAAATGGCATCTCTTTGCTAAGAACAATAAGAAGTTTGATAGAATACTTTTGGCTCAATAACAGGCTGATTTGGCAACGAAAGTAGGTCAGTTCCAGACTGCTTTTTCTATCCTCTATTTTCTGGGTGTTAGAAAGAAAATATATTTTTGATATTAAAAATAAAACATTGTGAAATCTTGCTCTGGCATAGGTTGGTTGCTCTTGATGTTTATTAAACAAGCGATCTAATTTCAGCTTCCAGCATTCATTATAAAACTGCCAGTTTAAGCTTTTCTGTCAAGGGAGCAGTTAAAAATTGCATTTTATATCAGTGAAAACTACTATTCCTAGTCCATAGGAAAGATGCCATTTCTGATATTAAGGTGGTGATGCCTTATAAGGAGTGGTTAGATAGATACCCTTGGAATTTTCCAAAAAGGACTTGTTACTATGGGGAAAAAAAAATCAAACAGATGGCTAAGATGAGCTAAAATCCCATTGTAGAAGACAGAAAGATTTTTCTTATTTGTGTGTTAGCCAGCCAAGTACAGGCGGTTGGAGACTGGGCTGTGTCATGACTTGTTGATACGTGAGAATTTCAAACTGCCTTCTCCCCAGTAATATTTTTCATGTGAGAGGACTGCATGTGCCTTTATGGAGTAGAGTGAATGCACACCAGACAATGCTCACAGGGTCTGTGTTAGACTGCTGGGGACATATAAGATGTTCAGAACAAAGGCTGGCCCCTGAGGAGTTATCAGAAAAGGAACTGAATTGTTTATGGTGGGCTGATGTGGTCCTCTGCATGTCACCAAATGAGACCATCCTCTTGTGGTTTGTACTGGCAGAGTGTGCTTTCCTCTTTACTTCTGCAGCACCCGGTATCAGGGGATTTTTTCAGAAGCCTTGTGTTGGAAGTCTGGTGCCAGCCCTTGAGCTAAGCTTGGGGACATCAGCCTAAGTATGTTTTGGGGACATCAGTTCCCACGTGCCAGCAAACCCCATCTCATGCTGCAGATTTCACACGTGTTGCTACTTGTGTGACTGCCCAAATGCTTTGAAATCCTGAGTGTCCACATGAGCATTCCTGCTTGTCTGTGAGCGGAACCTGTGCCTGTGCGCTTGGCTGGAGATCCAGAGTAAAGGACACGTTGCCCTTTCAGCTCCACTCCTTCTTGCCACTTTGAACTAGGGAGGCATGTGTGGAGCCAGCAGCTGTTCAGGCAGTAAAATATATCCCTTTATTCATTATAAGAAGAGAATTTCTGGGCCAGGTTAAAAACCTTGTTGCTCTGTATCATGTCTTTAGGATACAGAGCAGCCACTGGTGAAGACAGAAGATCAGATGAAGCACACAGTGATCCTGTGGCTGGTATGGCCTCCAGCCTTCCAGCAGTCTGAGATAAGAGATCTCTTGAGTCAGAAGTCAGGAAGTGTTGGCCTTTCTTAACTTAGGGGTTTCATGGAGGCCATATCCTCTTACTGTGGTGGTTATTTTTTTCTGGATAGGTTGCAAAACTTTGAATATGCCCATGTGTAAGTAGGGAGGAAACACATACCAGACTGATGAGCATACCAAACTGCACCTTTGGCATAGCACTGCAGGGAAATTGTAGAAAGGGTTTGCTTTGCCCCAGATGGAAAATTCTGGCTGACATCTCTGGCCATGTGGCTCCAAACTGATCCATAGGAGGAATTTGAGGGATAGTGGGCAACACGAGGCTTGTTTGCACCTGGTGCACGGTCTTGCTGGGAACCATCACAGTGACTATGCCAGCGTCGATAGGACTGCAGGGAGGGCATGCCCAGAGCCCAGGATCTGGCCCTCAGAACCCAAAGGCTCAGAGGCTAAAGCAGCAAATGATAAAGCAGATCTCCAGATAAAGTTCTGTGCGTCACCATCCCTTCTGCCCAGCGGCTGAAACCACAGCTGCCCCCGTGCCAGCTGCTCCAGGGCACTTAGGGCAGAGCTGCTGCTGGCAGCACACTCCTTTTGTGCCTTTAAGAGGTTTGGCTTATCCAGGCTGGGACTGGGTGAAACTGTGTGGGCTGACAAAGAGCGCTTGTCCCTTCCCCCATGCGTGCTCTGCCAGGAAATGAGTTTGTGAGACGCTGGCTTCTGCCTCCAATCTGCTGCCATGTGGGAGCCTGGCACTCACAGCCACCAGCACACACACACACACACACACACACAACACGTGTGTCCACACAGAGGGCACAAGTACCAGGGCACAGCTGCTGGGGCAGCTTTGATCCCACATGGACCAGGGCGAGCAAAGGGGGCACTGCTGCCACAACAGGGCACGGAGCATCCTGGCTGTGCTGAGTGTGGGGTGGGGAGCTCCAGTCAGTGAGGGGCTGCTTGTGTTACGGGTTTGGGTCTCTCCTGGATAGGGCCCAGCCTGCAGAAATTCCTTGGGCAGATCATCAGGGTTTTTCTTACCCTGAGAGCAACTGGGGATCTTAGACCACCTGGAGGCATAAGCAGCAGGGTTAAAGGAGGCTTCCCAGCTGGGAAGGCAGGACAGGGGAAGTGACCCCAGCAGCCCTGAGCAAAGACATCTGTCAGCACAAGGACCACTGGAACTCAGCACAGAGCTGCCTGCACCCTTACTCAGCATGGCTGGGACTGAGAGGGCAAGAATTTCTTCACTTTCAGAGGGAGGGAAATGGCACCATGCTTTGTTCATCACATCTTAACACCTGCTGACCACTTGCAGTGCCTTAGGACTTGGGGTTAGGGAGTATCTAAAACTCCTGAGTGTCAGGAGATGTGGATTGTGTACACTGCTTGTCCAAGGTCTGTGTTAGCAACATAGCAAGTCAAAGCACTTCCAGCTCCTGTATAAAATACAGCATGTTTCCCTGAAACTGAATTAGTGCAAAGCAGATGGAGTCAGACATCTGAGACCTTCCTCTATATTTCCGTAGCTTTTCTTGAGAATGAAAAGTGATCAGTTTTCATCTGGAGTTTTGCTGGGACTATTGGAAAAGGCTATAGGACAAGACCTATATAGTTTGGTTCAGAGACAGGTACTCCCCCATCAGCACATTGTCTGAGCAATGGCACACAAGTTTGGAAATGTGTACCTCCAGGTTTACATTTCAGGACAGGTGACTTAAGATTATGTAAAATCAGTTACTACAGGAGAGTTAATACTGAGAGATGTGGAGGGGGAGGCTCTGGGGAAAGTCAGGGTATCAATTTTTCCTCTAAGGGGCTCTCAAATGATTCTCAGCCCTGCCAGAAGTCAAACATCTCCTCCCAGTGAAGCCAAGGATGTCTGTCTTTTTGACTCAGCTGCCAGAGTCACATTGCAGAATTTGATCCTTCTGCAGTGTCCCTTCTCCCCTCTCCTGATCAGCCTCTGCCCACTACTCTGGTGAAGCCTGTGGCACTTCAAGACAGTGAAAAAGTGCAAGTGATCCCCTGCAGCCCGAGGCAGTGCAGCAGGTCCCGGCTCCGCATCCGATCCAGTTTCAGGCTCCGTGCTGTCCCCTGCTGTAATGCTAGATGGGCTGAACAGATGGGGAGGGGCTGTGGCAGGCTCAGGCTGACAGCTGCTCTGCAATTATAAGTCTGGAATGCGATTTGAAGGGTGTAAGATACTTAGTGCTGGGGCCTTAGTGCAGGAACACGTATCAAGTAGGTCAGCTCTGCACCAGGGGAGGAGTGTGGGGAGGAGCTCAGCTGGGACCAGCAGTGCTGCTCCTTCTTTAGTTGGTTCATGTTTTGACATAATTCTGATCATTGAGGTTTTTACCTCCCCATTTTTTGACCATTTATATGTATGTTTTATTCTTAGGTTTAATTTATTATGAATGCTTGTGGAATGGGGCTGTGAATTTCTTACTGGTTTTACAGCTTTTGGCAATTGGTCTCTACTGGGAGTGTAAGAGGGCTTACCCACCTGACCCCTCTCTGAGCAAAAGGAGCATTTACACCCTCATTTCTAATGTGAGAAAACTTTGGTCTCCATGGAAATTCACCCAGAATTCAGCAAAGCATCTTCCTCCTCCCTTCAAGCGCCCATGTTAGACTGACTTTAATTCACCTAAATCTGATTTTTCACTACAATGGACTCTCTTTGAGGAAATTAATGGCATATTGGGATAATGTCTGACTTGGCTCTACCCTTGCCCTGCCCAGTCTCAGCCAGCTGAGAGGTCTCTGCAGGGTTCTCCATTGCATGGTGGAGGTGCAGGGCAGAGCTGTGCTGCAAGAAGCTGCAGTTCGCACCCTGGGGGCCATGGAATGAGGACAGGGTGGGTTTTGACCGTGGGGAAAAAAAAACAACTTTGAGTCCACAAGGCCAAAAACCCGTGCAAAATGGGCAAATTACCAACTCAAGCAAGAGAAAGCCATGCTAGAGAACATGATAGCCAAACACTTTTTTTACTATTTTCATGCAGCAGCTGAGATAATTTACTGCTGCTGCTGCTCCCTTTGTATGGCTCTCCAGTTTTGGCACAATCATGTAATTAGCCCCTGGTTTGTCTGTGGATGTTTCTGTTTTGTTGATCTGTCTCATTGCTGAGGAGAGGCAATCAGGGACTTACATACCCCAATGAGGGGTGCACTCTTGACTTTTATGGGTAAAGCTCATTGATGCAAACCCAACTGTATATACATGTGTATATATATGTGTATTTAGCTGACACAGAGTGTTCAGCTTCCATCCTTTTGTGTTCTGAATGTTACCATAACTGACCTGTGCCCCTAGGAACAGAGTCAGGTAGTCAGAAAAACAGCAGTGAGCAGTGCCTGAAAAAATCAGGGCAAAATCAGCAAAAACCAGCAGTGTTGGCAAAGTCACTGGTATCAGGCCTTCTCACAGAGGGGTCATCACTCAGTTTTCTGATATTTTCTGACCTTGAAAAGCTCCTTTTACAACTTCAGTCCAAAGAATTGATGTGGCTGCAGTGTTTCCCAGCTGCCACAGGCAGCCATGAGGAGTGGGGGACAATGCCCAGTGAGGTGGCCTGGTGTAGGGCTGTGCTGTGAGATGCCCGGGAGGAAAACATAAGGAAACTCTGTAGTTTGGATGTAAAAAGTACGGGTAAAACATAGATCCAAAGAATGTTTGTTGCCATTCCTAGACACAGAACACTCACCATGTCTGAGCTACTGCCTAGAGCACAGCAGAGCTATGTCTGTGAAAATCAGAAGCTCATTCTGTAAACTTTTGTGACAATAATCCTCAAATATTCCTCTTCCAAGATCTCCGAGAAAATGGGCTTGTTTGGATCACCTGGAAGTGGAAATACTAATTTTTGATGTTTTCATCAGACCTAGAAATAATTCCATTTTCACAGGAGCAAAGTCCTTTTTCAAGCACCTACTTAAAAAGTGTGTTTCCAATATTAATATGACTGCCTAATTTCTCAACTTTTAACAATGATCAGCAAATTCAAATCTTGAGGTTTTTTGCCTTTTCTTGTAAACATTTTGTCCTTCCAAATTATTGCAAACCTGTAGAGTGGCAAGACTTCCTGAGTCAGTGGAGAGTACCCATTCTCTGAGTATAAATCTTCAAGGGAGTTTTGTGGGAGATTAATGTGGTCTAACTTAAAGGGAGAAGTCAGTTTTTGCCTTCATCATACATGGATAGGTATTGCTTTCTCATAGTAATGGCACTGTACTATTACTAACATCAAGTACTTTAATCTTATATGTTGTGCCTTCAAAGTGGACATAAAAATCACAAATTTGTTTATAAGAGTAAAATTTTTTATTGCTCTTATGACAATTCAATTTTATGTTGTTGCGCTCATGACAATTCAGTTTTATGTTGTTATATTTTATTTTCAAGCTTTTTACCCAGTCTTTTGGGTAGAATTAGAAAATTGTTTAAAAAAATTTTTGGATTCATGTCTTCCCAAGAAACTGAAAGTGTTCACAATGTAGAAACATAATTTCTGTATCATCTCCAGTAATTTTTTGCTTGGTTACTCTTTCCAGTAGCAGATGTGAAAAGTGGTCACCTTGGTCCCTCAGCCTGAATCTCATGTTCATGGGATTTCTTTAAAAGCTTGAAATCAGGTCGGGCTTTTGGTAAAACTATAGGAAAATACAAATTTCAGCATGTGATGAGATACTGCTTCAGAGCATTGACCTCTTATTTTGAGGTGGGCAAAAAAGCAATGTTTGTTTCACAAGAGATCCTGAGTGTTATGAAACCTGTGTCCAAAGCACGGCCTGGCTGACCAAGCACGTCCCTGGTGCAGCTCTGGGATCTTCAGCAGGATCACTGTGCTTAGTCTGATCAGCCCTGCTTTCCAAAGCCACTCTTTGCTCTTCAATATGTGCAAGGATCAATCTTGCAGTGGCCTCTGGAATGGTGCCTGTGGTCCTCCAAAGTGGGTGCTGAGTCCCATTCCCATCCAGTGTCACTGCCACATGCCCCTTGGCCCCAGAACAGGACAAGGTTTTTGCAGTACAAATGCATAAACAGCTCTTAAAGCTAGGCAGGATTTTTGCCATAAGGAACAGCAGATGGTGCCAGACCTTGCTGCACACAGACTTCCCAGCTCCTGTTTTGATTTTCAGGAGTTCCACTTAAAAAATTTGCATCAGTTTTGCCATGGTGGTAACACCTCATTTGAGTACTGAATCTACCTGACCCAAAGGGTCTACCTTGAGCAGCCAGGGACAGTGTAATGTGCATGACTGGCAGCTAGGAAAGGTTGAATAATAATTAATGAAGTTAAATAACTGTAGGTTAAAGTGTTTGGAGTGCAGCACGAGTAACAGCATAACCCCTGCTAGTGTGACAGACTGAGCTTCATGGGAGGCTATTTCCAGTGTCTCTGTGAACTGTATGAAACAGCAGCTGCCTGCTCAGCTTTGGACACAGGATAGGATGGTTTGCTTTCCAGGATCATAGGAGAAGTTTATCTTAAATTAGAATTTGTGCATTAGTCCAAGTGCAGGGTGACCAACCAACTTCTAAGCCTTTGAGAAGCCCCATTTCCCATGTCTGTACTTTACCATACTCTTCCTCCCCCATGCCAGCCTTGAGTTGTCACTGCACAAAGGCTGGGTGTGACTGGAGGGGACACTGGCTGTGCCAGCCTCAGTTTTGCCCTCTGGTGTAGAGAGCAAATGAGGCAGCTCTGAGGTGATGGTTACTATTGCTATAAGAGCTTTCCCTGTTTCATGTCTTGCCTTCCACATTTCTTCCATTTCCCTGGTAAGCAGCAGCCCAGGTCCTTGCAGTGTCATGGCAGACACTGAAGGAATTGTTTGTTTGGGTTCCCATTCCATCAGGCATTCCCTTCCCCTCCAGGAAGAGGCCACAGGGAGGCAACCTGAGAATTTCTTGTCAGCTCCCTCATCCCATTCTGCAAACAGCAGCACCAGCTGGTCTTGTCCACAACCCTTCTGCAGATTCTTGGACTCCATTCTCTACCATCCCTTATTCTCACAGTAAAAGCATGAATGTGGCCTTTGCACAGTGCAAGGGGGAAGCAGAACACTCCTTTGAGAGCAATACAGCCTTCCTTTGGTAATGGTCAGAATCTGAGAATGTCAGGTCACCCCAAAGTTAAGTTCTCAGATTTTCTTTTTATACCTTTCTTGCAAGATATTCTTCATCCTTTTCACCTCTGCAATGATCAAAGAATTTTTCCCCCCTCTCAAGAGATCACCACCTTCTTATATCAAATTCAGAGGGACTAAATCTGCTCTGTATCCTCCCTTGACCACAGAAATCTGGGGTAGCTCCATCACTTTCAATGAATTTGCTCATGATTTGCATTGATGTTACAGAGGCAAATCTGGTCCAGAGAGCGGAACTGCAGTTGCCATGGCAACAGGCAGCCGTTTGGGAAGCAAAAGGGATGCTCAGTGGTAAAGTGGGGACTCCTGCATCCAGTGTTCAGCAATGGGATGAGAATGTCAGCTATATTTGGAGTCCAAGTCCAGGGCTCTATTTCTGACACTACCAATGAACCCTTGGGAAAATTGCCTCCCACTGCCTCAGTATTGCTTCCAGCAAAATTGGGATAGTATTACATAGGAGTGTTTTGAAAATTGATTCAGTCTCTTAAAATGCTTTGTGAGAGATCCTCAGATGAAAAGCACAGTAGATCACAAACTATTAATAACATCACTTCATGAGTGCCTTAAAAAAAAAAAAAGGAAAGGAAAAAAGGGGCTGTATTGTAAATGAGTATGTTCTTATACAACTGCAGGCAGCTCCACATAACCACTGGGAATGCAGAGCACTAAATCAGCAGTGGAACAGAGCTTTTGTTCAGGTGTGGTGACATATCTTGGGTTATTTCTGTCTGAACCAATGGAAGGCTCTCACACAGTTTAGTCCCAGCTTAGGTTCAGAAGCAGCCAGTAAGAAACTTAGTTGAGCTCAAAATCCTGTTCTTAAATTGGATCGAGCTGTGAGTATTAACTGGGCCCTCTGAATCCTTGCCCAACACCAGGAAGGAAGCAGTAGGTTTGCAGAAGTATTAACAGCTGATGACTTAAATTCATTATGAGAAGAGTATAAAAACCAATCCACTGAGGAAGGCCAGGCAGGTGTCAGTCATGCCCAGGTGTGACCTTGGTCGGGGTTGAAATAAAAAATGTCTCAGTCCAGGATCTTGATTTGCATACTCACAACAAGGAAATGGATTTTGTGAAAGGTGGCAAGGGAAAGGAAAAGCCCTGACAAATCCACCTTGCCTTGCCCTGGACATGCAAAACTCTGTTTCCATGGCTATAAGAAAGCACAGCTGAGGGATTTCAGAGCATGTGCTTTTGCTGTGTTTTAGTTACAGCAGAGATTTCTGGTAACAAAGGAAATTAAGTATTTCCAAAAGAAAAAAAGTATCAGTCATTTCCAATGAATGGAAGCAGCTTTTGTAGATTACTAAATTTTAGTATCAGAGGGGACCATTCTGGCTGCCTGCAGAGCTTTCACCAGAGAGCTTTGCTGCTACACTTCTTCCACCAGTGCTAGAAGCAGTTCAAACATTTCCTGCCTTTGCTGAATTTAGCTGAGGTCTCCTTACCTTAGTGTTGAAAGCTTCTTGCAAACTTGAAAACTCTGTCAGTCACTGTTGTCACGATGGGCCATATTATACTGACACTCCTCTGTGATAAAAGAAAAGGAATATACACTAGAATGAATTTTTACAGACATCAGAAGGTTTATGATTTTTTCCCATTTCGTTAGTGATTGTGAATTTGAAAAAACTGCTTCAGTTTATTGTGAATGAAGAGACCTATACCCTCCTGGTTTTTATTTTCCACTAACTTCTCCCCCCCAGCCAAGAAAACGGCAGGCAATGGAACACAATGCTTTCCTTTAATCACCACCATAGGTTTTACCAAAAAACCCAGAAACCCCTCAGTATCTATCTGATTAAAATACAACTAAACATTGAATCTATTTATTTATTTATTTTAAAAAATCATTTGGAAGTGCTTACTGAAAACAAGCACGCTTAAAAAAAACACAAGGCCACTTTTCAAACACATTTTTGACCAGCCACAGTTGGATGACAAGTGCTGGTGCCAGACCATTTGCTCTAGGGTTCCCATTGTTAACACTGCTGGAACTGTACTGGTAACAATGGAGGAAAATATGTAGTAAATTTTGTTAATGAGAAGGCGACATTCTCACACAGTCATTTTTTAGCATTTAAAAGAACATTCAAAAGCACAATATGTAAAGCAAATTCCAAAAAGATTTATCCTGGGAGAGAAGGCTGCAGCAGAGAAGAAAGCCTTTTCATTCCAGCAATATTAATTCAGAGAAATGTGTTTGGCACCAGGATTAAAAAGTTCTGATCACTGAAGGAGTGGAAGTTTTTTTTTTTTTTCCCAGGAGAAAACTTTCAGAGCAGCCAGGCTAATTAACTTTCCTGCTTTAAAGGATGTACAGAGTATTTCTAAAAGCAAAAAGGATTGTTTTGTATGGTCTCCCTACATTTTCAAGCTGGAAAGTGGGGTGAAATGCTCTCCTCCATCATCCTGGCTTGCACACACCTCTGGAGCACCCTGGGCTGCAGAGGTGACCAATCCCCCTGGCACTGAGAGTAATTAATATTCCTACAGAGCCAGGAAGGTGAGGGGTTATTGATGGGAGCATCTTGCCCTGCAGTATGGCAGCTAAATAAAGTAAGATTAATGGAGCTAAGTATATGTGCCCTGGCTGCACAAGGTGATTAAAGGGTGGCTTAAAACAATCTACAAATGTTTGAAAAGTATAATAATCATTATCAGGAAGGGGAAGAGCTATTGATAAAAAGGAAAATAGAGCTCAGGGCTTGATGCTGAGCAAAGGAAGAGATACACTGGGCACTAACATCTTGTTTTCTGGACATAAAGCCAGTGTAATTAGGGAAAACCATAAATAGTTGCTGTGGAATTTTGAGTGCAAGAGTCAGCTCAATCAGTGTTTCCTCTGACACAGAAAGAACGTGTCAAGAAGAATCTGCAGCTGATAAATGCAGTACCATTGATGATCTTGAAAGCTTTCTTCTCTGAAGCTCCAGCAGTTCATTGAGACACAAACCTAAGGGAATGCATAAGGCCTAGAGATACATCCCAAGGGACACAGGGAAGTTTGCAGGGTCTGATGGACCAGGATTTATGTGCCAAAGGCCACTCCACAGCATGGGACACACCCTGGGAATGGTGTAAGATGCAGAATCTGGAATCTCCAGGCTTGGTATCAAGAGCTGAAGTGCGCACTGAGCATAAGCCAAACCTGATCAGGCAGAGCAGGGCCTGGGGCTGAATGGCCAAAGCTTCTGGGAACGTTCAAACATTTGCACAGAACAATCTCAAATTTCTTCCTACTATTTGCTTAACATCAGAAATATCATTGGCGGCATAGAATTCCAGAAAAAATACTCCTGAAGTGTTGTATCAGCGTGGTAGGCTGTTTCCTGTCCTTGTCCTCATTGTCTTATCCTAATAGGAAGATTATGCAGAGACAGTGTGGTTCTCCCTAGCTGTTAAGTCCCATCATTTAATTCCACTTTCCAGTGGATTTGTAGATGAGGAGCTGCTCCAGTAAGTCCTCTAATGCTTTCAGCTGGAATCTTTCTGCCCATCATCTACACCCACAAAGCCCAGGGTTCTGTTTTTCCTGGGCGCAGCTCCTCACAGTTTGTTTGGGAAGGTCCCTGTGATGGTACTTGTGAGATGCAGAACAATGATGCTCCCAGAAAAAATGAAAAATCCTTTCAGCATCAGATGCTTGGGTCAGGCACAGATGTTTAAGCATGGCTGCTTCAGCAAGTCATTTTATAGTGGCAGGTGTCACTTATTTTTGGATTCTGGAAATGTTTCAGTACATTAGCTTTCAAATCCTGCCTTTGAATCCACAGGTGCAACAGAGCCAACAGACATGAGGGCACCTGCAGAGAGGCTGCCAGCCCCCCCTGAGCTGGGCTGTTGGAGAGGTGCTCACTGAAATTGGCATCCAAAAATCAGCGCAGCATCCTGCAGTGTGTCCCTGCTGTGGGCTGTGATGTGTCAGGGTGGTACCCTCCATCTGAAGGAGGCGCTCCTGGGACTGGAATTATTTCCCCTCTGCCTGTAGAGTTGTGCCCAGAATAATTAGCAGGGCCAACAGCATTTAAAAGCAAGCACACATGACTGTGTCTCTGATAATGACACTGGAAAAGTAACAGAATCTAATTATAATTAGAAAACAGCCCCAGCAACGTTCCAGCATCACAACGACCATCCTGACTTTGCAACAACAAGTGTAAAAATACATCAGCATATTTATAGCTTGGCAACTCTGTCCACTTGCAGCCTGGTGACCAGCCCCCTCTTGCCCTGTTCTGTGCTCTCTGCTGTGCTTCACAAGCAGTAAATAACAGTGACTGATGGGAATAATGTTTATATTGTGTCTACTGCCCAAATATCCTCATTTTATTTTTCATATTACTTGATCCCCCTCTTATTCTGATTTTCCTGATGTGAGAGACTGTAAATTGATGTAGGTTATTAACAATCCCTGACTCTTGTAGGACACAGCAGCAAGCCAGGCTGAGAGTGACAGCAGAAACTTGAAAGGTGCTTTGGACTAACACTTCCAGCTTTTTAAGATTCCCTTATTATTGCTCACTTAATTTAGACAAGTAATTAATTCCTCATTTCTTCATCCACTACACTGAGATTTATAAAGGTAGTTTTCAGGATTACTCTCTCTGAGATCAGCTTGGGCAAGACATGGTTTTGGGAAAGAGTTTGTGGTGAGAGTGGGATGTGAATTTGGTAGGTGAAAGTGCTGCCTGCAGGGTAGGAGGAGGGAGATGTTTTGCTGGAGTTTGTCTGAATGAGTTGCAACAGGACCAGATATTCCATCTCAGATTAATTGTCCTTGACTTTGTCTCTTAGCCTGCCCTGCAGTGTTGCCATAAGCACCCACAGAGCTGCCATGCTCCCTTTTGGAGGTGTCTGAATTCTGCAGGGCAGAATTGATGATTTACAGGAACACGATTTGCAAGTAGCCAGTGCAGGCATCACTCCTGAGCAGAAGGCAGGGGTGGGGGCAATGTTTTCACTGCAGATCAGGGGTCAGTACCTGTATATTGCCAGTGGAAGGCCCCAGAGCATCCCTGAACCCACAGGTTGTTTGTTGATTCCTTAGCTCCAGTTTTAGTTGTTCTCTGCTGTGTTCTAATGCTCCTTTCAGCCACTCTTCCGTGGTCAAGGTCCCTCTGCACTTTTAGTTTCCTGACTGGTGAAGCGTTTGGATTTCTCACTGTTTTCATTTCACTGCTTTTTGTAACAGATTAAACAAAATTCTAGCTAAAAAAGTAAATTACAAGCAACTCAAGACCTTCAATGCTTTCCCTCCTATAAAACTTTCTTTCCAACTGACAAATTTTCAACTAGTTGCATGGAAATAAAGGGTCAGTTCTGTCACCCTTGACAGACTCTCCTGGAAGCACTGCTGGAGGTCTGATAACATTATTTTCCTCCAATTCTTGGAAAAACTTCCTTCAAAGTCAGCGGTCAAGTTCTTATTGTGGGTTAGATCAGAAGTTGGCTCATGGAAGAGAAAATAATTATCCTGAACTAGTAATTGATATCTGAGTCTCATCTAGGAAATATTCCATATTTTAAGGTGTTTTTCCTGACCTAGTAAAGGTTTGACCATCTGTGAAGCAACTCCTGACTGTTCCCAATCAATTGTCTTTACAAACACTGTCAGTTGGGAAAGACTGTCTGACTCTTAATGTACCTAAACCAGGCTGGGCCTGAGTTGGGTTGGTTCAGAATCAGGCATTTTTGTTCCAAAATAGAAGTGATCATAGGAATTAATCAGGAATAACTCTTCTGCTTTTAATCCATACTGCTTGAAACCAAATTAACCTCTCTGTGCACACAAGCCTGAAGGATTTAGCTGAAACTGCTGAAAAGCGTCCAGATTTGCATGATAATTTCAAAGGGGCTGTTCCTCTGAGTGAATGCCCTGTGGAATTGAGCTGCAAGTCTTCCTTCATCCCCAAATATCAGCTTCCCCTCTAGCACTTAATAGCTTTAGATTTGTTTTTGATGCTAAAGGCCATGACAGAGCACATGTGTCCCTAAAATTTATTTTCTGCCTGAGGGATGAGCTTGGAGTCAGAGGCAGTGCTGGTATGTGATGAAATAATACTAATGCAGTGACAGCTTGGGGCTGGACACAGCTCTGGCAGATGGCGATGGAGGAGCTTCCTGACCTTCCTGCCTCAGGAGCAGCTGCTGCCACGAGCCCTCCCACGTCAGCTGATGCCATCCCAGCTGTGCTGCCCCAGCCAGCACAGGGCAGGGCCCCCTCCTGCCTCATGCTCAGTTTGGTTTCATTTCCCTGCTGCTTGAAACTCCAGGGTGAACAAAGGTGTAACGTCACTGCGGTGTTTGTGCTCATGCTGTATTTTGGCAGCAGGAGAGAATTTCTCCTCCTTCTTGTCCTGCCTCCTGCACCAGGTGCAGTGGGAACCTGGTGGGTGAGTGGGCACTGCCCTGCCCAGGGCCAGGCTGCCCTTCCCAGGGCACTTTGTGGAGCTGGCTCCAGACAAGAGGCACTGAGCTCTCATCCATCTATGCAGCAGGATGGGCTTGTGTTGCAGAACCACAGAGAGAACACTTAATCAATATTGGCAGCAAGCAGCTTTTGAGCACTGGAAACAGGAATATCTGAAACATCAATCAATACAGGAGAAGCCTGAAATCCTTAAGCACTCAATTCACAATCTCATACAAGTAGAGGCAAATCTGGGTAGGCTTAAAGAGTGATTTACTTTGCTTGGTTCAGTCCCACCCAACTTTCAGAATTATTTCTATTAGCCAAGAGTTGGCTTGGGAGCAGCCTTCAGATTCTGCTGCCTGCATGGCCCTGGGCTGAGCTGCTGAAGAGCAGGAAGGAATATTGGTGTGAGGGAACACAAAAGCCAGAATCGCATGCAATTTTACTGTGTTCTGTATTTTCCATGTAAGGCATTCCCCAGATTTTGAGGTTAGAGGTTATGAAAAGCTCAATAATAAAAGTTCTTCATCTAAGCAATCAGGATCCGTGCCAAACAGGAACGATTCTGGGAAATAACCCTTTTATCTTTGGTACCTAACTGTATTAAAAAAAATTTAAAGCCTTTTATTATGATTAATTTCTTGTGCTCAGGAAGTTTATGCAGCTGTCCTTGATATGGAGTGCTTGTCCCTTGGTTTGTCAGGTCCTGCAAAGTCCAGCAGTCAAAGAAAACTTTTTTTCAAGCACAGCTTTTTTATTTCTCCTCTGGGTACCTTAACTCAGTGGCAGAATTAACTGAGGGAACTTACTGTGAGAAATACAGAAGCCTGTAAAGGGATTTAGAAGGATTTGGGAGATTTAAAGATTTTTCATCATCCTGATTTGTAATGATCGATTTATTTTTGTACATATTTTCCCATGTTAAGCTCATGAGGAATATGAAAATCCTATTAGAGGCTGGAGTAGATATTTCTGTTCTTAGCTGATGCAACAGTGTACCTCCTGTTAGAGCTGGGTGAAGGCCCTCTCATTTCTCTGGCTTCACCCCTACCACTGGAAGGTAGGGAGAATTCACTTTGGTGCAATTGCATTGATCATCACATCTGTATCTGTGTCTTATTAAAAAATCCAGCTTTGAAACTGAAATAAAGCTGTTGTAGTGGGGGAGAAAGTGATAGATTGAAACTGTTCACCCAGAGACTGTTGGTCCTCAAGCCATTGCTCTGTCCTCACATTGCAGAAGGCATTCCTTTTTTTTAATCCCTCTCTATTTATTCTGTGAGAAATAATCCATTTTATTATCTTTTATTTATTATTTGCTACCTGCTATTATATTTATTACATCTATTATGTAATATTTACAATCAGTTTTAATTAGTATACATGCCATTTGACTCAAGGGTTTAAGAAATTCTTCAAATTGACCACACACAGCAGCCCAGGATATCTCCAAACCATCTTGATTTCAAATGGAATTTGCCAGTACTGGCTGTCTGCTTTCTGTGGATAGAAGGCTAGAGCTGAGTCTGCCTCAGTTTGGCTTCCTTGTATGGGGAAGGTCCAGGAGAGACAGGATCTCAGGTGCAGATTTTGGAACTGCATCTCCTGAGGTTCTCCAGAGACAACCTCTGCTCTTTCTCACATAGGAGAATATGGAAAACATAGAATGAACCAAAACTTTGAAATACTAAAATCCTCCCAGACTTGGCCTTGCTTTTACTTATCAAGAGCCAGGTGGAGCAATGTGGAGCTGAAGAGAACTCATGAGCAGGGCTGGAGCAGAGTCCAGGAATTACTCACAGAAATCATGGCCAGACTCAAAAGTAGCTGGTGAAGCATGAAACTTAGAAACTAGAAGGAAGGAATGAGTGACTCTGGACAAGGCAGCTGCTGTTCTGAGGGACACAGGGAAAAATGAGAGGTGGAATTAAGGTAACAAGGTAATGTGCTATAGACTACTTCTGTCCAAAAATCTCCCTCTGGTTGGGCCATTTAAAGACCTGTAAGGTAAAATGTGGGTCTTTTGTTTAAAACCACAGACGTGGTGCTGATGAGCAGAAATGACCACACAACCTGCTTTCCAAAGGATCCCCAGTCACCAGCAAGTAGTGTTCTTCACATTCCAGGGATGTTCCTCTCCCAGCCGTGCAAGGTTCCACAGAATTTCTAGTTTTAGCATCCAAAAATGCCAAAGATTCTATCTGTAACTTCAGGTCATGAAGATAGTGTGTTGGCATATGAAGGTGAAAACACTTCCATGTGAGAGGCTCACATGGGCTGGGTGCAGTGCTTCGAACCATTTAAATGGAAGGTGTGACACAAATTGTCATTTAGATCATCCCAGAAGGTCCTTTAAGCGAGGAATGTAGTATTGGGGTGACACAAAGGCAAAAACTGTTTGATAGAACCTGTTTATTTGAAAAACGTGCCTTGCTGCTCCAGTCTGAATTGTTTGTCTTCCTTGGAATGAAAGAATGTAGGACATGGGGGGGAGGCTTGCCAGAAAAGCCGTTTGGAATTGCAATGAAATGGCTGTGTTTGTGCTCACAAGGGTCTCGGGCTTGTGCTCACATCTGCTTTAAGTTATCCCAATGTTGGGTTTTTTTTTTTTTTAATTGAGTTTAACAGACTGAGAAATGCACAAAGCTCTCTGGCCCCCAGGCGCAAGCGGAAAAAAACCTCAACAACATCCAGTGACCCTGCCACCATGTTCTTCCCAACAAACACTGCCTACCCTGCCACCATGTTCTTCCCAACAAACACCCCAACCCTGCCACCATGTGCTTCCCAACAAACACCCCAACCCTGCCACCATGTTCTTCCCAACAAACACTGCCTACCCTGCCACCATGTGCTTCCCAACAAACACCCCAACCCTGCCACCATGTGCTTCCCAACAAACACTGCCTACCCTGCCACCATGTGCTTCCCAACAAACACGCCCCGCCACCCTGCTTCCCAACAAACACCCCCCCCCCCCATGTGCTTCCCAACAAACACCCCAACCCTGCCACCATGTGCTTCCCAACAAACACTGCCTACCCTGCCACCATGTGCTTCCCAACAAACACTTCCCAACAAACGCTCCCAAACAAGAGCTGGCAATGACAAAGTGGCCCAGGAACAAGGGGACAGCAGCTGCTCCATGGCGCGCTCCGGAGCCGGCTCCTCGCACAGAGCAGGAGAATTATTGCATTTTGCTGTGTGATGGATGCTCAGCTGAGCCAGCCAGCTGCCAGCCAGGACCAGAGGGAAGCTCTTTGTGGATCTTTCATCCCCACTTTTAAGCAAAGGTGGCTCTTAGCAACCTTTGAATTCCTCCCTCCTGTAGAGATTCTTCAGGTCTGTGTTGCTTGTGGAATAAGTTGCCTACAGGCTCTCTGTGGCACCCAGGCAGCTGAGGACAGCTTCAAAACCCCATGGCATGACTATGCCTTTTCCTCCCTGCCTTCTGCATGCCCTGCTCCCAAGGGGCAGGCAGGCAACCAGCCATGAGCCATTCAGGCAGCTCAGCTCTGGCCTAAAAATACCAGGAGTTTTCAGAGAGATTATTTCTACCCAATTCAAAGAGGGAGAGCACAAAAGAGATTGGGCCCTGTGGGTGTTGGTTGGCCCAGACAACAATTCAGTTGGCGTGGGCTTGGTCTGCAGGCAGCAGTTTTATCATGTGAGCCTAAAAGATGGCAAGGGCAATCATAGTGCCTGGCTGTCCTGGAGGAAACTCGAGGTCTCCGCCCTCTCCCATTGTACCAGGGAACAGAGACTGAAGAGAGACCTGTGTGCCAGGCTGATGGAAGAAGGACTTATCCCTGTGCGTGCACTGACCCTGGAAGAAGTCAGGGCAAGGCACAGGTCTGTTTTCATATACAAATGTGGTGTTTGCTCTCTCACTCACTGTGAGAGAGCCCCTACACGTGTGTGTCACAGAGCCCAGGGGGCTGGAAGAGGGACTGGAGCCTTCACTGAGAGGCAGATATAGTTCCTTCTCTTCCCAGCTTTGGGCAGGTGATCCAGAGCTGCTGTGTTTTAAGGAAAACTCTTTCTGAGCTTGTTTTCCTTGAAGCACCAGGCTGTAGCCTCCAGAAGGATTTCCCTAGCAGCTCAGATACCCAGGCAGCAGGCCCAGGGCAGAGAGCTGGAGGTGCCAGGTGGGCCATGGCACAGCACAGTGTGAGTCAGCCCTGCCAAGTTCCCCCTATGGGGACACGGGGTGGGGCCCATGGGCACTCCTGGTGTGCATGGGCACCACGGCCAGCTCTGCTGCTGTGGCTGCCTGCAGGAATCAGGCACACTGCTTCAATGATGCCAGCCTGGGCACAGCTGTATACCCAGGCAGGAGAGGGCAGAGCTGTCAGTGCACCCATGGAGGACTCCTTGTGCTACACACACCTCCCAGTGGCTCTGTGCAGCCTCCTCCATGTGTCCAACGTGCCCCTAAAGGCTCCTCCTGCCCAGTTTTGCACATTTTTGGACTCACTGGTCTGTTCTCAGGTAGGCTGAGTGTTTGCCAGGGAAAGGGACTGTCTAGACATGATGTCAAACCAACCAGCTTCAGATCTCACTCAGCCCTGGGGGTAATCACAAACCCAGGAGAGCCTTATCAATAAAACATTTTCCCTGCAGGAGGGTAAAGAAAATATGTAGTGGGTAATTCAGGTTTGTGGGAGAGGGGGAGCTCTGTCTCTCTGTCCTGCTAGGCTGGCCCTAATTTTCTGCATCAGGAAGGTGCCCAGTGCTTGCTGTACCTTCTTTGTGGGATTATTTGTTGTTAATGATTGTTTGGTTTTAGATAGCAAATCTCAATCTGTCATGCTGTTTTGGTTTTGCTTGTGGGTGAGGTTTGCTTTTCTTCTGAAGAGGTTGCAATTCACCAGTAAGCTTTTTTTGGCATCTGAGAGACAACTTCAGTTAAAACCAAAAAAAAAAAAAAAAAAAAAAGCCCATTCAATCAGCAAATAAAGCAGGATGTTATGTAAGAGGAATAATATTGACACGGGGCTCCCAGGCCTCGTTGCATCTCCCCCTCCTTAGGTGATTAAAGGTTTCAGCACTTCCAGGGAAAGGGCTGGCATTGCATAATTTGCAATTGCTTCAAAGCATTTCCCCCTTTTTTAAATCTAAGGGATCCAGTGGATTTATGACCAGCCTGGGCTTTTCAAGCAGATGGCTGGGTTTGCTATCATTTTTTTTGGAATGATAATGACAACTCTGCAGGCTGAGACTATTAATGCAAGAAATGGAAAGCACTGGCATTTTTTTCCCCCATGGTGTTTTCCCATACTCAAAGGGCAAAATACGCAGCACCAAATCTTTGCCTGGCTTAAAGCAAGGCATCTGCTCTGACAAGTGCTACAGAGCTGGTGTGATTTTCCATAGGGTGGTGTTAAAGGAAAAAATCTGAACACTTTAACCTTTTCTTCTTTATGGAGTCAGGCCACAGTGAGTTGTTTATTTTTTATTTTTAGATTTTTTTTAAGTATATATTCATGACTTTTGCTCTGCTTACCTTATATTTCACCAAAAAAAAAAGGGAACAACCTGTAGACAGAGAAAACCATGACCCTCAAGAGAGGGAGTGACTTATATTCAGTTTATATTTTCTAACTGCAGTAAAATCTCCCTTTTTTAAGCGTCTTTGTTGAGCTCAACAAAAATCTTTTCTTATTAAAGAATACTTCAATCTGCTATTGTGGGAAAAAAAGCAAGCTCTCACCATCTCTACTGCTGACTGTTTAAAACATTGAAAATTTTCCTTCCTTGCTCGGGAAAACTGAGTTCAAAATACTGACATGGAAAAGAAGTGTTTCCAAAAGCCCAAGATCTAATGGAGTCTGGTGGATTTTCACCTGTGTTCCACTGTCTAATATGGTTTGAACCCTGCTACAGCTTCCCCTCAGAGAGAACTAAGTGTCCCTACCACTCAACATCTGTTTATTTGCAAAAACCGTATGAAATTCTTGCATTTAAGATATTTGCAAGCTGTACTTCTTTAGACTAGAAGCCTCAGGACCTGGGGTTCTCTTTTATTTTCTCTCATTTTTGCCATTCAATCATCACATCTTTTTCTGCTATCATGCAGGATCGAAAGTAAAAGAAAGTGAAAATTTGTATTTATCACATTGGTCTGGTTGCTGGAGCTGCATGAAAATCAGATTTTTAGAAACTTGTGAAAAAATTATGGCAGCTGCCAACACTCTCTGACTTTTGAGGTCCCCAGCCAATTCAGTATCTCAGAAAAGAGTAGACCAGCCATGTCACTCTGCTTCTGGAGGGAGATAGAAGAGAAAATGATCTTTTAAGGCACGGATAAATGCTGCAGGAAAAAAAAAGATGAGGGAATGAGCTAGAGAAGCTAAACCACAACCTGCTTTCAAAGTGTGTCTCCTCTCCACGGGTTCTTTGTTCTCCAGTGCTGCTGGACTGCAGCAAGGTCTGTGCGCCCCAAGGGGACCTTCAAGGGGCAAAGGTTGCCAAGAGCTTTGTGAGCAGAGGTGGGAGAGGGCATCCGAACTGGTTTTGAGCTTTTCTGCTGAAATCTAGAAAGTGAATTTGCTGGGAATTCTCTGACAAGATGTTCTTTGTTGAGAAGCAATGATTAACCAAAACAAACAACCTCTGTTTCATCTAAATGAATAAATTCCCTCTGAAATACAGGCAAAATTCCCCTGGATCTGTGCCTTGTCACTACTATAACCAGCAGAAAGCCAGGCAGATGCTGAGGGTCTGCAGCTCCCAAGTAGCTCTGCTGTGCTGAACTGGGGCTCCCAGAGCTCCATGGTCCCACCTGCACAGCCAAGAGCCCAAGCAGATTTGGGAGTCCTGCAGCTTACAGCATGGGTTAGGGCTCCAAACTTCTTCCCTTCTGCAGGAGAGGCAGTTCATTCACACCAAATGCTGTGGTGTCCAAAAAATAACTTGCAGTGTTTCCAAAGTGTTGGATTAGTGTGAAAAGCTTCTTGTATAATGGGTGTTGGGTTGCTCCTCATTCACACATTGTCCTCCAATAGAGAGAAATTGTCTGGTCAATTTGAGCCATCATACCTTGCTGGGAATGAAGTATTCCTCTGCAGGATGTTCTAGGAACACATCACATCTTGTTTGGGATGGGGAAGATTTGAAGAAGCCAGACCTTCCCTACTGAAGGATGTTGAGGGCAGGTGACCTCAGAGCCAGATCCCTGTGGTAGCAGGGCAGCAGTGCTGACAGAATTGTTACCTGGGAAAAGCCTGACAGAGGGCAAGAACACTCTTATGCCAGATGATCTCCGAGTCTCTGTCTTCTCTGAAGCTCTGGGGTGTAGCTTGGGAGCAAACATCAATTTAATGGGTTCACTGTACAGTAAGCAAAATGTAGCAGGAAAGCAATGAAACTCCTATAGCAGAACCCAAAGGGAATATATTCCCTTGTTTTGGAGGAGAAGAGCTGTTCAGCAGCTGCAGAGAGCCCCTTCAAATAAACTTTTCTCCAGGAAACATCTTTTCTGTCTGAAAGGATCTCTGTAGCACCACCATGAGCTTGGAAAAGGCTATTAAAGGTGAAGTTTGTCCAAAGATCTGATGTAGGTTTTCATCCATCAGAGAGCCAAAGCTATCCCTTTATATTTGTACTCTTCCCAGTGTTAATTTTCATCTGCTCATACAAGGTTAAACCACAATTTACAAAATTTGTTCTTCATTGCTGTTAAAATGCTCAACATATTTAAAACACTTTGAATTCCCATGCTGAAAGGTATTGTGAAAGCAGTGATCATATTTATGATGAGAATGAGGTTAGAAAGCAATCTTGCCTGTGGAGACATCTGGCAACAAACCCATCTGAAATGAGGGAAGGCCACTCAGTAGTAAGGCCTCTAAGTAGGGAAAGGGACAGGGTGTTCTCAAAGATCCTGGAGCTGGAATTAAAACATGGAAATTGTGCAGATCTTATCTCTATGGTCTGCATGTTTCACTTTAGGACCCTTTCTCCACATTACTACACACAGAGTGAAACTAAATACTTATCTAATGTAACACTGGTTTCAACTTATAGAGCTAAAAATGAACTCCCTATGGACAGTCCAGAAGTGTTCCAGGGAGGCATTGTCAGCAGCCAGAACATTTCTTTCCTGTTGGAATGGATAATCAGAATCAGTTTTTCCTGCTTGCTCTGGAGTTACTCCACTCTCTCTCGACACAAATGTTGTCAGGTGACCAAAGCACATATGAACAGACAGAAAAGGAAGTTTGTTGGAGATACAAAGAGGTTTTCCCTACTTTTTCTTTTAAAAACAGAAAGGAGGAAATACAAGGGAGGAGAAGGGGAGACAAGTCAGATTTGCAGACACAGTAACAATGCAGAAAACGGTGGGAGTACTCCAATTTTTTTTCTTTAAGGAGTGCAGGGATGACCCAAACTTGCAGTAGGTACCTTTAAATGATACTGAATATGGAAAAATTGCAAGGTGGCCAATGGGGAAGAAAACACAAGCTATTTAACTGATGGGTGCAGGGAACCAAAACATCTTCACCCTCAAAGTCTGGGAGATCTGGCAGATGAAAGTGCAAGTTTGTTAAAAGATATTTTACTAATTCATCAAGTTAAAGGTAGTTCTGTATGGCAAGAGAATAGAAAATGTACTTAAGATGGAGGGAGGAAGCCATCTGGAAAACTATAAACTGATCACTCTAACTGCTGTAGCATACAGAGCTATCAGAACAATTATTGAAAGAAACAATAATTAAATACAAGGAAGAAATGGAAAAATGAGATAAACAACAAGAGTTGATAAAGGATAAACCATGTATGATTCACTTCATGGTTTTCTTTGATAAGATCTGGACAAAGGAGATGTGATAGATCACATCTCTCTAAACTTCAGTGAAATAATAAAAGTATAAGGTCATGATGGGGAATTTTTAACAGAGCTTAAGAAATTTGGGATTATCACAAAAGTGGGAAAAAATTGAAAGGAAGCAGGCTAGAGGGGAGGTGAGAGATAATAATGTTAAAACTATTGAAGGGAAGTTGTCAGTTGCCTAAGAAGATGAGGCTAAGATGGGATACAGGGCACACAGAGTCAGGGTGTTAAAATCTATTTAGGTTGAAATCGACATCAGTGCAGAAATGGAAGGGCATGAACTGATCAGTGGTATTGTTATATTCTACTGAAAATATCTGTTTAGCACAAGAATTAGAGGAGTTTTCAGGCTTCTGACAGAAAATCCCAATTCTGGAATGACTGTTCAGGGGTAAATCGTCTGTTTCTGGCACATTTGATTATTTTATGGAAGGATTCTCTGTGATAAATGAGGAATGTTCCTGCACAATTGTCCATATTGTCTGTCTTTGCCTTGCCTTCCCTCCTAGGGAGGCTGAAATCCTGAGGAACTTTAGGTCACATTAGGTCTGGAAACATTCTTCCATTCACGGGGGTGTGCTGTTCTCTCCTGATGCTGCAGACATGAGTCACATGCGCTGTGTCTGCGAGGAGTGACAATCTGGTAAACACAGCCCTGGGACACAGGGAATTTGGGTTTCATTCCTGTCCTATTTCAACTTGTTTGCATGCTCTCAAATAACCCAGTCAGGATCTAAGCAGTTGAATAAGAATTTCAGGCTCACTCCTGAACCCACTGCCCTCAGTGAGGGGTCACCTTCCTTATGTTTAAGGAAGCAGTTAAACCTCCCTTTCTCCTTTGAGCTGAAGATACCTGAGATACCCCAAGCTCTTTATAAACATGCTCCCATCAGAACATCTCAGTGCTCATTTTCCATCTGTGCCCAGTCACAATTTAAGTGTTTGTCAATGTTCTCCACCAGCTCTCCCAGGGGAGTTTCAGCTAACACGCTGTTGGGAAAGTTTCTCTTTTGCAAGCTGGAGGGAAGGAGAGAAGAGCCCCCAGCATTGCACACCACAGAGGGATGGCACTCCCTGCTTTGAGACCCTGAGACATCTTCCTTGCAGGAACTGAAAGGATAGCACTGCAGCCTGATTTGGAAGAGCTCCAGCACCTTGGGGCTCTGCCCAGCTCTGAAGGCACTCACCTGGGATGGGGTCTCAGCAAAGGATGAATTCATTTTCCAGGGAAGATTTACACATGTCTTTTCATTCTAGTACAGCATGAAATCTCACTTTTAAGATTTTAAGATTTTTTTTTTTATTTCCACCAACTTCACCTGCGGTCCCTCAGGAGCTCCTCCCTGCTAAGAGTGAAGAGCATGTAGGAGGGCTGTCCTTTGAGCCAGTGAGGAGAACAGGGGAATCAGCTTGCTTTAGTCTCCACCCGAGGGGTCAGGGAGGCTGAAGGAAGCAGCTGTTTTAGCTGTGGCTTTTCATTTTTCTCCCCACGTTTGAAAGAGTGAGTCTGTGATTTCCTCTGAGTCCAGCCAAATGCTGGCTTTGAGTGACAAACCCTGCAAAGAATAGCAAGGTCAGGGAATGTTTTTGCAGTTGTCAGCCTTAACCCAGAGCAAAATCAGTGAGGCAGCTGCAACCTCTTGGCCCTGGGGCTACCCAGACTCCAGCATCCTTTCCTCTTCCAAAGTGGAAGGCTTGCATTGGCTCTGCTGGCTGTGCTGACTGCACAGCCTGTCTGATTTGCCTTGGCATTTTGGGAATCCTGCCATGTCACAGCACATATGGTCCCTGCAAGGCTCCATGGGCAGTGCAGCTCCTCATCTCCCTGTCCTCAGAGTGGATATTCTGTCAGTGCCCACAGCTGACTCTTCCACTTGTCCCTTGATCAATTCATCATGATGGCCGTGGTTACCATTGTGGCTTGGTCACAAAGTACTCTGCTGTCCCTTCTTAGAGGCTTCCAGTCTCCTCCAGGTGAAGCCAGTGGTCTGGGATTATGAGCTGAGGTCTAGTTTTCTTTGCGAAATCTTGCACGATGTAAACATTTAGATTTTAGATCACAAATGGTGATGTGATGTGCACAGCAGCTGGCAAAGGCTGCCAGCAGCCCTGTGATGTATGAACCTGCCTCTGTGGCTGGAGGACAGCACAGCAAGAATGGGATTCAGCTCGGGTGCTCAGCCAAGTGCAAAACACAATGTTTACATGGCACGTTCTAAGCTGGGAAGAAACACCAGGCTTTGTGATTATATGCTTCTCTAATCATTAGGTTTGAATTATGTTTCTCTAATCATTAGGCTACTCTGCAAGCTCTTAATGAATGGGGAATTTCAAAGCAGGCCCTGGAAATAAACCGAGGGAATGTCCTCTAGATCTTGATTATTAACTGACTGCTCTTCCTAAACAGTTAAGCCTAATGGTCATTTAAAGTCACTGATTATTCCTGATTGACCATTGACCAAATTTTCTCATTGATTTATATCTATCAAGATAAAATCACCAGCAAGTGCAGCCTTGGTTTCATCCATCTAGTCCTCACTGTTCATTTCTCCTGGTGAAACCCCAGATAGGTAGCTGTATCCAGAGGAGAAGAACCAAGCACCTGTTGCACACTTTAACCAGTTCTTTGCTAATGATGACCAATATTTTCAGAGGGGATCAGGATTCTGGGTGCTCTGACATCAATGAAAGTTCTTGCGTAGCTGCATGATGATCCCAGAAACTGAGGTCCTTTCCAGAGGCTTCACTGGGGTACCAGAGATTAGAAAATGATTCTGAAAGGTTTTACCCAGGAAGACTTGCAATAAATAATTAATTTGCTTTTCTTTGCTGAGACCACAACATGTATGCTTTTACATGTTATCTATCAGAGACAAGGAGAAATGGAGAGAAAATATATTTCCCTAGTTCATGAATAATCTCATAAATCTGCTTCTGAGTTTGTTTAAGAATTTGATTATCCAGGTCTATGCGAACAGGACATCATAGTGTGTTTCTTCATCCTTCTGCAGAGACGTGTGTGCAGCAGAATTGAGGGAATGTGGCATGAAGTCCACCCACAGCACTTCTGGATGCAGCCTGAGTTTCACCACTGTTTTTCTGGAGCACCTTGGGGACCCCCAGTTATCTCTGCCTCAGTAACAAAAGACCCCAATTACAACTTGAGAGTCTCTCACTGTGTCAATGGTTGTGAAGGCTCCAATGATGGGTTGCAAAGAGCTCAGAGGGCCTGAATGCTGGAGGCAGGGAGGGCATTGGCCATGTGGAACTTATTAAGAAAGTCAGAGGAGGATTCTGTGTTTAGTGTTCGTTTGTACCAGCTGAGATGAAGACGGGCAAGCTGGCTGGAGCTGTGCACTGACCCACGAAAGGGCTGTGGCCTCTGAGGAAATGCTGGGAGCCCTGGGATAGCTCGTACCATGGAGGAGACAGGCTGGCTGTGCTCAGATGTATTAAGGGATGTTCTGAGGAAGAGCACACATCAAACACTCTCATTAGTGAAATGACAGAAAATGCTGTTATGGCTTGAGGCTGCAGCAGGGAACGTTTAGTATAAATATTAGGAAAAAACCTCATCATTCCAAGAAGAGTTACAGCAATTGGAACAAACTATCAGGGGACACTGTGGAATCTCTTCTAAGCTTCCAGCCATTGCTCTGGGAAGATTAAATAAATCCCAGTCCATGACAGTAGTTGGGGTGGTCTGCATGATCCCCAGCACACCCTTCAGCCTCAAACAATCCTCTGAATGGGAGGGATGGTTTGTTTGGAGAGCCCGCAGCTTGGATAATGCATTGACTGCTCTTTCAATTATACATGGCCCTCCAGGGCAGGGCCCCTGTTTCTCTCTGCCTTTGGAATGCGCCCAGAACGTATTAGGCAGCACCACAACATAACTAATAACAACCCACTGTCCCCATCTCAGCAGTGGAACAGCCGCTCTCTTCAGCTCCCCTCCTGTGCTGTGAGCTGCAAAGCCAGACAGTAGCCCACTCCCACTGAGCAGCCATTTAAGAGCCAGCCCAAGGGCAAAATCCCATGGCCACAGCACATGACACACGGAGTTGATGTCAGCACAGCTCTGGAAACTCTCCATCCTCTTCCCCTTCCATCTTCTGAGGCAGGTAGGAGCTCCATGGACAGGACTGGCACTGTTGTTTGGTATCTGACCTGGAAGGAATGCTGTCCTGCCTGGCAGAGGCTGCACTGCAGAAGGAATGGTCGGGGGTTAAACAGGCACAAACCCACTCACCTGGCCTGCAGCAGGTGGTGGGATGGGGATGCAGCTGCTGTGGGTGGGAGCAGTGGTTAGTGGAGCAGACAGGCCTAGGAGAGGCAATGTTATGCCTTTGGCATAATGCTAATTATTGCTGGAGAGCTATTGTAGGTAGTGCTGTCACTGTAATGCTGCCACCTGCTCTACAAGAGCTGTCCTCTGCAGCAGGCTGAATTGTACTGAATAAATTTGAGTTCCCCCTGCTAAAGCACCTCCCTTCCTGCCAGACTGCGGGGTTTTGGAAAGAGGCAGAACAGCATCTGAAGCTAGAGTTTCTCTCATTCACACCAAGCAGAGCAGAGCAGAGCAGCCAGCTGAGAACCTGGGAGGGTGCCAAGGGAGAGCATCCCTGGGGTTCCCAGCTCTCTTCTGCAGTTGCTGCACAGATGGGAAGGTGGGTTTTGCAGCACTGAGCAGCCCCTCCAGCCCCATCAGCTTGGATTGATGTTCCCTTTGTTCTGCTCTATGAAGGGACTGTTTTTCTGCAGTAAGCAGTCCCCCAGCAGGCTGCTACCCTCCCCATGCTACCAAGGAAGTAAGCCTGGGAGCTGATTTAGCAGGGGAGGAAAGGAAGACTGAGAAGACACAGACACCTCCAATGACTGCCAACTATAGCTCTTTGGGTCTAGGTCCCAGAAGTACTAATATGTAACCTCTCCTGTTCATTTTTCATTCATTTGCTGCAACATTTGAGCAGAAAACAATCTTTTCAGTTGAGAGACATGCAGAAATTGCTCTCCAGTTACCAGGTTTTATCAGGTGTTCAGGATGCCACATCTGCCTAGCTGTATTGCTCCAGCATGTGTTCCCAAACTGGAAGCAGAGCAGAGAACTCTGCAGTTTTTTGGCACTGCACTCCTGCTGCAGAGTGTCTGCAGATTTATAGAGCTATAGCAATAGTGTTGGCCACAAAACAATACTGGCTACAGGACACACTTACAATACCTAAATAAGAACAACTTCAAGCCAGAGAGAACATTCCCAGGGATGTCAGTAGAATCCAATTTCTTACTTGGAGAGTGTAGAATGACTTACAGCTTCTGACTCGGGTGCCAGCAGATAATTCTTAAAAACATAGGTTTCCAAAGCACTGTGCAAACATGGTCCCCCCTGCAGGGATGGATAACTGGGGACAATGGCTTTATCGTCCAAATGGAGATGATTTTCCAGAGGACAAGGTCCAGAGACATTAACTGATTTCCTCAGTGGTACCAGAATGTTTAATTAATAGTTGTTTAAGTTCAGTGAAGAGCACAGCAGAGCTTCATCCCCAACACTGTGCTTACACCACAGACCTGAGTTTCCTCCTGATTTTTCCCTAGCTAATACCTGGTAGGCTCTCTTGCCTACCTTAATGAAACTACAAGGCAGGAGCCACTTTTGATGACAGGCAACATCAGTTTGATATGCCAATAACAGAGAGGTGATAGTGCTAATTAGAAAAAGACAAAGAGCCACAATTTATTTCTGAATTAGAGTTCACAACTGATTCAGGTTTAAAGCCAAGGGTTTCCAAGAGAAGAAATATTTTGCACTTCTTCACCAGAAGTTCCTCCACCAAGCTGGAAATAGTACACAGGCTCCTTCTGGTTTCAACTGTAGTTGTAAACCACAAAGCCCCACACGTGGGGATGAAGAGTCCTCACAGGATTTGTGAGGAAAGGCCAGAGCACACCTGACCAGCCCAGCAGAGAGGCACCTTGGCAGCCTCATTACCCTTATGAGGTGCAGCTTCCAGAGGCCCTGCTTCTATTCCCCTCTCAAGGGTGAGAGTTTTTCATTTGGAGGCTTGACTTGGCATCAGACACACTGCTAAATGAAGAGAGGTGGCTGTGTTGTGAAGGGTGAGTGATACTGAGAATTTTCTATGTTTTTTAATAGTTGTTGAAGTTGTCTCATGGCTGGTAGCTGACTATTTGTTAATAGCAAGTACAGAAGGCTAATTGCCAAGAAACTGGGGGGTGGGTGGTGGTCATGGTGAGGCTTCCAAAAGTTGTTTCTTGCTACTGCACCCTACAGTAGTTTTATCTATAAGTATTAGAGGTGTTTTGGTTCACTCTCTAGGTTTGAATTCATTGCTGTTTTCTAGGTGATGTGAAGGTGAGACCATAGTATTGGTGCACATTGTTTTAGTGCAATGTGACCCCAGCCTTTACAGCTTTCAGATATTAAAAAAGCCTTTCTATTGAAATCGCTGCAAAAAGAAAGGGACCAAACTGTGTTTGGTGACAAACTGTAAAGAAGGATTGGATTTATGCTGCTGAAGAAGCAGGTTTTGATAGGATTTTAAGGCAGTGATGTCCTGGGACAGATGGTTTAGGAGTGTACAGAGCCCTCAGAACTGCAAAATTCTAAGGTCAATTGGAGAAACGCTGACAAGGCATGACAAAGGTAGAGCTAATCCTGTGGCATGGAAATAGGATGAGCTGAGGTTTGGGATTGGGGTAGGTTTTTTATTGCTTTGGAGCTGGAACATAAAATTGAGGTTTTCAAAAGTGCTTTTTTATTTATTTATGTCACTTTTCACTGAATCCTATCTGTAGTTTACTTTTGATGTCACTGGGAGCAGAGTTAAACCAATTTTGCAAGTATCAGACTTACTAGTCACTTCAAATGGCCACTGTCATGCTGAAGATTTTGGCCTGGGGTAAATTTGTTCCCCCTAGAAAGACTGAGTACTGCCCTGAACAGAGATTAGTTTGTTTTCTTCTCTTCTTCCCTTTCTATTCTTTTGTGGTTCTGAAGGATGCTTTGTGACAGAAGTTAAAGTCCATCTCTTGCTTATTAATATTCCCATACTACTCAGTAACACGTTTCTGTTGCTACAGTGCTGCCTGACAGCTTACACTTGCAGTATGTTGAGCCAAAATGTGTAGAAGTCCTGTCTGGCTCTATTCCTTCCTTATGGCCTGATTCAGAGGGAGGTTAGTTTGGCAGCGGGGAGGAGGAGAGAGCAGTAATTATGCCCAGACAATATTTTTGGCAAGAGGCTTCTGTCTTCCTCCCATAAAAACTACATAACATGTTTGTAAGTGAGCAGGAGCAAGTTGGTTTTTTTGGGTTTGTTTGGTTTTTTTTTTTTGGTTTTTCTTTTGTGTGTGTTGCTTTTTTTTTTTTTTTTTTTTTTTTTTTTTTGCTTTTTATTTGGGTATCTTCCTTTCTCTGGATCCTTTTCTGCAGCTGGGATTAAGCTGAGTGTGTTTTTCTGCTTCTCATCAGGAGCACCAAAGTTAAGACTGGCGTTTCCAAAATTAGGTGGGTGTTTTTGAGAGGCAGGACGCTGGCTGCAAAAAACCTGACAGAGCATAGCCAGCTGACTCAGATTTTCACCTTATGTCAGGCAGAATAGAAATAGCTGAAGTATCTGGACATTTTTCGGAAATGTCAACCTTTTGAGTGACAGCTTGGAGCTGAACTGCATATGGAGAGCAGGGGGGGAGGAAAGTCAGAGCACTGCTGAGTACAGGAGGGAAAGCAAAGCAGAAAGAATAGATTCAGATGGTGTGAGAGGTGAGCTGGGAAGGGGAGCAGAGGTGCAAATGAACTTTTCTCTTCACCCTTGCTGGTGCTGGACCTGCCCACCAGTGTGAAATTCAAATCTGAGACTCTCCTCCAGGGAGTGGGTACCCAGGGCTGCGGAGATGGCTCAGGGCCATCTGATCTAATTCTGGAACAGTTCTCAGGTTTTTTCTCCTTGGCTTCCCAAGTCTGTCAGGGGAGGCACACAGACATATATTAACCCTGGGACAAGTGCTGCTTGCCAGTCCCAGCTGTGCTTCTCTAGCAGAAATCTCCAGACTGCTGAGCCTGGCAGCTGAGGAAATACTGGTCTGACAACACGACCCCACCTCCTGGTGCCTGGCCAGGCGAGAAATGGAAACATCGCTGCAGCTGAGGCTGTGCCTTACACTGATCTGTTTGTTTGGCTCTCCTGCCTCCTGGGCAGTGCCTTCTGGCTTAGCTGCTGTTTCTGATGAGCCCTAAAGAGGGAAAAAGACCTTGAGGTGAGGGCTGACTTCCTTCCAAGCTGATCTGCCTATTCCAAGAAATGGAAATTTTCTGTGCTGTAAAAAGCAACTGGCCCTCACCTTGTTTACAGGATCTCTTGTGTAACTCCACGTGCTCTTTTACAGGGGTTTTACAGGACATAAATAAAAAACGGGTAGCAGGCTTTCATCTCCCATCTCCCTAAGTTATTGCTGTATCCAACCACATGGGGAATACCTGTCGTATATAGCAGACAAGAGGAGAAGTAAAGGGAATAGGGCAGAATTAGAAGTGGTTTGAAGGGAGAGGTTATGAGGCAATTTTAAAAACTTTTTTTTACAAGTTTTAGTCTTAATTTGCACTCTGAGAGTGGGTCTTACCATCCAACATGCAGATAAATTATCATAGTCTTCCTTAATACAAACATATCATATGTATGTATAATAAAGGGCGGGTATGGAAGGAAGAGGGGAAGAAGAAAATACATGGAAATGAGAAAAGGTTTGAGTGTAAACAAGTTAATGAAAAAAAAAGGAGATTAAGAGAATTTCTTACTTAAGATGTTGCATTTTCAGTCCTCCACTTTCTACTCGAATTTTTCTGGGGAAAAAATTGCTGCTGAAACCTGTGATCTAAAAGGCATTTTACCACTGCCAAGTAAATGCAGATTTATTTTTCTTTATATTTGTGAATATCAACATTAAAATGATGCTATCACCCACCCTGAATTTCCCATGCCAGGCTGACATTTATTGAAAGCCATTTAACGCACTGTTGATAGAAGAAGAGATTCCTGCCAGAGCTGAAGGTGACCGATCTGTTTTTGGAAGGTGGTGGCAGGTGGGCCTGGCACCTCTCCTGAAGAACAACCAGTTCCTTCCTTGTATAAAGCAGAAGAGAAGGCTGCCTGCCTTAGAAGTTACAGCTGGCTGGAAACTGGAGAGGTGTGTTTATCTTTGGCTGCAAAATCCTTTTGGTCATTGCACGGGCAGCCCATGGATCAGGCAGCTCCTTGTTCTAGATGCCTGGATGACTGCAAGTACCTAGAGCCTTCCATGTTCTGTCACCAGCTCAGAATTTGCATGGGATGGGACAGGAGGAATTATAGGTCAGCACTCTGACAGCTGTTTAATGGCCTGGGGAAATAGGAGTGTTGGGTACAGTCCAATTTCCAAAGGGTCATATGTCATCGCTGCAGCAAGTGACACTAACTGCACCCTTTTTGGCAGCCTCAGCAGAATGGACAGGGATGGGGGAAACCTTGAAGGTTAAAGTTGAGGTGTGCTGGCAGGATGGCATGGTAGAAGGTTAGAGTTGCTTCCTTTGCTGTAGTTATTTCTGTAGAAAGAGTGCTCAGCTCCCATGTTGCTGCTCTGGGGGTGTCACGTTTTCTGAACCATGAGGAGTAGGCAGGTGGCTTGGTTGATGTCTTCTGTACCTCCTTTCTGGGGAGTGAAATCGGTAAATAGCTGCAGCAACGTCAGTGTAAGGCTCAGGTGTCCAGACACAGCTGGGGCCACTTTCTAGCTTTTATTTTGGGGGGCAGTGGAGTGGTGGCCCCCAGGTATAGGTGCAAAGCAGAGGTTTGCTTTACAACCCTTTAAATGCCCAGGTGGGTTTGTTCAAGGTGTGTGGTGGTGAAAGGGTGACACTCCCCACGGGCTCCATAACTCATCCATTTCCACCATGTCCTTAGCCTTGGAAGCATTCCTTCTCCTGCAGACAGCAGTACAACACAGATTTAGTGCAGCTACACACTTCACCTGAACAGGGAGCTTCCAGGACTTGTGAGCAGGTGGGAAGAAGAAATATGGACCACTAATTAAATTTAAAATGTTCTGATAACTGGATGGAGCGGATGATGCATATGGTCTGTTTAAACCTTTGATGCAGGTGTTTCTGCTACAGAGAACTGCAGAGCTGAGAGCTGGGAAGTTGTTGGTTTGGTCATTGCAATTTTAGAAGAGTAAAGATGATGGATGACAAAACTTGGGAGTATTTGTTGTGTGCAGAATGTGATTGTTTTCATAATGCAAATAGAGGCTTTCAAATGGGCAGTGTGTGAAAGATATTTGTTTCCTGGTTTTATTTGCATGAAACTCATAGGAAGAGACTATACTGCTTTGTCTTTCATAGGGATGATATTTATTTTCCCAAATAATGCCATGGATGCAATAATTATCTGGGAATGCCTATACTGTGAGATGCTTGGATTTTAATAATAATCTATTAGATTCACAAACAGCTTTATTCTAGAAGTCCTTAGGCTTCAAATTTGTAAACACTTATGTGCTATTTTTTACATGTATGTGTAGTCATATGCTTAAATGATGAGGTTTGGTGTTGGTTGGTGGGTTTCTGGGGATTTTGGGGGGTGCAAGGGGACAGGTAGTCTTCCAGGGAACAGGAAAGTCTCTGTTCAAATCTTCCATGCCTTGTTTTCATGTTGGTGTTTACAAATTGTTTCTGCTGAAAGGAGCCATTACTTTAAAAAGTATAAATGTTCTGCTTCAGTGTTTTCAGAATATAATATTACAGAAATGCTGAAACAGCTTGACATTTTTGAAATTCAGTGATGACTTGGTCTAAATTTAGAATGAATAACAAACAGTCTCTCCTTTCTGCTATCCATTCCCATTTCCACCAAAATCCCCCCTAAGAAAAAAAATTGAGCAAGATTTTGATATGGTTAAATAACCTGAAGAGAGAACTTTTGGAGGCAGTGGAGATATTTTTCACTTTAAAAAGCCATTAAACAATTGATACTTTTTAATAACATGTTTTGAGTCAATGACAAATGGCATTTCCTTGTTTTCTCAGTTTTGTGCTGGACTGAAGACTTGGCTATTTGCCCAGCTGTGGTCATTGTCAGGTGGAAGTGAAACACCTCAGTAAAAGGTTTTGTAAACCTGAATACTGTGCAATTCTGCTACTGTTAGGGTCACCATTAAACCTGAGCAAGTTTTGTACTTTTAGGCAGATGGGGGCAAGATTTTTTAGACTTGGGAGAAGAACTTAAATGAGACTATGTACAGGAGACATCCAATTTGGCATTTCATGTCAGTTCATTACTTACCTTTAGAGACACATAGAAGGTTAGTTTGACCTCAAATACCTTGTTTTCCTATTTGTTGGCTGGAATAAAAGCGCCACACTGAAAAACTGTGGGCCCTAAAGTAAATACCTGAAGCTCCTATGCAAACCAGTCCTAACATGACTTATTTTGAATTTCCAAGCTCTAGTAATATCCTTAACTCTCATAAAAAATATAATCCACTTCCTTTTCATTTTAAGATTCGGCACTTATGAGCAACCCTTCAATAATAAACCTCTATGTGCATAGAGAAAATAAACACTCTACTTTAGAATAGCTCCACGATAAAAAGCCACTTCATCTGAAAAGTGTTATCTCAGTGATGAAGGGCAAACACCTTAGGAAGGAGGCAAATATATTGTTGGTTTTGGCCATTGCATGACTATTAGTAGCAGTATACCTTTTAAAATAATCAAAGTATGTTTTGGTGCTTGACGGGGTGCAGGGAAAGCCTGCTGAAATACTGTCCTTCAGTGGCTTCTTATTTTCCAGTCATCTCTGTCCTCCTTCAATGATTGCCCAGCTCTTTAAATGCTCTGTCATGGTGCTCTATTACTTCTTCCTCTTTCATGTTGTTTCCAGTGACACTTGTGACCTGCCATGGGGCTCCAAATTCAGTGCACATAACGTGAGTCCCCTCAGAGTCAGACTGTGCACAGGGCAATGGGGTGTGATGGATGTGCTGCCTTGAAACAAAATCTACCCACGCCCAGACTGCAAATATGGAACACTGTGGTCATGCCTCAAAATAATGGTCACAATTATTTGTGTTGGAAATTTCTCACACCATACAATTCTCTTCCTCACCATAATAAACATCTTGAACCTCAGTTTGGGGTTTTATTTTATCATGTCAACAGTTCTGAGCCATAAAAGTGAGGAGGTGCCAAAATCTTACACAGCAGAAGATCCTAATGTTCCCATCTAATGTGACACTTGGGCACTAAATGCTGAGCTTGTGGTGGTTTGCCTCACGTAAGGAATTGTTTTTCACTAAATGGGGACCAGAGAAGAAGGCTGTGCTGTCTGTCACTGACAAAATGCTGTCAGATGCCTCCTGGCTCTTGGTGCAAGTTGACGTCAAAACAGTAAATATTCCAGTGAGAGGGAGACGTGAGCACAGAGAAAAGAATGAAAGGCGGGGGAGTGAAGGTCCTCCAGGTTTGGAGAAGACTTTTTTTTATTTGACATGGACTACAGGCAGTGCCTGATAGCAAAAATTTTTGACAGAAGCAGTAGGGAGGTGTCCTGTTGTGGTGCTGCCACATCAGGTGGCTGTGCTGGAGGACTACATCCAGGTTGTTATACCTTCACCCCCTTCCTTGCCAGTGTGCTCCACATGGAGCTGAGATTGAAATGGCTATTCTAGAGGGAATTCAGCAGCACCTGATGAGACTTCCAGCCTTGGGGAGCCCAGAATCACAGCTGTGGTAAGGCAGGGCCAGTTCACCAGCTGGGCCGGTGGGTAGATGCAGTCTCCTGGGTTCTGCTGAGAGAGCCACAGTTTTGTTCCTTGCAGGTAACTCACTGTAGCTGCTCTACTTGGTGCCCTCTGGGGTGCTGCTGGACTCTGGCAGAATCATCTCAAGACTTGGAATACATGTTTTAAGAAAATAAATTTTGAAAGGATCATTCTAACATTAACAAAAGCAAGGAGGAATGTCGATGATGGGGGAAATATCTGGTCCCAGGTCAAGACGCGCTGGTCTTCCAGGAAGAGTTTATGGATGGATCCAGTGCTGGTCCATGACTCAGGGAGGGTGTTTGTGGAGGAAAGGGCAAGAGGGGAGGCCGCAGCTCTGAAACGGTGCCAGCTCGCCGGTATTTTCAGCTCTTGCTGACAAGGCTGTGATCTCTGTAGGAGCCACGTGTGGGTCGTTCCCCTCCCTCCTGGCTGCACAACAGGAAAATGACTGCAGCAGTGTCCCGGGGATGGAGAGCCATGGCAGCGGGAGCAGCTGCCCAGGCCTGCGCGGGGGCGGCCGCTTCCTGCGGCCTGGCTCCAGCTCCGCACGGGAGGAGCTGGGGTGTCACCCCAGCCACTGCCAGCAGACCGATGGTGAGGGCTAACCTCAGCTCCAGGGAAAAGATGCCTTTTTCCTTTCTGAGTGCTCTTTTTTAAACCTGGCTGCAGTGGAACTGGACTGCCCAACATCCCAAGAGCCGCGGTTCGCGCTTCCTGCACGGTGACGCGGCTGCCAGGCCGCGTGTGCTCCATGAGGGCCCAGTAAAACCAGTCTGTGCTGACGGGTTGGGCTGGGCACACAGGCTGTGCATGGTAGAGATGGCTCGCTGTGTTTCCAGGCTAAATTACAACGTTACAGACCACGCACTTCTTACTGAAATCAAGTCCAGTTTGAGTCTTTAAGCTGGAACAGAATGAATAGCCCACATCTTTGGGGAACATGGGCCAGCCAATGGCTTAAAAACCAAAGCAATAAAAGAACCACATCCCAAAACATAGCCAAAGAGCTCTAAACCAACTCTGCTTTGTGTCCAGAGACTGAAACATAATTTGAAGTGACTTGCTCAAAATCCCTTCGTGGTGTGGGCAGCTAAAGCCATTGGGTATTGTGTTTACTTGTCTATAGAACACGTTTCTGTTGTGTCCTGGCACCGCATGCTGCTGCTTGTTTAAACATGCCTGGGAGGAGAGCCAGTTTGAAAACACTCTTTGAATAAATAAATGTAGTCGTAAAATTGAACAAACACTCCAGATAGGAACAGTTCAGGATCTTCAGGATCAAGATGTGATTTGGGGTTTTTTGTTTGTTTGCTGTGAGTCTCTTTGTTTGGGGTGGGGTTTTTGGTGAACTGGGGACATCTTTACCTTCCGTGGTCATCAGGAAAATATGCCTAACCATGGATGGAAACAAGCTGAGGGAAAATCCAGACTGAAGAACACATTTAGTGTCTTGGACCTGTTTTTATTAGATTCAGTGCTGCTGCTTGATAAATTAGTTAACTAGCAGAAGTATTACTACATTCTTACTTTTTTTTTAAAGTGGTTTTCAAACTCTTAATATAAATTTTCAAAGCTTCTGAGGAAAGATTAAATTAAAGATTTTATTTTGGTAAAAGCAGTTTGCACTCTTTGAAAATAAACTATTTTAAAACTGACTAATTTTTAGAGCATCCTGGAGTAAATTAATCTTGTGCCATTTTTACTGAAATTACGTTATTGAGTATTTCTTATCTATATATACCATCTCTATACATTGATAGCAATTCGAATATAAACTACTAATGTATGGTGAAGCTTCTTTCAAAAATTTCCCAACATTTTTCAGGATGACACTTCAAACCACTGGAATAGGGGTAACTTCATGTTTTACCAATTCTAAATTAGGAGCATTGTGAAAAGGATTTTGAATCTGTAAAGCCTTCTACAGTGAAAAGGGTCACTTGTTAGACAAATCTGAAATATTTTCTTTGTGGGGTTTTCTTTTTTATTCCTCTTTAGAATCTGTTCTGATTTTTGCACTTGCTGTGGTACTTTCAAGTAACTGTGTTTAAAGCACTAGGGTTTGTTCTGTGTTGAATTCACATTTTTCCATACTGTGCTTTGGATGTAAAAAAAAGGAATGCAAAGTAGAGGAAAATCAGGAGTAGTGTGAAGTCTCTGAAAACAAACTGCTATGTATGACACAGAGCTAGCCAAGTCCAAAAACCAGTGCAAGACTTAAAGCTGGATCACAAGGTTTTGGAGCTGCACAATTCCTTCCAATTTTCTCCTGCGGCACCCACAGGAAGGGGTTAGGTGCTGCATGTTGTCACAACCACATGGGGAGAGCAGAGGCCACGTCTTTATGTGCAACATGAAGAAATAACAACCTGGGAAATGAAGCAAGGAATAAGTATTATGTATATCACTGGTAGTGAATGGTCATCAAAATGCAAAATCCAACCAGGCAGCTTAGTTTCCCCACAGCCAAGCATTCTCCTTTGCATTTTGCATAAATAAAGAAAAAATGTAAATTCCCTGCCCATAAAGAGCACCTTATTCTAAGAATGAGAACACCTTGGTCATCTGACAGTTGGAGCTGGAAGGTGTCCAACCCAATTGGTGCCTCTCCTGTGGAGTGTAGCTCTGCTACAATACAGTGTGTTTTGGAAATAGTTCTTGATTAACAGTACTTGGTGGAGTGGAAGCAAAAATAATTAGAAAATATTTTAAAGCTCTCTCTGAATATAATTCATGGGCAATGATTTTTAACAACCTGTCAGCTTCAACCATCTCACAGATGACTCAGACAAGGGTAAGTTCAAGGGTAGTGATATCAGTGCAGCATCTGGTTCTGCTGTTAGAACGAGGAGGAGCTTGTCCATCTTTAAACAAGCATGTGCTTTTCGCTGGGAGCTGTAACTTGTCTCTTTGGCTTCTTTTAAATGAGTACAAAGAGGCATTTAGCATGAGATCCTCGGATGTTGAAAATAAAATCATGTCTGTGCTGATTCATCTCAGCTACACATGTACCTTAGCCCATGGTTTGGGCTTTGCAGAAGCACTGTCATGACTCAGGTGGTGTTTCTGTGCACACAGGTTTAGGCACCTGTGGACAGCTCTACATGTGGGTGTATGTACAGCTCTGAAGTCTGAAGCTGTATTTTGGAAAAAGTAAAGGTTTTATCCCAGAGCAATCATAGGGAGTGGTCAAAGCTGGTCTGTGTATTCTGGGAGAAGGGGGGAGGCCAAGGAAACATCCATACTCATGAGAGTCCTCAGCCATAAGATTTGGATATAATTCAATCTTTCTGCACCCTGACTGCTTCTAGGAGCAACTGATGACTCTTATGTAGCTTGAGTGTAGAAGGCTCTTACTATAACTTGAAGTGCTGTGAAGCCTCATACTATGCATCACAAGTATGCTTTCCTCTCACACTGTTCCTATAGGCTGAGTAGCTTTGGTTGATCCTGATTTGGTGAGTGTTGGCTTCTTCTGCTTCATTCCTCTTCTGAAAGATTCTGTGGGTGCAAGTGTTAACCAGCTGGTTGTGAGGGCCTGTGTGAGTGGGTGCTGCACACTGGTGCCTTTCAACACAAGCATGAGTGTGCACAAGGGGAGATGCCCTTGTCATGAAACATTGACAGGAGACACGATGAGGCTGCCTGGGGAAAGAGCTACCAGAGATATTGTGGTTGTATCACCAATGCCCAGTATGAGATCCTGGGAGATGCAGAGCTCTTTAGGGTTTCTGCCTTGCATGCAATTTCCATTTTCACTTGGCTTTAGTTATACAACCCATTTCACGGTGGCTGCCACATAATAAAGGTTTAGTCTCCTGTGCTATTCCTTGGTATTTGAAGTAATTTGATGCCTGCTTATATTTTTATTTATTCCGTTGATTACTGCTTCTCAGAGTTGTGTGGACTGGGGTATCTGCCTAAACCCACCAAGCTATACTTGATCCTGTGGGCATCCTGGTTTATGGTGTATGAGATTGCATAAGGTTGATGTGTGGATTGTGTGTTGTTTGGTCTACAGAACAAACACCATGAAATTATGGAAATAGATTAATTCATCTGCCTTTTCTTCTTGCAAGGCTGTAATGTTGTGGCAGTTCTTCTTCTGTCTCATGCAACAACTCTGTAGTCTCTAACTACTGCCTGGTCAGAGAGGGCTTTAAACACAGAAATCTGCTCTTCAAACTAGCTTTTAGCAGCCTGGAGCATAAAAGTACTTTCAAATATGCAGGACTGTAGTTACATGGTTATATATCTGCTTCTTATGCCTATGCTGGGAGGGAACTACCAGCTGCTGATTCTGTAAATGGTCCCAAGCACGCCTAGGATGCTCCTGTTATTAGTACCTGGCTCAAAATTAGATGTCTTCACACAGTGACCTATGACTTGTATGCCCTGCCATATTTTTACCTTCAGAGACAAGTATGAGAAGCTGTGTCTAAAGGTTTCCAAGAGGGCTTAGTCACTGGAGTGCTTGAATGGAGCTCTGCTGACGTTTGTTCTGCTTTTTTTTTCCAAGGCTGAAGACACATTACCTTCAGCCAAGCAAGCCTCTGGCTTATTCTCCACCTGTTTCATTCCCATGTAAAGTTACTAACCACTTCAATATCTCTGGCAAAGCAGCCTGAGGGGAGCTAAACGACTGAGAAAATGCCCCCTAAAGTTCCCCTCCATTTCTGAATCCTGCAGATACAAACACTAAGAATCTGTTAGAAGATGTGCCGGTTGATTACTCTTCTCTAGTAATATCCAGATTAACTTCCATGCTCTGATCTCACTCTCAAGAAAATTAGAGACTCATTTCTCACCCTCACTGCAATCTTCTGCTTGTCCAGCTCTTCCTCTGCCTGTTGCCAGTTTAGGCTTGTAAGCATTTGAGGCACAGTTTGTCCACATGATGTGTTTGTGTAACACCCTGGCCTGTGGTTACATGTCCACATCTGTGCCCAATCTGCAGAGGATATTGCTCTGTTATAGCTCCCAGCTGCTGGCCTGGCTTCCCACCTCAAGCTGCAGAGAATCCTGCTTTTATTGCTCTGCTGGTCCCTGTTTCAACCCTGCTACTTGCCAAGATGGCATCTGCCATATTTGTAGAGAGCAGGACAAAACTGGCCCTGATAACTGCAAAAAATTTTATGGCAATTAAAATAAGAAGAAAGGCAGAAGGTGAGAGTCCAGTGGGAGGCCTGACTTTGCCATAAGTCACTGATGGGAGTGTGCATCCTCTGCTCTGCCAAGGGGTAGTTTTCCAGCTTCCTTCACTACTCTCTTTCTTCCCCCCTTATCAGCGTTATGCTGCACTTATAGGAATTCCCTCCCCTTGCCTCTGATGCTTTCAGACATCAGCTCATCCCCAGCCCCTTCTGATGGGCAGGTCCTTTTATGTTTGCTCTCTCAGCCTTACCATTTCAACAGAGCAGAATGCCGGTGTTGGTTTTCTCACTGGGAGTGACTCAGAGAGGGGATTTGTGTGTGGCTCGGTGCCAGGGAAGAAAACACACTGTCAAAGTACATTAGTGCAGTGCCAAGCCCTCTCTGGGCACAGTAACTTTCCTCTCAAGGCTGCTGCTTGCCAGGAGGGGCAGACACACTGAACAGGGGAGAAGAAGAAAAATGGGAGCTGCTCATGCTCAAAACTGACCTGGCAAACTTGGATAACTACCTGCCCTGCTTCTGGCACTTAGAAGGTGCTTCTCTAGAAAATAAATAAAGGTCTTTGGTGTTGTCTGATGATTGTTGATGTCCCACCTGGTAAATGCTGCGCTTGCAGATTTCATAAAAAAATACCTTTATTGTCTTGTTCATGTAGAGTTGTGTAGTGTCCTGGAGTTGCTTTAGGTGGAAGATAGGTTAAATTACCCAGATGAGAAAAATATATTTTATGGTAGTAAAAGGCTGTTTCTCTGAGTCCAGTTCTGTGCTCCTGTCACACAGCCTTTGAAACTCCTGAGTGGGTGGATGGGAATAGGAGGAGGGGAATGAAGGCTAGAAGCAAAATGATCTGCAGGACAATAGAAGCATGGGAATTTGCCTGGTGTTTGTGACAGGTTTTTACCCTCCCTGTGTGTACGTTCCACATTCAGAACCAACTGCTGGGATGTTAATTATGTTCTAGTGTTGTGTAAGGTTGTGTAGCTTCTTTCTGGGAGATGTGTATTTAAAGAGCAAGGTCATTCATCTTGGAACCACCTGTTACCATTATATGGACACCTGGTCTGACCTGCTGGAGGACCTGAGGTCAGTGAATTATGGGGAAACATAGTTGAGTTTAATACTGAGCTTTCTTTGGGATTAGTCCATTCAAATTCAGGTCTTGGCACTCAGGGCCAAATTCAGGTATACTCTTGTAAACACTGTTGAGTGCCTTTCCTTCTCAGGCAAGGGTGTGTTCTGTGTGTGTGACATGGCCAAGCCTCCCACCTGCACAAAATACAGAGCAGGGACATCACTGACAGCCCCAAATGAACAGTCATCAGGAAAAGGACATGTTTCTGGAATAGAACTAACTTGTATTTCCAAAGGTATCATTTGTGGTGTTTACAGATGTGAGAAAGACAAGGACAGGAAAGAGAAGATGATATTTTTCACTGAGCCCTGCTGGGACAGAGACAGGGAGAAAAATGGGGCTGTTCTTTAGTGTGTTACAACTCACAGGCAGCAGAAGAGAGGCTCTATGCTCCAGCTGGGGTTTTTTCTCACCTGCACCATGGAGACATATAACCTTGAACCAGTTGATGAACCTGAGCTTGCACATCTTCAGAAAACCATACTCTAACATTTGCCAGCTTCAGGAATGAAGAACCTGAATTATGTTTTCAAAGTTCTTAAAAATCCTCAGGAGGGAAACTGCCATGAACACTCCTAAATAGAGAGTACTTTGGTAGGGAATGTGTGTGAAATGGCTTTGCTTAGGCTTAAAGCAAATATAATGACAGGGAATCTGTTGTGTCCAGCAAATTGAGGAGTGGAAAAAGAAGGCAATTTTAGTACCAATGGATCTCAGTGGTGTCGACTGTGAGCTACCAATGGTATCCATGAAGGTGACTGAGGAGCTGAAGAGAGGGATGACTTCACTTGACTACAAAGTGTTCAGGACCCTTCTGCAAGAGTAGAAGGGATGGGTGTGAGCCAGCTTGGAGGAGATGTCCTCTCAGGGAGACAAGAGATGCTCCACACAAAGCCAGCAGGCTGGGGGCAAGAGTGGGACTGACAGAACAAAAGGAGCCATGCATAAGCACTGCAGATTCCTATAGATCGAGAGAAGCATAATAACTGCAAATAGCAGATTCTCAGTTGCTTCACACAGCTGTGAATACTTGTCTCTGAAACCAGCCATGAGATGAAAGTGTGTGAGAAACAACAGTTTTCCAAAACTGTTCTCCAACTCATGCAGAGAGGAAATGCAGTGTGTTTTAGAAGCTGGCTGAAGGAAATGTTCTTAACTTTTTCCTGCCTTTTCCCCTAGTGGCTTCTTTCCTTAACATCCTAGTCTTTTAAGAAAAACTCATGTTCTAATGTAAAAAAATATAGTTGCTCTCTATTTTTAGAAATTAGAAAAACAAGCCTAATAACCAGGGAATTGTGCAGATCAGGAAGCTCAAATTGGCTTTGGATATCAAGCAGAAATAGATGTGGACTTAACCAATGAAAGATCCTATAAAGTGTGTTTCTTTTTCTTTTTTCTCTTTTCCTGGAACTATTACGACTTCAGGAGTTTGGGATCATGTATAAATAAACCTGGCCAGCAGACTTGGCCAGAGGTTTGGAAAGATCATTTCTTGCACTTTTTTTAAAGAATGACTAAAATTAAGAATTAGAAGTTGTACTGATATCTGTAAAACATTAATGGGTGAATTTTTTTATTATGTTGAAGCTTCCCAAATACAAAGCTAGGGTTCAGTAGTCATTGGCAAAACAAGCTCCACTCTGAGGAGAAAAAAGGAAAGCACTAAAAAAATAATCCTTGAGGGATAAACAATTGGAACAAGAGTAGTCAGATGATAAAAATGAGGCAAAAGCAATATGTGAGCTGGCTTTTGGTAAAGAGTTTCCTAATTGCTGGCTTCTTGGTCTGTCTAAACTCAAGGAGCTTCAATGCTCGAGGCATTTAAAGCCAGACTGCCAAAACATTGGAGAGCAGATAAATACTGTGCAGGGTTTAGAGGGAGGATAAATGCTGTGGGAGCCCAGAGAGCATCCTCCATTTTTAAGCTGGCATCAGAGACCTGCTCCTTGGTACAGCTTTTCTCAATCTCAGCAAAAGGCTGGGATGAGTGGGATGCTCACCAGCCAGGAGCTCTTTTGTCTTACCTGGTAAAAGAAAGGTCTTTTGAGTGCATTAAACTCTCAGCTTGCAGGACTATAGATTCTAGCTCTACAGGGATACTGCTCTGCAGGGGCTAGTAAAGCATGCACTGTACAAAAAGGCTCCTGTGTGGGCAGCCACAGATGAAATGTGAAGGAAGATACCAAGCAGCAAACCCAAAGCACCAGGAGGGCTGGGCTGCAGCAGGACCAGGCTGTTATGCCAAGTATATGTGCAGACACTGGAAAGCTGGAACCAAGCCCTGGCCCCAAACTAGGAAGCCCAGGGATGAATTCTGCTTTCCCACATCCTGTAATATGCTCTTGGCCACAAAATACTGGCTGTAATAGGAACAGAAGCCAGTCAGTGCTCTGCCTATTGTCCCCTTAGCTGGTTTATTTTGTTGGAGTTTTTTTTGTGGCAGGCCCAACTTGAGATGTTTCCACAGTATTTGGTATATGAGGTTTTTTAGGTGGGATTTTTGGGCAGGCACCTGCTTTTTAGGTTTTAAAAGAGCCTTGGAGGCTCTTGGGTGGATCTGTGGCGCAAGGATTTAAAGCATGTGTGACAGCAGAGACCTGTGTACTTAGAGCAGTTGATGGGTACAAGCACACACAGAGTTTCTGAGTCCTGAGTGGCACTGAGGTACAGCTCAACTGACCCCTAGATTAGGAGGAGACTATTTATACATATGCAGTGGAAAGGAATAGATTGTACTGTATGTAACAGCTCTGTGAAATATTTGAGATATAAATATAGTCATTCCATTGGGTCCTTCCTCCAAAATGGCAGCGCCCTGATGAAAGCTGTGTTCATGTCCGCAGATCAAAGTCATATATAGAAAGGTTAGACCAAGGTTGCTTTGGAGAGATAGTTCTTATGTGGACACTTTCAAACAGGCCAAATCATGTAGAGGTTTCTTCTCTTTAGTTAGTATTCAGAAATACCTGGAGGGAAGTATATTGAGTACACTCAATGGATTGAAATAAAAGGATAACACCAAAAGCATCTCTCTCTTTTTTACAAGTGGGCCTAGGCTGGCTGAAAGAGTCCATTGGTAATGGAAATGACCTCACTTAAAAGTCTCTTGGTGTTGACACATCTCTGGCTAGCTGATACATGTTCCCTCAAATGCAGACACAGCCTTGAGTGATGGGCCAATTTATTTAAAGATGCTGGTAGGTAGGAAAGGACCTTATGGCAGTTGGTGATCTTAAACTGGCCCTTTGTTGCAAAGACCTCCTCAGGTGAGGATTAGCTTTTGATTCATCTTGTTTGCTTCCAGTATTCACCACAATGTTTGTGCAAGAAACTCTTATACCACGGAGTCAGCTCTGCCAAACATCCTCCAATGAATGGCCCTTCTCATGTTTTTACTTTTATTAAAACCCAAATCCACTTTTGATTCCCCCCCTCCCCCATGGAATCCCACCTTTCTCGGGAAGGTATTTAGCTGAGAACAGGAGTGATGGGTGGGCAGCACCACCTGTGTCTTGCCGGGCCATGGCCACCCTCTAGAGGGCATTGGTCACACGCACACCCCTCCACAGCCCATGGATGCAGCGACCCAAGCGCGGCCTTCCAGAGTCTGAAGTGATTCGCAGGAAGTGGGAAACAGAGTTTAGTGGCTTACATGTTTTGAAAGGCACCAGGCAAGCTGAATTTCAGCTCTTAACAGGTATAATATGGATAAAGTGTAAGGCTTTGGGACCTCTCAGCCCTTCTCCAAAAAGAAAATGCAAACCCAGTGAAGCACATCAGGTGATGTGACTCTGTTAGAGTAGAAGCCAAGCTTTTCAAGCATCTGTGTTTTACTCCTGCAGTGTGTGTGCAACATGAGTTGGACAGATGTCATCTGTGTGCTCTTGTTTATGCTAAGCAGAGCAAAGAGTCCCAGGGTGACAGAACTGCTGAGTCCTGCTACAAATTTGAGTATCTTTTCAAAGTGTCCTTCTTACCTAGTTATAAGGAGATGATGGGTTCCTCATGAACTCAGGTCCTAAATTGCTGAAGAGGTTTTGAAGACCTTGGTATGTACTTGTTCCAATATTACGGAAAATGAATAGGTGCACCTTCCTAATAACAGTAGGATCCTTGGCTTCTGCTCTTGTTAGAGAGCAGGAGCATGGTGTATTTATACAACATCAGCATAAACAGTATTTCAAACCCCATAAAAGTCAGGAGGCATCCTTGCTTCACTGAGTCCTTTGGTGAGAGTGTGCTTCAATCAGTGTCCAGGTCAGAACACACCTGAATTTTCAGATGTTCTAATTGCAACTTTCATTTTATTGGATTTCTGAACCCACATTCCCTCTACATCTAACCAGTGAAGCACAGAAAGTCCTAAACAAGACAGGCCAGTGACCAGGATATGAGCATCCCCTCTCCAAAGTACAAATTTTTGAGATGAACACAAGAAATCCTGTGAATGACAGCCAGGTGAAAGGTGGGATTTTCTTCATAAATCAAATTGTTATTCATAGGATCTAAAGTACCCAAAGTTACAACCTCACTAACTTTTCCTGACATTTATTGCTTTTTCTGAATTATTATCCACGTGTCTAACTCTTGGTTTTGGAGAAGAGGAGGATGATTTTATTTTTAACTGCAGATAAATGCTTGTGGTATAAGTAAAGACTTTGATTGTTCTTGCCTCCCCCATGGGTACATGACACTGCCAGCTTTCCCTGTGCTATTGTCTAGTCTGTATAGCACTCGCATGTCCCCTGGGATTTGTCTTCACCTTGAACTGTGCTGACCTTTCCTTCATGCCTTTGTGTGTCAGAATGTCTCACATTTTCATTGCCTATTTCTAGATTCTTTCCAGGTTTGAAACATGATTTGAAACACGGGGTTGAAACATGATGTTTTGGGCAGGATAAACTGTTGCTAAGAATAGAAGCTTCACTGCTTAATACAGTGATGAATTGAACTAGACTGCTGGGCAGCAAAGAACCAAGCAAAGAGAGATGCCAGCAGCTTCAGTAATTCTTACCAGCTCTAATTACTGCTATCAGTTAATATCCAGATGGATCAATTTGGCCCCCAGGCCAAAACTATTCTTTGTATAATCCAGATGAAGGCAAGGAAGTTGTGCCTTGGATGAATCTCACACCTCAACGCAGACTGCTCTGCAGCTGGCAAGGTCTGTCTACTTGTCTTGCAGGTTGGCCTTGTCTCTGTCAAACCACATGGCTGGATCCTGCTCATTTTTTAGTGAGGAGGGTAAAGAAGGCTTAGGTCACCATTGAGGGTGTATATTATGGACACCTGAGAATCCTGGAGAGAAGATTTGGTGAAGAGGGAAAGATTGCTGTTGTGGCAATCATTGTTATCTCACATGGGGAAAGCAGCGCACCTGCTAGAGCTACTTGGGGTGTGAAACCCTGTTTTCAGAGAGCAGACTATGCTGTCTGTGGGCAGGGGTGTTGGACAGTGAGACACGTGGCTCCAGAACAGCACCTGGTACCACTGCAGGATGCCAAGTGCCTGTCTGCAGGGAAGGGGGGAATGGTACCCATAGCTGTGGAGGGTGGCTCTGCCCTCCCTTGCCTGCCTGGGTGATGCAGGACGACTCCTGAGGTGTAGGACAGTGATACTGGCTGAGTTCAGATAACTGGAAGAGCACCTGTCCCACAAGAAAACCACCTTTGGTGCTGAATCTCCATCTCCCTTTGGAAAAGTTCACGCCTTCATGCTATTGGCTTGGCTTGTGTCTGAATTTTTTGAGGGGATAAGAAGGGGGAAAAGGCAGAGTTAATCACCAAACCGACTCTTACCCCCATCTAGCTACCTTTTGCTTTTAAGGAAATGAAGTCATATTTATGTGCAGAGGTAATCCAGAAATGTGAGCTCCTGCCAAGACATTTATTTACACAAAGCTTAAGGGAGGTGATATTTGTCTGTGCTCAAAGCTTGGGCAGCTACCTTACATTAGAAGAAAGGTGGCAAATGTTTCAGTGCTGATACCATCAAGACAAAAGCTCATCACCAGCAAAACAGATATTCCTTGTCACCCTGCTGTGCCTGGGAGCACACAGGGCAGTCTGCACTCACCCAGACTTGTTGCTGCAAGTAATGCTATGAATTGTTGTCCAGCTGAGATGGAAAAGTATTTAAAAACACCTTTTGAACTGTTTCCCTTCCATTCTGGCTTTTTTTTTTATGACTATTTTTGTTTAAAAGGGAAAAAAAAGGAGAAATCAAAACAAAGAGAAAGTTCTGTTGCACCGGAAGCATGAGCAGGACTGTTGACTTTCTGCCTGAGTCCTGTATTTTATAACCATGAGAAATTGTTCCTTTTAACCATTGCTTGCCTTGATGTATGGACGCAATGAAATAGGAAAAGTGTTGTAGTGCCTAAACAGACATTCGACATATTTCAGAGACATTTGGGAACTTGCTGCAAATGTTTTGCTTTCTTTGTGTTATTTTCTTTTTCTTTTAATAGGTAAATAACAGGAAAATGAGATCTACACAATTGTAGTTGTTCTTACTGCTTTCTTAGTATTTTATCACTGCTGTAATCAGGGCCTGGAAAACTGATGTGTTTCAACAGCATCTTTCTTGATCTTTATTAGCTGTTTTATTTGCCAGGCACTTTATTTGTTCAAGTACTTTACAACTGAACGTAAGAAATTATTGATGTCCTCCCTGCGTTACCACTGGGAGAGATAGTCATAATGTATAATCAAAGACTAGGGGTTAAGTTTTATGGGGTGCCACTGGCAAGTGAAAATCACTAAGATATTTGTTTCACCACTCCCATCAATTTTAGTGGAATCCAGCATATCCTTTAGAGTAGCTAGTGGAATTAAGGAAGTCTTCAAAATGAGAAGAAATTTGTGATAGGCCTTACCTACTGCCTTTGTTCTTAGACACCATCCTATGGGCTCAAGCAGTCAGTAAAGACTCAAGACCTTTACCTGTTCAAGAAAAAATAAAAACAAACCAAGATTTGGCACTGAAATGAGGAAGAACTGTGACTGAAGTTTCCTCTGGACACCAAAACTTGGAAGACAAATTACACAAGAACTCTAAGGCCAAAAAATAAACTATATTCCCTTGCTGACCTCAGCTTCTCAAAGTCATCTCTCAGCATAAACAACTTCAGGAAAAGCCACTTGCCCAATAGGAGTCTGTGCTCACTAAATCAGCATCTGCCCTCGTGCCCATTGCTTCCTTTTTTGTAAATTGAGGAACAAAACTCTTTGGAAAAGGCTCTGTGCTGGAAGCTGAAGTTGCCTGGAAAAGGCAATGGAAGTTCATTCTCCATGCCTGAGATGTGCCAATGACTCCATACTTCACAAATGTAGCACCTTAATTTCCAGTTCTTCCTTGTGTCAGGCTCATTTTCCTAGCTCATCTACATGACCCCATATCTGCAGATTCTGTAAAGGCAAAAATTATCATTTAGAAAGTGGGGTTTGCTTCTTTAAAGAAAGTAAGAGTTGATTTAATAACTTTAGTGTCACCCACCATTTTGTTGGGCGTATGAAGATAGCTGGAAAACACTGAGGTAGCTGTGCAAAAGATGGCATGAGAATGCTATTGCCAAAATATACAGTTACATTTTCTCAGAGAATTTTCTTTATTTTTCCTCTCCATTCACCCTAAAGGCTGAAAAAATAAATGTTTTCTATTTTTTTTCAAAATGTGCAATATTTAATTGACTGTTATTCTGATAAAAAATGTCAACTATGTACTGTAGCACTTAATGAGAAAAGAATGGCAATGAAATCAGGGAATGTTCAGTGAATGTTCAGCAGAATTTTTTAGCCCAGAAGAAAACTTTAATAAGAAGGAAAAATTGTTTCTCATCAGAATAGGAAGCAAAAGTTGAAATTTTGAGCCATATAGTAGAAAAATATTCTCAAGATGTTTTCAAATAAGCAATAACATAAAATGTCAACATTGTCTACCAAAATAAAGGTGTCCAATGTGTCAAAGTAACACTTTTCATTTTGAATTAACATTTTAATATGAAAAACACTCTCTATTGAGATGTTGACTTTTTACTCTAAAGAGCTCTCAACTGAAAAATCTAATAAAAGTTTATATTCTTCCTTTAGAAAAACTTTTGTTCAGCCTGACCTTTGCTCTTTGAGGAAACATGTTTTATTCTGAAACCTTCAACTAGTGTTAGGTAGGATGCAGTAAACCACATTTTCAACTTGCTTTAGTGTTTGTATATACAATGGGGTTTTCTTCCTTCCTTACAGAATTCTGATTTCCTTAATATTTGGAAATTATCTTCTTTCCAAAGTTACACAGCATGTGACAAAGGAGTTTTTATTCAGGTGTTCTTGTGAAATTTTTTCATATTTTTCTTTCATTTGTCACAAACTAAATCAAGCTTTATTATAAGCTAAATGTCTGTGCTTTGTTGCCCTTAACAAAAGCTGTTATAGTTTTTAAAAAGGAAAAAGGGAACAGAATCTCCAGATGATAAATACAAGTAGTGCCTAGTGGAAAAAGTCAAGGTGGGGGGTGGGGAAGAGGAAATAGCTGTGAAAACACTTTTTGAACAAATAGCTGTGCTTTAACTTTGTATTGCAAGGTTGCCTGGATACACTGGAAGAACAGGCATCCTTCTATATATATATTAGATAGTTTAATGTTTACTGCTGAAACTTGGAATGTAGCTCCAAGCACTATTTACAAATGTTTGGGATGAAGTAGTTCCAGAAAACCAAACAAAGAGAGGAGGGAGGGAAATTAACCCAAACTTGCTGTTTCTGTTTTTATCATCATGTTGCTATGTATAATCTAAAATAGCAGGTAGTAGCTTATGTAACAGAGCTAGAGGAAAGAGGAAAGTTATAGGAGCTGTTGTGGGGCTGGACTAGGGCAAGGAAGGGTCCATGGCAGGTGAACTTCAGGGAGGTTCTCAGAGGAGAGAGCATTCAGGTGATGTAAGGGAGAGAGGGATTTGGTGAGGAAGACTCCTGGTCTGGGTTTGTGATGGGTTTGTGGAAGAGCACACTGCCCTGGACTGGGGCTGAGAAGCCTCCTGTCTGCTCCTGCTTCCCTGAATCTCAGGGAAATTCAGAAATTCGCTCTATCCCAAGCAGCAGTGATGTGACAAGTCCTGTTTGTCACATGTCACCCGCTCTCCCTTTGTGCTGCTTGCAGGGATGGATTGTATGGGCCATGTTAGGGTTGAGGTATGTGCAGGTAATGTGTGTTTGTATAATCCTCTGTGCTTAGGGCTGTGCAAGCTGCTGAAAGACTTATGTTTTGGATCAGCAAGTGGGAGGTTTGTCAGCCTTTAGTTCCTGGGAGGTTTTTCTCTCTTTCTGGTTCCAGAGAGTGCTCATGCTCTGCAGTGTATAAAGGATACCCCAACTGATCCAGAAAGCAGATTATACACTGTCTTGAAGGCAGAAGGGAATAGTCCTGCAATTTAGATCTAGGGCACCATTCTTTAGTCTTTTTTTTTTCCTTTCATTTTCTTTTATAGATGCTTTGAATCTCTTTAGTTATGTTCTGTTGTGATTGTATCTAACTGTAGAGTAGGGAGGCATTTCTGAGATGAGAAACTCTTTGATCTTGGCATCACTTAATGTTTCATTTAATCTGATTTTATTGAGTAATCTTCCTTGATCTGAAAAGGAACATGTTCTTCCATCTAGCTCTTAATTTCACATTCAAATTGAGATTCTGTGAAATACACTTAAAAAAACCAAACCCAAACTCCAGGGTAATGTGGGAGTGTTATAAAGGGTTTGTGCTGTATGTCACAGCCATGTGTGATTTCCCAGTGGACACAACTGTGAAGCAGAGTAATTCCTCATCCTCTGAAGCCTACCACCTCACCCATGATGAGTCAACATGTGCCTTCTTCCTTTAGTGGTTGATGACATGTGATGAAATATTCTAATTTTGTCCGGGATGGGGCAATGATGCATCTTCACTGACTACTTAATTGTAGTTTTTTGTAAACCTTTGGGAAAGGCTATTTCAGGAGCCCCTAACAGCCAGACTTTAAAGTTTCTTTGCAAGACAAACTCAGTCAACACATTTCATGATCACATTTTCGTTCTACCAGTCATTTCCCTGATGCTGGGGCATATCTTGTACCTCTCTGCCTTGAAGAGTTAGCAAGTGGTGTCAAACACTTTCAGTGCAGAGACAGCTCATTTCACCTGTCCCTGCTTGGCTGTGATACACATTGAGATCTGAATGTTATCCTCATAATGAGGCCTACTTGGTGCCAGGAGAAATTCAGAGTGAATTTGTGCATGGGCCACGAGTTTCAGTTGGATTCAGTCCCCTTGTGCTTGCTGGAGAGGAGTTTGCTTTTGGTCTAGTTACAAGGCCTGCTCATGGCTTAAGGGGTTGCTCACTGCCAGCCTGTGGAATAAAACCCATTAAAGGCTGACACAGACCCTCAGACTGATCCTAGATCATGCAGTTTCCAACACTGCCTCCAATTCTCTGCCTGTTTTGTGTGTAAAATGAAAGGCTTTATTTCTCAGACTCTCAAAAATGTTTTTCATCAGTCCTTAGGCTAGAAAAATTGGTAACCACTGGAAAAAAATATTTGAGTTGTTAATCTCTGATGGGAAAGCACATGCTATAAAAAGTGGCTCTTATCAGTGCTTTTTTCTGAGAGACCAGAATATCTCTTCTTGGGTTTTATGTCTCGCCTACATCCCCCCAGCATATCTGTGCCTGCCCACGCTGCAGCCTCGTGGGGAGATGCTCAGGATGTCTGGTTACAGTGGCAGGGAGCTGGCTGTGGCCTCATTTACCCGGCACAGCTTTCTGCAGAGAGCTGTGCCCAAGGACCTGGAGGGCTCGCAGAGCTCACAAACCAGGCAGCTCTGCACAGCTGGTGCACACAGCATCACTCAGAGCTGTGGTGTGGTCACCTCTCAGCAGGGCACAGTTCTGCTGGCAGACACCTACAAGGCAGGTGAAATTACCCTGACAGAAATGTGCTTTTAATGGTAGCCCCTATAATGCTGCAGGACATGGAAAATGATGGGATGGGATGGGATGGGATGGGATGGGATGGGATGGGATGGGATGGGATGGGATGGGATGGGATGGGATGGGATGGGATGGGATGGGATGGGATGGGATGGGATGGGATGGGATGGGATGGTTTTAGCAGATCAATCCCAAGTGTGGCTTTGAGCAGCTGTCATGGAGTGACGTCCTGCTGGGTTTCTGTTCTACATCTGGCATCTTCACTGATACTGCTCTGGTGATGAAGTGATTCTTTATACTTTCACTTCCATGTGGATGTTTGTGGCATGTACTGCCCCAGTACTAGAAAAGACCAATTAAATTAAAAAATACATCACAGAAAACATCAAAGCATTGAAGGGTGTTCATTCATTCATTCATGGGATTAATTTTCCCATAAGTCAGTTTTTGGATGAAAGAATTTGGGACATTGGCAACACAGGTTTAAAAGGCTGCAAGCAAGAAGAGAGTGGGCAGGTAGGAGGTAGGGCAAGTAGGCTCCTGTTCAATGCTTGGGGAATTACTTCAGTTATATTTTGCTCTCCAGATGAATTGTTTGCTCTGGTCTGAACAGCTATTTACCCTTCACTGTATCAGCTGAAATGTTTGCCTGCCTCAAAGTTCATATCACCTTATGAGCAAGTTCACCTAAAGGAAACGTCAGCCTTAGCCAAGTCAGTACAAAAGGGAAAAAAAGCGGGGAAGGAGTGAAGAGAACAGAAAAGGAATGTGTTTGGGGAACTCAGGAAAGTGTTCTGTGTGTAAGCCAGTGAATCTTAAACAATATTAACTTCTTAGCAACAATGATTCTGTTTTGTTTAACTAACAAAGGATATTGTAAGCAGATATGTGCATCTCAGGCAGATAAGGTTTGTGTTGGACAGTTCTTTTATTGGTCCAACATTTGGTAATTCACTCAAATTTAGCTATGGAACAAGAATTATGCATATTTGCTTCTGAGGCAGAGGTTAGACATAAGGCTCCCAGTAATTTTCCAGTTCCTTGCTAAATTTAAATCTTAATAGAATGGGGCCCAGCCTGTCATCTTTATGTTTTCATGCCAATCCCAATAGAGTAGGGAAGCAAAAGGGCAGAATTTAACTGTCTCTTCCTCTCAATAGAAGAGTAGCACTTTTGTGTTTGCATTTCATTTCCATCCAAGATCTCAAAGCACGTGAATATTCTCTTTATGTCAGTGGAAAACCAAGGCATGGAGCAATTCAGGCACTATTCAGCCCATGATATCAATGCACAAGCTGGTGCATTGCAGTCCAAATAGTGAATTGTAGGAACACATCCTCTGTGACGTCCTGCATTTAAGTCCTATAACATCCTACAAAGAAGAATAAAGTGAAGGAAAAGCTGTTGAGTGATTGCCTCCTAGTTTCACAGGAGGCCAGCCCAAGGCTGGGAACAGACCATGGGAATCCTGGATTCCATCCCCATATCAAATTGCTACATGTGCCTCGCTTCCTTTGAGCAATCATTTCTCTTGCTAAGGTAACTTCTTTTAAATTATTTGAATTTTCAGCTGCCAAGTGTAGACCAAATTTATTTATCTAGATTGATAAGGACTCCCTTAGTTCTACTGCACTAAACTGTATCACAGCTGCCCCACTTCACTCCAAGCCACTGGATTTTGTAGGATTAGGATCTTCTCTTGCTGCTTTCTTTCTGTCTCATAATTCAGGCAGGAAAGTTGGACAAAACTGTCCAAGTTCTTGTTGCCAATGGAAACTTTTTCTATCAAGAAAGAAAAGAGCCATTTCTCTGTGCTCACCGGCTCAAATAAGGAAAGGAATTCATTCCTTAGTAATCAGGGAAATTTAATAAAGTGAGGAGACAAAACATAAGGGTGTAAATTTAGTTATTGAAGTGCTGCATTAAATTCCTGGATTAGACACACAAGGAGGGTATGCCTTTCATGGGAAAATGCCTTTTAGCTTGTCAGTCTTAGTGCTGAGAACTCTCTAAATGAAGAAGTTCTTTGATATCTGTGTGGATGTAAATGCCATGTATGCAAATTTTACTGAGTCACATGTGGAAGAAACCCAAAATTTCCAAAGCTTAGCTGAAATGGCCAGCCTTTCCATTAGGGTCTTCTCCCTACCCTTTAAAACTGCTCTCATCCCATAATGCCGGCACAGATTTCCATGAAATGTTATGTCCCAGCTTGTCTGAGAGGGTTGGGCAATGCTTAGACCTTTAACATGACATTGGTCATGTTTTCTGATGACACGGAAGCCAATGGACTAGAGAAGGTTGGAAGATGTTTGACTGACCTACTCGAGTTCCTGATCTGCTGACAAAGCCCCTAGGCAGGTTCTGGACACTCTTGCTGTTTGTTTGCCTACATATAAATGGTTTATATTAACTTCTCTCAGGGGTTTCATGAGGATTAGTTAATATTTGCAAGGTATTCATGGACATGCAGCATGTGAAGCATCAAGAGCCAGTTTCCTCCTCTTCAACTTGCATGACCCAAAAAAGGATGCTGGGTTCCCTCTCTAATCTACATCTTGTAACACAGAAACTTTCTTCTGTTTGCCTTCCCCTGTCTGCAGCTCTTGGAACAACAGGAAGAACAAAGCCTGAGCTCTATTCTTTGTGGTTATTTGCTTTTTCAGAAGGCAGGGGAAAGGGGAAGTCTGTGCAGAAGAAAGTGTGTGATGCTGCTTAGGACGTGAGCAAAAAGTTGCCGTACAAAAGAAAACAAATACAGAACTTTCAAAAAGGTATATTTCTAAGCATAAATATATGCTCAGGCCTCCCTAGCCTCTGTTTAGTTCCAAGTTAGAGACTTCTCCCTCGGAGTTGAAGGGTTTCTTTGAAAGCTTTGTTGCTTTTCCACATGTATCAAATGATCTGTTACTATCACTGCTCATAAATCTGTTTGATTTCTAGTATCTTTGTTTTGATAATCTCATTGAAGATACCTGCCAGGGAAAATGGATTTCAATAGGCCTTTTTATTTCCTCATTCGCTGTAGAGTGCAGCATTGAAGAGTGAATTTGCTCCCCAGTGAACTTCTGCCCTGGTATTATAAAGGTTATTACTGGTCTGTGCAATTCTTTGCATGTTGAGTACAACATTTCTTCTAATTAAATTTCTACCACCTTTTATGAGCCAGGGCCTGAGTTTGTTTTTTTTTTTTTTTCTCCCCACCCCAACTTGTCTGGAATGGGGTGAATGCCCTTTTTCTGGGACAACTGTGGTCAAGCCAGTCTCGTGAGGCTTCCACCTCCCCCTGGCATGACCTCAGCTCTATATTGCTCTCTGTGCTAATGCTTTTCAGAGCTTCCCAAAATCATTAACCCTGTGAAAAACCTATTAATGATGACCTAGGGCCAGTTAGGCATCACTGAATGTCGAGGATGGTACTCTGGCCTGGTGAATGGTTATTCAATTTTGCCTTCTGAAAGTATGTGGGAATGGGGAGGGACAAGAACTCTTTGCTGATATGAACTTAGGATGGGGGAGGAATTTTGGTGCAGAGGAGCAATGGCAGATGTCACAAGTATCTGAGGTGTGCAGATGCAAGAGAATCAGCACCAGCGGCAGAGCTGATGCTGACTTCAGCTGGATCAGGGTTTCAGTCTGGTATTTCCAGCCACTCAACACTGTTGACTTTCTAAAAAAAGTAAACAAAATATTATCATGATTGGTCCTGGCAATTCCAGCCCTCCAGGGACCATGTGAGTATGCTCCATTTCAAAGCATCACCTATGAAAATGATCCCAAAGAAGCCATACAGTAACATCTTTAGTTCTTTTGCTAAAGTCACCATTCCTCTAATTTATCAGCTGTAATTAGAAGGGGCATTTACCCCTCTCTCACTATGGAGAGTTAAACACCAGAATATGAGAACATTGTTAACAAAGAAAGAAGGAGGGTTTTGAAATGGATTTTGTTACTTTAGATGTTAAGTTAGGTTCTTTGAAAAGTTATACAGGGAGTTTTTTTAACAAAGAGCAGTGGGAACAAGAAACCACAGTCCTTTTACAGTTTGTCAGCTGGAGTTGTTATGGCTCACTGTAACAGCAAAAGAAAGGATCAGGCAATCAAAAAGGTCCTTTCAGCCCTGTTTTCCTAAAGCATATATTGACCAACAAATATAAAGGGCAAGGGAATTCTGCTGGGTGGAGCCAGGGTTAATTACTGTTCACAGCCCAGCATGTGAATTATGATAGGTATGCCAAATCTTGACTGGTGTAAACTGGCAGACTTTGGCACATCTGCAGTGGTCTATTCAGCTGAGGATTTATCCTTTGGGGCTTAAAAATGCCATTTTATGCACCAAAAATACAAAAAAATATTTTCTTTCCATTACCCTTTAGCCCATTCCAGATTTACATCCGTCATCATACTTACCTCCCTGGAGAGTATATTTTCGGTGAACAGATGTCTCAACTTCACCATTTCCTGGACAGTAACCCTGGCCCCTCCTTTATTTCAAAGTTTGACTCATTAATTTTCCTAGCTGAGTCCCCTGAGCTTTTTCAAATTCCTCCTTTCCACAGTAGTTTTCCCAACAGGTTTATGCCAATCTTATTGCTCCTCCCCATCCATTTGGCTGCGTCACTCACATTTAGTCCTTAAGATCTACCCTTATAAATCACTTTTAGTTTTCCTCTTACACTTTGGCTTTTATGGATGCAGTTGTAGCCTGTAGCAACCTGGGAGTAAATTAAATATAGAAGTGTGCTCTGCCTCTGATGAAGGAAACCTCCTTAATCATGTGTTCTTTTCATTAATGCCATATTTTACCTGAAGCTTTGATCTGATTTGCTTTCTACAATCCATTTAACATCAAAATTTTGCAATGATTCTGTTGTGAAAGTATCTTTCATGTTATTTCTCTTTACCAAACATTTCTGTTTGCATTCTGACAGATTTTTCCATTTAGTCCCAGGGGCTATGAATTCCTTTTGAACTGTGTTTTCCCTGACTTCCCTAGCATTTGCAGCACCTCCTGATTTAGATTCAATATCTGAATTTAATTAGTACGCTCTCTTCCCTCACTCAGATCACTAAATCTGTCCACCAGAAGCAAAGGGAAAGGATGAGCCTGGAGCAATGTTTGCCATTGCAGAGGATCAGTGAATGGCAATAAGCACGAGCAGAGGAATTGTTAATATCAATACACCACATTCCTGGGGAGAGAGTTGATGGGTTCTAAAGTCAGGCAAAATGATACATGAATGTTTAGTCTCAGGTAGCATCTTTTGCAGATAAATTCAAATTAAGCTGCAATAAATTCATGGCCCTGCTTGTTAAAGCTGTCAGCAAAGAGTGTGAGGAGCCCAGCCAAGATGTAACACAAGACTGGATTAACATCTCCCAGTTTTCCTGGGATAAGGCAAACTCCAATCTAGCTGCATTCCTGGGATAGGAGTAGGACATCTCAATGACAGAATGCAGTTTGTCATCAACGTGTAAGTCTTGATTAAAGATAACTCAGAGGTTCTGGAGAAACATAAATGAATGCACCAAAAACTCTCTGAGTGAGAATGACAGAAGTAATGGAACCTAAAAGATTCTTAGCGGGGATTTGTCATATAGTTTGGTCTTTTAGGCTCTGGCCAGAGTAGTGCCAGTGCTCGGAGATGAGTGCTTTGATCCAATTCCATCACAATCAATAGATTGCAAGGGCATATTTTGTATGTTCCACAAATCAGCAGGTGCCATTTGGAGATGGATTACTCTGTCCCTTCTATCCACATGTGCCTGGCATGTGTTCCATTATTTATGTTCTCCCTAGATAGATCAATAGATCTATCGATCTACTGAATAGGCTAATTTTTTTCTCCCCATCACTGTCATAATCTGAGAGCCAACTGATAACTGTATTGCTTTGTATTGCTTGCAACTTCTTTAACTTGGCCACAGAATTAAAACAAAGGCTAATCCAAACTCACCCATTTTTCACCTGGGAGTTTGTGCATATGTGTTGTGAATGAAGGCACACTGACAGATAACCTCACACTTTTTGATGAGTACAGCAAGTGTTATCTCAACTGCAGTAAGAGAGCTCAGATGTCCAAAGAATCTAGAAGTCCAAGGCACAGGGAAATACTGACAGTACGCACATTGTGGCCTTGTCCTTCTGATACAGATCAGATAGTGAGTGACAGCATGAGGGCATATGAGAAAAACACCAGTGCCCCAGTTTTTGCAGCCACCAGGTTCCTTTACAGCAGCATCTACAATACCTATAAGTCACTGTTTGTTTGGGAGCTCCAAATCTCTGTGGGTTTTTTACATCTCCTCTGTCCAGATGCAGATGGTTGGGCAGCAATCCCCTGGTCCTGGGTTAACAGAGGGGAAGAATGGCTTGCTGTCTTGTGTGGAGGAGAAGAATGGTGGCACTTTGAAAGACCCAAGGGCCTGCTGAGGTAGCCAGTTTAGAGGCATTATTCAGGGAAATATCAGAGGTCTACTGTGCTGATACAGGGAAAAATGAAATCAGGCTCTTTCACATGGTTGTTCAAGTGGGCATGACTGAGGACTACTTTCTGTGCTTCTTCATAGAAGGCAGTAGTTAAGAAAGCCACTGTGGCTTGTTGGATGTTCAAATGAGGGAAGCAAAGGATTTTTTTATTCTGTGGTCATGTCAAGGGAAGGATTTGGCAGCAGAAATGCATGCTGGAAAATTGTAAAGTGCTGGAGACAAAGCTATACTGACAACATAGAGTGAGTTGAAGGAAACTTTCCTTTAGACTCACTAAAAAAAATAGAAAATAAGTTTGACAGTTATGTCTCTACTTGTTTCTTTCTAAAAGAGATTGATTTTTCCTCCAGAAATTCTGCAAAAGATGTAGGCACAAGTAGCAGACGTTTCAATTGCAAATTTGGAGGGCAATCTGTCTACCTTATGATTCTTGTTCTAGAACCAGTGCCATGAAGTACCCATTTGCAGAAACATTTTAAGTTTTTAGCACATCTTCTTTCAAAACTTACCATAGGAGAAAACTTTCCAGGCTGGGAGTTCAGATTGCAGCACAACAGAGGAGTGGAGCAAGAGCTGAGGGGGGAAAGCATCATGTGTGTAGACAAGAAGAAACAAGTTGGAGGCTCTCCACCTGCCTGTTGTTAACTGACACACTTGAGCAAAACCAAACCACAACCAGCATCTAGAGACTTGCATCCTGCTACACTACTTTTTTTATGTCCTCCCTAGAGTTTGGAGAGGCTGCACCTGACCTTTGTATGCACTGACTCTGGTTGTGCCAAGCAAGCAGTTCAGTAGCAAACTAAGTGGAAATAATTATTTTAATTAGTGTAATTGGATTACACTGAAGTGTTTTTTGGGGACTGCTGTTCTGCTTCAGATGTTGTTCAAACTGTCCTGGCTGTATATAATTTCTAAATCAACACATTACATAGGGGTTTAGGCAGAGAAAAGGGAATTGGCCAGAAAAAGGCCTGATTTACTTCAGATTTGATATTTGATAACACAAGGAACGTAGGGTGGATTGAAGCAGGTTTTTACTAGGACAGCAGATTTTTTTGTAAGCTGTCATCATGTTCACTTTATTTTCTCAGGAAGTCATGAGATTATAGGCATTTTTTTAACCTTTGTTTCTTGCTTGTCATCAACAGCTGAAATCCCATCACCATCCACTGTGAACGGAAAAACAAAACAGGAAAAAAAGCTCTGTGTTCCACAGGAGCTTACCTTTTAACAGGAGCAGGTCATCACTTAGCTACCCAAAGCACTGAAGACCCTCAGTCAGTATAAATTAGAGAAAAATAGTGGAGATCAGATTGAGACATGCCCAAAAACATGGGTATTGTTTGCTATAAAGTTGCATCTCAAAAGGTATTTGACTTCAGCTGATTACATCTGCTTTCAACTAGTAGAGGAAATGATGAACAAATCATCAGCATTATTTGCCTCCACAGCAGCTTTTTTGAGGCAGCCTTCCATAACCTTATGTACTTGACAGCATATTTTAGCACTAACACTTGGTATGGCTGTTTCTTCTCCTGAGAGAAACTGTGATTCTCACTAAGGAAACCCCTTGAATGCAATAAATCATTTACTGGAGCACAGTCCATTGCATTTCAACAGATCAGCATTTGGTGCTTGGAGCTGGTGGCTGAGATCAGACAACATCAACTGTAAGGAAATTCAAATTCTGAATTTCAGCATTGGTTTCATTACTGGGCTTCTGCCTGTGTGCAGGCTAAGACTGAATTGGGCTTTCATGTAGACTGTTCTCTCATTCCTGTAGATCCTCTAAATGAGATTAAAAGGGATGATAGAGCAAATACCTCCTGCTCTCAGTGAGATCGTGGCAGGTTTCTTGAACACTACCTGAAAGACAGATTATGATGGCCAGAGTAAATGTTTGGTGAAGATAAGTAACTGGATGATAAAACTAAATTCCTGTGGGTTATCCAAGGAAACTGAAAGGGAAAACAGGCTGGGAGAAATTGTAAAAATAGTTTATTCCCATGAACATCCAGTATTATATTAAACATGCTAAGTTTGGGATATACTAGAGCTTCTTTTTTTATTACATCCTTAACAGTCAAGTGAACATGGTTTTAGAAGAGTGGAATGTTTTAAGCAAACATTGCTGACCTAGATTTTCAAAATGGGTGAGCTTGAGGACACTGTCTTCATTTTATGCCTCGTTAACTTTGCCTGTTCTTCAGAGTTTCCATGGAAACTACCTCTTTGGTGACAGATAGAAACTTTTGATGGGTCAAGTAGGAAAAAGGTAACAAGAGGTATTAGGGCAGAGAATATGTTACAGAGCCCTAATGGAAGAAGGCAGTGAATGAACTTTGAACATAAACAAAGGGATGATAGTAGAAGACCATAAATGTCAGTGCATTGACAGTGAGGATGATTCAAAGTTACTATGGGATGTGAAAGTACAAACTTAACAGAGCATGACCTTGTTCTGATAGTTAATGAAGTTAAGCTGGGCTCAGAATAGAATAACAGAGATCAGTCTGACTTTGTCATTATGGATGAATAAGCACAGCTCCAACCCAAAATTTCAAACGTGATGGTGCTGAGAGAACCTCCAGAGCCCCAAACCTGATGCAGCTTTGTGCTTAAGGCACCTGTAGTAAGAGCACCTGTGGTAAAAACACACTTCTGCCCTACAGATGTATTGCACCCAACCCATTTCTAGGCTACTGTGCATCCTGCACTGTCCCTGTCACTCTGGGAAGGTATCAGTGATGTAACTACATGAGTGTATTATAGACTGAACTATTTTTCTTGGTTGGTATTTTAAGTTAGTTATAGTTTGGTGTTTTCTAAGGACATCAGAAAATGCAGTCAGCAGCTTAGCTACTGGACTTATCTCTACAAGTGTGCTTTGTGACTGGAATTCAGTTACTAGCAATATCTAGAGGAAGAGGCACAATAAAAATAAATCTTCGTCCTGGGTATGGGGTGAGAATCAACAGTCAAACTTAAAAGATCCACTGTCAAGTTGAATATGTCTTTATCTTGAATAAGAAGTACTTTCTTACAGTAAGCCCACCCCATCCTTACCATTCCAGACTAAAATGTTTCCCTTCTGCTTTGAGAAAACTTTAAATTTGCATGCATTACTTCTAGTTTTACATCTGACAAATGTGATCTCATCGTTTGTAAGTCAAAAGTGATAAAAAGTGTTTAGATTCTTGTCACAACATAAGTTTTCAGCAGAACCAGACTGAAAAATATGCAGACAGTTGGACATTAGTAAATGGAGAGCTGTAGGTGTGATTCTGGCTCTAGTTTTGTGGGCTTATGGATGATTAATCTGATACTTTTCTCAAGCCTGTGTTTTCCAATCTCTACAGTAATATGATGATATCTATATTTTTATAAGTATCTCTTCTAAGGTCTAGGAGTTGGAAGGTCTGCATATGTACTGGGGGGATATATGCCTATTATTGTCCAAACAATAGTATTAACTGCAAGCACCTTTTATTGCCTGAGTACAAAATTTCTTGTAAACAGAGCTGAATTGGGCTCCTGAGAGGGGGAAAGGGTGATGGAGCTTGTCTTTCCCTTCCTTTTTGCTGGCAGGTTTAAGGACTACTTGTGTTCACATAGTTGGTACATGAGATACAGAATGGAGGTCTGCATGTCTGTCTAAGCATCCATTCCACGAGGCACAGTTGGTATGAAGACGCAGTGCTCATCAAGTTGAATTAAAAATCTGGGGTGTAAATGTGGCAAGCTTCAGAACAGTGTCCTAGAGTTTAAAATAATGCTAGCCCCCTTCCCTGCCATTGCACTCTGTTGGGAACCAGCAAAAGATGAGATGAGTTGTGATGAGATGAGGTTTTAGATGGGACACTGGTGAGGCTCTGGTGGAACTCTTGGCTAGAATTGTGGACCATCTCCAGTTCCAGGGAGCTCTTCCAAGATAATGATCCCAAGCTGGAGACTAGTGTGCTGCAAGCCAGCTTTGTTCCTTGGGCTTTGTGAGACACTGTTCATTCCTGGGAGTATCCTTGTGAACTCAGCACCTGCCTTTCCACAGGACTTGGTTGTGGGTGATGAGGTGAACCGAGCTAGAGCTGAGGAATCCTGAGCTAGAGCTGAGGATCATGAAAGCACTGAGCAGAGCAGACATAAAATAAAATCACATGCACTAGTTTAACATGGTAAAGTGTGTAGAACTGCAGAGTTACCTGGACAGTAAGGCTTCTTTCAGTTCTTATTTTCATAATTATGTGGG